>NC_047627.2:18088244-18688244 GCF_009650485.2 Drosophila albomicans
CTTCCTCGCCCCGTTCCTTCCTCGCTCACGCTTGATTGCATGCCAAACGGATATGGGATATGGCCAGCGAAAATCGAAGATATCCGGGCGAGACTCTCTGGCCAAAACAATTGCTGCATGTGCTGCAAGTGCTATGAGAATCAATCTGCTGCTGTCTTTTGCTTCGGCCTATTCTGCCGCTTTTGCTTCTTACCAATTTGTATTCTGCACTTTGCATATAGTCTAGAGCTGTCTCAGTTCGTAACCCAATAAAAAGTTCAACAAGTGCATCTCGATATGCAAATTATTATAATTGAATATTGCATTCAAGCTAGGAGAATAATTTGCAATGAAATAGCTTAGAATGCTAGACTTATTCTGGTGTTCTTAGCTTAAAATGTTTTAAAGTTTGCACATGCATTAAATTTCTTTTGTTTTCTATATTTAATACTTTTGTGTGTTTGGTTGATAATTGTTTACAATCAATTTTTTATTAAACTTCCAAATTGAAATAGTTTACAAATATTAATAATAAATCAATGCCTCCAGCTGTTACTCATAAAACTTTGTTTAATTTGAAATATTTAAGCGTTTGTTAGGTTTCAAGATTGAAGTAATAAAAATTATATACTCGCAGTTTGAAGCTAAAAGCAATATGTATTTGCAATGGATGATAAGTTAAAATTAAATGCCAATTCTATCAGCTAATTAAAATGTTCTCTTAAAGTTTAAAAGCTCAATGAAAATGGTAAAGAGAAACAGTAGAAGAGCCACAAAATTGGTAAACACATAAAATAAAATCTATCACATAATTTATTGACCTTAAGTGACGGTAAAACACCCACTTTAAAACAATGTTTGCGTTGCATTTCTAATTTGCGCCTTGCCGCAAATTATGTTAGTTAAATAAACCTGGCATTACGTATACGCACCGTGAGAGAACGGCCGGCAATTACAGTCAACGCAAGTGACATTAATGAGTGAGTGAGTGGACTATGACCAAGGTCTAATAGCAGTCTCTGTCTTAACTTCCCCTCCACTGGCGCCAGCCTTTAAATGCCCGATGTACATATAAGTACGTGCTGCCCTGGCTCAGTTGAGTTAAGTTGAGTTCTCTGCTCTCTGGGCCATTATTCGCCCCGTTTGCTTTCACCCCGATGGTCTCGCTTCATTGCAACCTCGGCAATGTTGCGGTAGTTGTGTTTTGTGATTACTACAACCAACGGCTACATGCTTTCTGCTTTTGCAATGCAATTTGGCGCCTTAATTGAAACATTAAAATGTGATAAGTGCCGGGTGAAAAGTTGCATGCATGCCCTACTACAATATTACGATCCGCCTTCTCCTCCTCCTTCGTCACCCAACCCTTTCATTACCTATAGGCGGTAAATGCAAAAGAGGACTAACATTTCAATGAATGTGATGCGTATGCGAATGGAAATGCTTGGACAGAAAGCGTAAGATGCAGATGAAGCTTTGATCCTTTGATCTTTGACCTTTGGTCAAATAAAAGTGTACTTAAATATGTATATTGAAATGTATATATAATTTGGTGTGTAATTAAATGTACATGTATATACATGATAATAAACGTACATAAATATACATACATATATCTGTACATATTGTATTTACTTATGTCAAATTATAAATGAACATACCCGAGTTTATTGAAATGTTTAAATGTATATATTTATATTATATATACAAACAATATGTATTTATGTAATTAAATGTACATATATGTGTTCAAATTTAAACATAACATATGCAACATATCCATGTGTATATCTTAAAATGCATTTTTATGTATAAGAATTCAAATTTTTTTACATATTCACTTTATACTGCTATTGCAATGAAAATCATAATACATCCTTTTACTTTGGTTATTAGAGGTATTTGCTGAAATATTGAGATACCAAAAAACATAATAAATACATTTAGCTTTTGTAACTAAATTTTATTTTGAAGTTGCGTTTGTAACATTCTTTTTCAATTTCAAACCGTTGATCGTAAGCACTGCTATTTCAAAGTTCATAGCAGTATTTATATTATATGTGATAAATATACATATATATAGATATACATATGTATATCTACTAATGGATATAGATGTACGTAAATCTATGTACATCTTTTTAAATAAATAAATTGATGCAAATATTGATAAATTCAAATGTTCATATGAAATTGTGCATAGATTCACTTGTTTATATGTGTTTATATATGCGCATCTACGTACATATGGGCAAATCCCAGAAACAGACCACCAGCGACCAATTTTTAAATTTCACATTTTCTAATTTTTCTTTAAAGTAGATATGGCATCTTAAGAATTTAAAGCAAAAAAGAAATTTCGATCATTATAAATGCACAAATTTGTATCAAACCCAATTTTATTTATAATTTTCATAATTTTACTTGAATTCGTGCTCTGCGCACACCTTCAAATCCCTATTTTATTCTTCACAATTTTTTGCCTCTGCTTGGGCTCACACACAAATCTAAACTAAATCAAGTTGAAATAATAATAAATAATGTTTAGTTCAAATTAAAAGATTTTTGTCTTATGTTAATGTCAGCGGAAAAAGTGTAGCGTGCGACACAATGGGTTTACGGCTTTGCTAAAAATCTATAAACATTATTAAGACCAAACGATCGGTTTTTGTCTTCTAATATTCTTAACTTTCTTTAGGATATTAACTTTTATAGGGTTTATTTTGCAGAATTCGCTAAAAATTGCGTTTGAAATGAAAATTTTGAAACTAACTTCCACTTTGTGTAGCGTGCGACACGTCACAATTTTATTAATTATTTTCAAAACAGTGACTCCAGTGAAATTGAATCTTATACCCTCCGAAAGTACTCTCAATTCACTCTAAATACATAACAAAAGTTTACGGTAAATCTTTAAAAAACCCCCCAAAAAATTGATTTTCATTAGCTAAAATCGTGTGAATGTAGAGTGCGACACGTGGGATTTGCCCATATGTAGATATATATATATACATATATACAACTGTACATATGTATTTGTGTATATAAGTCTATGCATGTATGCTAATGTAATCGATTTATTTACGCAATTGATGCACATTTTTATATGTCTTCATAATGTATGTATAATTATACATACTTCTATGTTTATGTATAAAAAGGTATGCCTGTGTATACGCGTTTAGCTTTTCATTAACAAGCTCTGAGATTATGAGCACGATAATTGAAAAGTCTTCAACCTGGCGCCTTCTAATAAATTTGATTAATTAAACGACATTTTTGGCATCTTGTTTTCACCGACTTTTTGAACTTTATACTTTACGCTGTCACTTGCTTGTAGCAGCTTCCTGAGCCCGCTCGCTGGCTTGCAACATAATTAATCAAAATATGTGCGTCGCAGCATTGATGATGTCGCTTGAGTAAGGAGGATTGAGGACGATGAAGGCGTCCCGCTGTTTTTGTTTTGCCATTTGTCTGGGAATGCCTTGGAATTTTCTTTTGCTCTGCCAATTTGTTAACCCTTTTTTTTGTCAAAGGGATAGGTGGTGGGTGGTGAAATGTTCGATGCTGGGTGACTGAAAAGTACAGTGGAAGGGCAAGACACACACGTGGGTCTCGTCAGCGCATATGAAATTATTTTACAATTATCCATTTCTGCAACGCCCACGCATGCGACTGACAAGTGCATAGAGTGAGAGAGAGAGAGAGAGAGAGAGACAGAGATTGGGAATTGCTTGTTAATTGGCTTTTGTGTCTATCAAAGCTGACAATATGTATTTATGAAATTTATTTACAGAGTCCGATATGATAGGCGCAGCCGAGTGGACAGGCTCAAGTGGGTCCGCTGGCAATGTTGCGTATCCCGTTGGAGTTGGCGTTGGCGTTGGAGTCGGTGTTGGAGTTGGAGTGCCGTATCATCATGCCCATCACAGTCACTCGCATTCGCATTCGCACACCCATTCGCACTCACACTCGCACTCGCATTCACATTCGGCGGCGCATCATCATCATGCGCACCACTTGCAGCATCAAGTGGCCTTGCCACCGCCACCGCCACCGCCGGCCGCAGCGCCCGTCGCTGTGCCGGTGGTGAATGCGACGGCCATGAATCATTATGGCAGCGCCATGGGTGGCTATGACACAACCACACTGGACGCCGCTGGCAATTATCACATATCGACCGTGCTCCCCGATATGCACGGCTTTACCACCGACCCCTATCAGACGGCCACCTCGGCCGGCTATGGGGGTGTCGGTGTCGGAGTTGGAGTTGGTGGCGGTGGCGGCGGTGGCATTGGCAATAAATCGGATCTGGATTCGATCAGCTATGGCGCAACGCCAGCGGCTGCGTACAATAATGCCGCTGCCTGGTCGAATGGCTACAACAACTATCAATACGGCAGCTGTTCGGCGGCAACGGCGGCGGCGGCTCAATATGCGGGCGCCGGTGGGCATGGCAGTGCACCGCCACCGCCGCCGCCAGTGGTGCTCTATCCGCAACTCTACTCGACGGTCAATCAGAATCAAATCCATCTGCATCTGCATAGCAGCGAGAAGCTGGAGCAATATCTGGCCACCGATCAGCAGCTGACAATAAGCTCATTAGCTGGCAATCGTTCGGGCATTGAGATTGGTCTCGGCGGCGGAGGTGGCGGAGGCGGAGGCGGTAATAATGCTGGCATTGCTTTGGGTTCGGAGCAGGAGCAGCAGGCGGCGGCTGTTGCCATTGCGGAGCAGGCGGCCGAAGGTGCCGCCTCGCAGAACTATCATTTGCATCATCATCACCATCATCACGACTCGCAGCGGCAGGCGGAAGCTCAACAGCAGCAGCAGCAGCAGCATCAGAGCGAAGTCAACAGCGATGCGGCGAGGGACGAAGATGTCACTGATCTCACCCAGGTCTGGCGTCCCTATTGACCCAATCTCATATCGCGCGCACTTCTGCACATAGAACTGAACTAGAATTAAAAAACAACAAACAAACAACAAACAAAACAGAATACTCTCCTCCCTCTGTCGCGTACACTTTTTTTTTTTTTTTGCTTCCCAATCGTTATACTGATACCCTGAGCAATGGATCGAAAGCGGGCATATTTTGTTTAGTGCAATAAGCAAAACTTTGTTCGATTCTACCATATTCAAAGTTTGTACATAGCTTCCTCTTAGATAGATTCTTTATTTATAATCAACATACATATATAATATTTCTCGCCAAAGTACACAGCTTAGAGCTCAGGGTATCTTCTCCAAACTCTAGAGCGCTCTTGTTTTGTTTTTTTTTTTTTTTTTTTTTTTTTTTGTACTATCCTTAAGAGTTGTAAATAATACCGATACTATATGTATGTGTAATAATAGTAAAACGTATACCATCTGTACATGACTAAGAATAATACAATATATATGGTATAAATATAATATATATATATATTTTTTTTTTGGAATTTACTCTTAAGTCTAGACTCTAGTTTATAACTAGGATAATGTATTGAATATTTTCGATTATTTCGTTCAAAAATTTACGAAAGGCGTTAAATAATATAACTGAAGACTATAAATAAAGTTATTGTATTTATTTAAAAACAATTCATACGCATCCCTCGTTTACCTTCATTGCAAAGACAAAAAAAAGTAGCTAAAAACTAAGAAATGTACGATTATGCAAAAAGTTAACCACAAAACGAATGAAATGCAGGGAAAATGGTAAAAATACTCCGAAACAATAAAATAATAATGGCAACAACAATTACAACAGTTAATTATGCACATATTTTAAAGAGAAAGAGAGAGAGAGAGAAGCAAGCAAAAATAAGAGATACAAAAAAAAAAAAGCATTTGTGAAAATCATGAATTTTGAATGAAGCCATAAAAGTGAGTTCAAATAAGTTATGCCTTGAGTAATGCAACAAAACCACACAAAAGATGAACATCCATGCCCCTCTGACTCTCTCATGTTACACACATAGTTGCATTTGGGGGCATCAACAACAGCAACAACAACAACAACAACAACTACTGTGATACACTCTGCTGCAGTTGAGTTGGCTGCAAGCTCTTCTTCTTGATCCAGAGATCTCCGTCTACATTTTTCTCTTTTACAGTTTTGCAGTTTGAACTAGAGCAAAATGTACTACAATTGTGTTGTGTGTGCAAATCGATAGCACGCAGTCAGTTGTTAAATTGAAAAAGACATTGCCAAAGACTGCATGCGTATAGCATAACTATGCGTGTGCCATGCATGTGTCCAACCAGCCAGTCAGTCAGTCATTCAGGCGAAGGAGATGGAGCTGGAGCTGGAGCTGGAACTGGAGAAGAAACTCTAGCCAGTGGCGAGAAGCCAAATGCAAGCAGCGGCAATTCGAGTACTCATTCTTGTACTCAGAGTCGAGAGTCGCGCGTTAAGATCGATGCCTCGATGACTCGACGATCGACAATCGACGGCAGACGAACGACAGACGACTGAAAGAAGCCCGACACACGCCTGATCAAGAAGAAGCAGATCGCGATCGTTGTGCTCATCTCTTTATTCGCATTTGCTTTGGTCGTTTGTCGCTTGTTGTACATTCAATCAACCCGCTTGCGGTGAAAACAGAAGAAAAAAAAATCAGAACTTTGCTTGTGCTGATCTACTTGAATTACCTTAGCACCGAGTACTTCATTTACCTTCCACTCCTAGCGTCTAATTAACTCTCTTTCTCTATCTCTCTTGCTTAATACACTGCGAGTACTTAATACTTTATATACCCACTTTAACTAGACGAGTTACGAGTTACGATTTGCGAGTACAACAACAACTGGCTACAGCTACCGTTCATTATTGTTGTGTATGGTTCCCGACTGTGTGGTCCTGTCAGCACACTGAGCTCAAATCGCAACTAGATATGCTCATTTTAATAGGCCAGCTCATTGGAGTATAAGGTAACACCTACGTATACGTAAGAGTGCGTTGCATTTTTCTAAACTTGTTTGGCATTTTATTTATCATTTTCTTAAAATATAATTATTGACTTAAGTCGAAATTATGTTCAATTGATCACTTCATTACTTACTATATAAAGGGAATTTCGCAAGTGTTTAAAGAGTAGAATAAAGAGTATGGGCCAATTTGATCAGAACAAATGCACTCAGCAATCAAACAATTTGAGAAGAAATTAAAATAACAATTATTAAGAATTCAGTTATCTTTTTGCCTTATTACATTATTCATACTGTTTTAAAAGAAGTCAGAGATAACAAGTAAGAAATCTATAGTCGACTGTGAAATTAAAACAGTGCGGTATTATTCTTAAAATATACCATTTGAATATAATGAAAAATACTAAAAATACATTTTAAAGTAAAGTAGCTATATATTTCTAAAATCAAAACAAACTATGAATATGTTATGTTATGTTTCTTTTATTTTTGGAGATAGGTAATATGGAGTTCGATTCATAAGTAAGTATTCCATTCGTTTTTTAAGATATGCATCTCTCACTTAATAAACTAAATTTTAAATCCAAAATATGAGAATTTTTATCCATTAAATACTCTTATTATCCATCTCAATAATTTCAAGCGTTTAAAAAAGGAATTATTGATGCAAGAATTGGAATGATTTCATGATAGGTATTAATAAAATACTAATAATAAAGAGAATAAATAAATACAAGAAATAACTATGCGTGAAATATTGAAAATATGTCAGTATTCAAAAAAAAAGTTTGACTTTCAATATAAATATTGCTTAAGTCTAAATACAATAAGTTTATTTTGGGAATTTTCAACCAATGCAGGCAAATTGTTATAAGTTTCTCTTAAAAGTATTGTAAAATACATGTACATATATGAAAGTATATAATAGTCTTTTACCTATTTTTATGACTAATGATAAGCTGGTGGCAAAGTTTGTGCATGTGATTAACAGCGACTGAAGCAATGAATATGGTAAAATCAAGCGAATGAAATGCGTCATTCTTTAGTTTAAGCAACAAAAACGATTTTCAGATGCTAAAACTAAAACTAAAAAAAAAAAAATATAGAAACTGTGTGAGTAAATGAAACTGAAATGGTAAAGTAAATGGAGCCACAACCACTTTAAATGGAGTTTGTTGCGTACAACACACATACACACACTCACAAAAAAAAGGCAAATTAAATTGCGGCTGGCATTAAAACAAAACAACAGCAACAACAACAAAGAGAAAGAAATATAGATAACGAAGCACAAGCTCCTCCCACAATTGTAAACAGAACAACAAAGCCAAATACAAAACCAAGCCAAACCAACAAAAAAACAAGCAGAAACGTGAACAAAAACAAATACCTTCAAACAATTTTATTTGTTGCAGCGTGTGCGCGGCAATTGAAGAGAAAGCGCACAAAGCGCCAAAAGAGAAACACACAAGCTTGGCGCTGACAAAAAGAGAGCGAGAGAGCGCAGCCTCAGCTCATGATGTGCGCTCTTAGTAGCTTAGTAGCTGATAAGCCGAAGCGTTGTGATGAGAAAGTCCAAGACAGCAAGCATGACAGTAAGGTCAGTATTTGTTCGAAACAGTCATCCTATATCTTGTGTAAAATATTACGCATTCAGTCGACCCTTGTGCTGATTAAATTGCATAATAATAAAAAATAAAAGAGAACGCTATTTCATATTTACATTTGAAATACTTTTCTGCATTTATTTTATAAATGTATATTACAGCATTCATATACTGAATACTCAATTGGAATTTCCCTAATTTTAACTGCGATTGATCAAAAGGCAGTCAACTCACATTCAGTTATTTCTCTTCCGCTTGCCTTGTCTTGCCAATGTTTAGTGTTGTGAGCACGTATTCAGCAATTGTTCGCTCTCTTGTTCGCTCTGGGAATCATGATTCACACTGGATCATTTGGGTTTTTTATTGTTGTTGTTTTTATTTTAGCCGCCAGTCGAACTAGAGCCGTTGGCCTGGCCGAAACACACACATAATGTCACAATTTGCTGCACTGCATGCCAAGCCAAGTCAAATGCGAATTGCATTAAGTAGTGGGAATATTTCCTATAAGAATTTGTTTGTGCTTACTGAGAAATATTTGCAAGTGCTTGTTAATTATCACCAATACAACGATTAAACGTTTCAGTTTCAGCTCATTTACATACATTTATTATTATTATTTATTTTTTTGCTTACGTATTTATGTTGATCGAAAACAAAGACAACGTTTAACGCTGCGTATGAGTAATGTGTCAAATGTGTCTGTGTCTGACTAAGCAGCCAAATTAGTCAGTTGCATCGATCGACGACGATCAAAGCCAGCTGATTGACCATCTCATCATTTTTTTTCCCCTGCTTTTATTTCCTCTACTACTTCTTCTACTACTTTTTGTGTGTGCGAGCCGCTTCCCAATTTGGCTGTCAAAGAAGACGGGGCACGCACATGGCCCCAAAAAGAGCATTTGAAAGCAACGAGAACGATTGCCAAAACTGACAAATCACTGCCAGCATTGAGAGCACTGCACTGTCCACACTGATCTAAGTCTTCTGCTTCAAAAAAAAGAACACCTGGCATGGCAGCGTCTTTGCGATTTTGTATGTAAATTTTTGTTAACTAATTTCGGGTGGCAACAAAAACAAAATACACATAAAATTAGCAGACAACCCCGAAAATCGAGGCGTGATGGTAATTTTGTGGGCTGCAGAGGAAAGTATTGCCACGGACACGGCTAATGTGTTGGCATGTGTCAGTTGCGTTTCAAACACAGACATCAGGCAGCGATAAAAACCCCTTTGCAATTTCAACAGTCAGCAGTAAAACAAAAAATAAATACAAAATAATTTGCCAATAGATTTTGAATAAAATTGATTTATTCTAATGAGGTAAAACTTCGATATTAAGTACATTTGACTTGCTGCTTGTTTTAGAGAAACGAATTGAAATTATTTAAAGTTATTTAACACTCGTGTCGAAAATCAAGAATGGAGAAATCAATTCCTGTTTCGCTGAGAATTCTGCATTTTCCTTGCAATAACTTTTGCGTTAAAAATTCAAAATTCTTAACTAGAAACCAACTATAGAAATTTAATATATAATACAAAATATTTTTATTAATTTGAATTATCAATATGCATTGTTTTAATATCAATGTAATAAAATCAACAGAAAATAAGTAAGAAAGCTGATGTCGGATGTGCTCGACCAAATTAATATTCCGCAAAAAATACTAAAATATGCCGAAGTCTATAATTGGTATATGGATATAGTACTACATTAAAAATATACTAACCAAGACCAAACCAAACCAACAGAGCACAAAATTATAATACCCTTCTACACTATGGGTTGCGGGTATAAAAATTTAATTTTGTATAAAATTGTATAAATACAATTAATTGTTAAATAATTCCTTTTGTATACAATTTTATAAATACCATAAATGAATAATTCTTTGAAATTTTATGCAATTTTAAGATATTAACTCTTTAATTTTTTAGGCAATTCTATAGTTTTAATATAAATTAAAAATTCTTTCTTTTTTAGGAAATTTTATAAATACCATAAATTAGTAATTCTTTGTTTTTTATGTAATACTTGTTATTCCATAAATGATTCTTAGATATTTTATGCAATTTTATAAAAATTCTTTGATCAATTTTCTAGCACATCAATGCAATTGGTTTAATCGATCTAAATTAATTTGCGCATCCCAAAAATCTTTGCCAGTATCACACACACACATACACACACACACACACACATTTGGCCTTGGCTCTTTTCAAATGACCTGCTAACTAAACATCTGCTCTGCGCTTTTTGAACTGCATGCAAAACCGCATCTGCCCCTTGATGGTGATTGCTGGGTGAAAGTGCAACCGCTGCCCCACCACGTACGGAAATCGAGACGGAGTCAGAGGCGGAGATGAGGAGGCATCACGATGATGATGATGATGAGGATGAGGATGAGGAAGAGGAGAGCAAGAGGCATTTGCAACCTGTGTAACCTGTGTGTGCGCTTGATTAGCGGTTGCAGTTCATTGGATCTTTAAAAGGTCGCGTTGAGTGATTAGTTAACAACGTTGTTGATGCCGTTGTTGTTGTTGTTGTTGGCGTTGCTGCCACATCATTAAAGCAATTTTATTAGATTTTGGAATATTTTAACAGCAGCCTGTTGTCGATGTTGTTGGTGGCGCCACCGCATGCCCTTTTTATAACGCTGTTGCTGCTAACCGCTTATTAAAAATCCTATGAGCTGAATAAATAAAATAAAAATCAAACACAAACACAAAAAAATAGCACATGATATGCACATCAAAATAAATGCGATAAATTAACCGTTGCCGTTGCATTTATTATTTCATTCAATAGAATTTATCACCACCAAAGGCTTGCCAAACAAAACCAAACTGGAATTAAATTGATTGCTTTAATCAGATTATCTTTCATTGAACATTATCGAATTAGTTTGAAGTTTTTCGCCAATTGATTTGAAATTATCATAAACTAATCATTAAAATATTTTAGTAAACTAAATATTAAATATGAAACAAATAAAGTGTGATTTGATGTGAGTTCAAAGTACTCGAACGAATTCTTATTACGATGCTGTTATACAATACAATTACACAATAGCAGAATGTATCTTCCAAGTACGTATGAATGTGCATATACATACATTTATATATATAAATATCTCTGTGGATATTCCCTTTGGATATGGGCAATCACCAGCACTAAGTAATTATTTATTGACAAAGCACAGCAAAACAATATGAAACATTTAAACGTCGACAGCTCGAAGTGCTGATGCTCTTCAATAATGAAGTAATAAAAAGTGTAAATGTAATAAATTATTATTTATATTTAGTTATGATGAGGACAAAACATTGACTAATAATGTTTTCTACAAATTGTTGCAAATTGTTAATTAATTAATAGTCATCCCACTGAAGAGACATTCGATGCAGACAAAGTGGCGTATCATCAAGCAAGTGAATCATCTCGGGCACGTCACAAAACAAAACTGACGCTGAGACTGATGCCAATTTGTTGGCAAGTAATCGTTTAGGTAATGAGACGGACACTCGACGTTGTGCGTATCTCTCTTACCTCGTTGACACGCCGAGGGCCGCACGTAAACCAAACCAAACACAGCCCCAAACGCCCTGAACTTCAACTCGCTCGCTCGTTTGCTCGCTCACTGGTTCATTAGTATGCACAAGCCGAGCTAAGCCAACAGTTGATAGCGAATGCGATTGCGATTGCGATCGACTGGGAATATGGGAACTCCAAAGAATTGACGTTGACCGGTGCGAATTGTTTGTTTTTTGCCCCATATTGCAGAGGGCGGAAATAACAGTCAGTACAATATGCCAAGCAAAGCGAACTTATAACGCTGAATGGGCCATGCGCATAATACAAAATCTGAAGATAATTCATAGCATAACCCAAGATTGAATAATTTATTAATTTTAAGTATTTAGTAATCGTATACAAAGAAAATAATAATAATAATAAAAATAAAAATAATAATAATAATAATAATAATAATAATAATAATAATAATAATAATAATAATAATAATAATAATAATAATAATAATAATAATAATAATAATAATAATAATAATAATAATAATAATAATAATAATAATAATAATAATAATAATAATAATAATAATAATAATAATAATAATAATAATAATAATAATCATAATCATAATAATAATCATAATCATAATCATAATTTTTATATTTTAGTTGATGTTCAGTTTAAAAAAGAAAAAAATGTCTTTACTTTTGAAGCTTAAATTAAGAAATTGTATTAATACTTAAATTAAAATTAACTCGATACCACATACTCAATTTACAAATTAATTTTGAAGCAATTCTAAGACAATTTTTTTAAAAAATAATTTTTTGAATCAATGCTTCAAATTTCAGTTAATACTCCAATATAAACATGTATCTATGTATTGAATTATATAATTGAGTTAATTTGAATATATTAAGCAAATATCTAAGCTCGATATCTGTCACTTCAATTCAGTTTATCGTCGCATTTTTATTTATTTATTTAGCCGGGTATTTCACAGTTCTTTTCATCGTAGTTTCTTTCCCAACTTGATCAATGCATCACCTCAGTTTCTAAGATTCGGAATGTGATTTTTCCTAAATGTCCAACGCATCATCATTTGAATGTAGAGCTGTGTAAATTTATAAATAAATATCGTTTATTCATTACAACATTTCTGATCACTTTTGCGTCATAGCAGAGAGCGTTAAAGACTTGGACTTTGTTCCCACAACGAAGCTAAACTTTATTATATAATATCTATAGAAAAAAACCCAAATAAAAAGGGTTATCGACTGTGTGTTACTACGCATCTTAATGTAGCTTCACTTAACTTATACCGTTCTACTTTAATGTGTTTGCCCAAATAAATTTAAATTTTATAATACTTTAAACGCAAATAGATGATCTTTCATATAGTATCTTTCATCTTTTTTAAATAACAACTTCTTATCATAATTTAAACTTAAATAGATTATCGTATCTTTCTACTTTTTTATTTTAAAATTTCTTGGCAATATTTTTAAAAAAGTTATTAAAGTATTTATCTCTAATGTTGAAATGCAGTGCACAATTCAATTAATTTTATTACATATTAAGTTAGATGGCAATTATATTTTGTGGGTTTTGAGTTGGGTTTTGTCTTGTATATTATGTATGTAAACGGTTCGGTTCGGCTTCAGTTGAATTAACCGGTACAACTAAGTTTGGTTCCGGACCGATTTGCAGCGCTACTCGAAATGAGCTTCGCAAGAGACAATTTATAGACCGTTTGAAAGACATCAACTTGGGTAAATAGTATTCAAAGTGGGCGAGCAATTAGCTGCGTCTACTCGTAAATCATTAGAAAAACAGGTTGGCAGTTCGACGCACTACCACTTGGTGAATCATATAGAGGCAGAGGCAGTTTTTCGCTGACGTCACAAATGCGATGGCAAAAAGGGAGGGGCGAGAAAAATGCAACAAAATTGCAAGTTAAACGTGTGCAAAGCCAAAGCGGCTGAAGAAGAAACTTTTAACCAAGACCCAGCTTCGAATGGCTATAAACAAAGGTAGGGAAATAGGTACTGTTCCCTCCCTGGCTGACCAGAGAAATATAGAGAGAGAGAGAGACAATTTTTCAAATTGAAATGCATGGTGAAAACCGCAAGGTTCTTAACTACCTCTATTTATTGGCGCACATAATAGATGCGTTTTGGAAATCGCACTGTGCGTTACCCAAGGGACAATTTGCCATTGGCTCCGAGTGCCTCCGAGTGCGGAGCCTAGAGTGCCCCTGAGTGCCTAAAGTAGTAGTGATGAAATTGCGAGTAAACCGGATGTGCAGTGCACCCATCAGCCACTTTTTGGGGCAGAAGAGTCTGAGATCCGCAAAAAAAAGGGGGCAGACAGACACATGCGAGAAACCTACAATTTGATTATCGCAATGAGAATTGCTACACTTGGCCACCGGACCAGACGGTCGACTGGTGACCGGTAACCGGTGACTGGTGACTGGTGACCGCTCTTTGTCGCTTGGGTCCTCCTCAATGGAGATGTAAAAAGCAGTAAGGAACAATGTAGAGCAAGGGACATTTTAGCCATGGCATAAAAGTCGACTTGTTGTGGCTACAACAACAACAATGACAACAAGAACAACATCAGCTCAGTACAAATTAACAACCAGTCACATCCCTTTGCCCCACATTCGATTGCATACGGAGCCCAAGCCCAAGGCGAAGCCAAACGACACGCGTT
Source organism: Drosophila albomicans (assembly GCF_009650485.2). Lineage (NCBI taxonomy): Eukaryota > Metazoa > Arthropoda > Insecta > Diptera > Drosophilidae > Drosophila > Drosophila albomicans. Next base: position 18,102,990 of record NC_047627.2, read on the forward strand.
GCATTTGTCAACATGTGTAGCTGTCTGTTTTAATGGTCAATTTCTCACTCTAAATGGCAACATAGATGCCAGCCAGCCTGCCTGTTGACCAGGCCTTAAGGCTTGGCCTCTATCCATTTTGGTTCTATTGCACTGCCAGCACTCCTTAATCTCCCATCCTAGTATGAGCTCTGACTCCGTGTTCTCCTCAGTTCTCAGTCCTGTCTCCCAAACTCTTTGCACCCTTAGCATTGTTCCGAGCAGCATAACTAAAGTGCACTTCTTGCGTTCAATAAACATGACATTACATTAAAAGTATGCTTACTAATTTGTTTTCGCTTTACGAATGCAATTTAAATTGATAATCAAAAATTTTACAAACGTTGTTTAATTATAAATTTCAAAACTGTATTCTTCACCTATGAATATTATTAGAATTGTATTTTAGATGAAATTATAAATTTCATATTCAATATTCAGCTTATTCAGCATATATATGTTACCTTTTTAATTGTTAATTATAAACTAAATAAAATTAAACAAAAATTGAATTCAAGCAACTTAAAGAAAATGTAATTCAAAACAACTTGAAGATATTTAAAATCCTAAATATAATTCTAAATTGTCATTTTTACCTTCTATTTTAATTGACATTTTTTGATCTTCCTCAAAGGTTTTTCACTTCCATTAAGCGCAAGGATGAGTAAAATTTAAGTGATTCTAAATGAGTAATTTCTATGGATTAAGCATAAACATTTTCAAATCCGCAGATTTAAAGCAATAATAATAATAATAATATTAATAGAGCTCACAACTAAATGCATAACCTTAAGCAAAAGTCATTGAACCGCACTTTAGTTTAGTGATGGGACCACACTTTCTATATTTAAAGGTTTGCTGCCTTCTTTCTGATATAAATAAATAAAAGTAAGAGCATTGAGGAGTCGTATGACTTCTACTTGTTCCAATTTACTTTCAACTTGAAGCGGGCAAGAAGAATATTCGAAGGGAACGCGTTTTGCGGCCAGTGCCAACTTCTGTTCCTATTCCCATTCCCAATCGTTTCTGTGCCTGTTCCTGTGCCTATTCCTCTTGTTGTGCCTACTCCTTTGGCTCTTCCCATGTCCTGATCCTGTTCCTGTGCCTGTGATTCTTTTGCCTGCCTGCCTCCTACGTTTCTTTCGGAGCTGCGTAGTACGTAGTGCGTAGTGCGGAGTCTGAGTCGGAGTCGGCTAATGTAGTAACATTTGGTGACTTGGGCAGATGCCGGAAATGCGTCTACTGCAAGGAAGCACACATGTAGTTATGCCATCGAGTCTGACTGTTGACTCTGTCTGACTACTGAGTGTGGTCGGTCTTCTTGCTTCTGCTAAATGGCTGCAAATTATTTGCAAATGTCGCTGTCACATTTTACACATAAAAATGTCACAGACACCGTGTTAGGGGAGAGCGGCGAGGGGACAGGGTAAAGGGGCATTCCTAACGGTTAATTCTCATACCAATAATGGCGGCGGCTTAAACGCTTTTTCCAGCCAGGAAATGCATTTTCATTTAGCAGCGGAAGTAGCTGCAAATGAGCTTTTAGTTTTTACCTATTTTCACTTCTAGCCAAACGTCAATCCTACATACATATATCCAAAATCTGAATCAGAAATTGTGCACAATTTCAAACAGCAAAACCGGATGCCACAATTGCAGACGCAGTTGCAGTTGCACTTGCTGTTGCTATTGCTGTTGCAATCGACGTTGAACCTCCACCTGTTGCCCAAAAACAAACTCAAGTCTGGCTGCATTAGCACACACACACACACACACACACACACACACACACACACACACACACACACACACACACACACACACACACACAGAAATATCTCCTCCATCAAATAACGCGGTAAATTTGATTTTAATCAAATTATCTCTAACTTTGCATTAGTTGGCATTCGATGACCGCCTTCCTTTCGTTTCCCCTTCCCATTCTCCCTGCAAACAACATTAACCCCAGCATCAACATCTCAATCTACCCTCCATCTCCGATCCAATTCCAGGACAAGCGTCACCTTCTCAATCCGACTTATGCGGGTCTAATATATGCATATACTTACTATATATAAATATATAATATATATTTTGTGGCGATAAAAGAGCCACACACACCGCAATGAGCAGTCTATATCGGAATATCGACTTGATTCACACCAATTTCTACAACCGCATAACAAATAAATGTGCATTTATTTTTAAAGGTGACCGCCTAAGTGACTTACAGACTGATTGACTGACTTACTAATTGGCTTCGAATAACCCTTCGAATGCGATTTCCGATATGCAGGTACATTGAACCCACTTCAATAAATCACTAGTTATTAGCCAACTCATTAAACAACAATAGTAAATATTTCACTCCATAAATATACTGTAAATCATAGCTTTAGTAATAACATATTACTCTCTAATTATATATCGCATTCAACATTATTACAAGTAAGACTGCTCGACTGTGAGTTATCCGCAACCCACTTTCAATAAAAGTAAAAAAGTGCGGTATTATTTTTAAAATATTCCAAATTTATATACCGTAAAAATACTGAAATATACCGAATACTGTGTTTGATATATATCTAGTATACTTCATTCAAAATATACCATAGAGAAGTAAATATACCAAATTGTCAGCCAAATATAATATTATTACTATCATTAACAAGTAAGAAAGACACAGACGAGTGTGCTCAACTGTGAGTTACCAGCTACCCATTTTTAATGAAAGTACAACAGAAGATGCGGTCTTATTCTTAAAATATTCAAAACCAATATACCGAAGAAATACCAAAAAATTCGACTATATGAAAATACGGTATATCGATATACTATTACATTCGAAATATACCATAGGGAGAAAATATACCAGTTTGATGCACGATTTTTCTTGCTAACTGAATACATAAATTAATTTGTTTTAGTTTTTAATGTAATGCAATAGTCTTTAAAATTTTCAATATAGATTTTTTTTTGAAAATTTATTATTTATCAGCGACTAAATAAATTGAAATTTAACAAGATTATTTAAATGTTTGATTTGTTGTACAGCACTTGTTTGGAAGAAAAGTATAATTGGAATATTTGCAAGCAGGTCTCAGCCTAAAATTTCGGTCATGACGTTTTAAATAATTTGAGGGATTCTGAAAATGATTTCATAACTCGGTTACTGCGCTCCACTCGCCCCCTCGCCCACCCCCTCGCCCTCGTCCTCACCCTCACCCGTAACTCAGCTTTGAAGTTGAGGCAAGTAAGCAGTGGAATATGAAGTGCCGGGCATTGTGTGACTGCCGCCAGTGGAGACGATTTACAAATGGCCATAACGAGTAAATATGTCAAGTGCAGGTGACCCGAAAAAACAACAACAAAAATTGCAATAGCAACAACAACAACAAGAGCGTGAAGCGAAAACCAAACAAAGCCAAAAACAGAAGCAGCAGACAACGGGAGGACAACAGCCAGAGAAAAATATATATACGAGTGGGAGGAGAGCGAAAGGGAGAAAAGTTGGCTATCATCTACATAGCGAGGAGAGAAGGGAGAGAGTGAGAAGGGGAGGGGGAAGGGGAAGGGTAGAGTAGCCGACAGAAACGGTTCGGTTCGGCCTTCAGTGCATGCGTTTCCGGTTGCACTCAGTGGCAAACGGTTTTCAGTGTAATTTGGTCAACTAAATTATGCAGCATCAGTTGCACCAGCAGCCAAGCTGTCAGTTTATCTCCCTTCCCCTTCCCCCTCCCCATCCGCCTCCATCCCTCAAACTGTTGCCCTTTGGCAAAAATGCAACAGCAACAGCTGAGTAAAATTTGCATTCTATAAAATTTTAAAGCAAAATAAAGTGTCGCCTCCCATGCGACGATAGTGAAGAGAGGCAAATTTTGTTGCCGTTGACTTAGCAGCGATTATAACACATAATCTCAACATAGTTTTCAATAGAGTTTCTCTCAATTAAGCAAAATTTTGTCATGTTGCATTTAATTATTTTTAGTGCTTGTTATTGTTATATATTCTATACTGTGCTTATTCATCGTGTATCTAATAAATTAAATATGAAGTGAATTCTTAGCAGACTTTAATAGTGCCACAACTTCAACTTACATTTATACAAATAATAAATAAATAATTAATATTGTAGTTTCATCCAACTTCAAATAACAATTTTATTTTAATGAAAAAATAAATATTAAATTGTTTAAAATTTATATTATATTATTATTTTTAATAAATAAAAATCCATTGTTATATTCTCTTCCTGTTAGATCCTGTTATTCACAGTCCCAAAGTGTTTTTAAAAAACTGATCAACTCGGAAGTGTGTTTGTGTGTTTTGTGTGTGTGTGTGTGTGTGTGTGTGTGGGCGCGAGTCAATTGGCTGCTGTTGTTGTGTTTTTGTAGTAAAGCCCCAGATACATATGTTCGTGGTTCTTTAGTTGGTGGTCAAGCGGCGTGCTCGGCCCTTTTGACCGCTGGCTATTTGTCACTTGCAACCGCGACTGCCATTTCCGCCAGCCAGTCGCCATATTTTTTCCTTTTTTGTTTTTGTGCAGTTGTAAAATCTGCATCAATTGATGGCCAATGACAATATGCACGGGAGAAAGGTGAGGCGAGGCGAGGCGAGGTAAGGGCGAGATGGGGGCAACGGTTCGTTCAGTCAGTGGCCACAATTTAGCGCTCAGCGACTACCGAAAAGTGCATTGCAGATTGCCTTCAATGCTGATGAATGCACAAATAATGGGCTGCGTAATGCCAAACAGGAAATAAATTATTCTGCTTGCCTCCGTCCCCGTCCCTGTCTCTGTCCGTGTCCCTCTCCCCCTCCGCCACACACACACACACACATTTCACTACTATTTGCATGAAGCCAAAGCCAAAGCCAAAGCCGAGCATCGATGGGTCTCAGTCTCAGTCTCTCGGTCAGAAACTCAGACAGCAGCCAAGCAACAAGCAGCAAGCATCATAATAATAACAATCAGCAGCATTTGCTGCCTCTGTTGCTGTTGCTGCTGTTGTTGCTACAGAAAGATCAACATGAATTATCATCATTATGTTGGCAGCAGTGAACAAAAATTTTCTTATAATGAGCTTATTTGATTTGCATCTAAAATGCAAGCAGCCAATATCTTATAGCGTACAAAAAGAAATTTTATTATTAACACTTAATTTGCTGTTTATCTTATTTTATATTTGGAATTTTCAAATAACTTGTATCTTTATCTGAAACTCTAGATATTTTTAACTTTTGCATTTTATTCTTTCATATAATCTTTTCTTTTTTCATTTTTATTTAAAAGAATTGATATTGTTTTCATTTTTCAATAGATATTATCGAAATTTCTATAAAATGACAAAATAATATAAATAAATTGAACCTTAAGATTTTCATTTAAAGGTAATTTAAAAATATAAATCCAAATTTATCTTATATAACATTAAAATGGAAAATTAAAAACAAAAAATATATAGTGTATTTGAGTAAGTTGTTAGACCCAGTTATCAATACAAACAAGATATTCATAAATTAGTAGAATTGCAAAAGTCATTGTAACTATCCATATGCAATAGCTCAGCTTTAAACTGTTCCGAAAATTTCATAATAGTATTACAAATACAAAAGTTGTTGAATATAAAATTGAAAAGTACGTCAACCCAAATAAATAAGAACATCAGTTAAGGATTCCTTGGAGATCTTTTTGATAAACTCTGCACCAATACATATATTATATAGTATAATGAAAAAACAGAGAGTAAATAGCAAGTCGGTTTGTCACGCAGTCAAAAATTTCGAGCATGCTTTGTTTGATTTTGATTGAACGCCAAATTGAGGATTCGACAATTTTAGAGTAGCCGCTCAATCTGAGGGCAGGGCAAGAGAGGGCAAGGCGATGGCCTGCTGCTCTCTGCTGAGGTGAGGACGTGTGCTTATTGTCAAAGTCGAAGTTCATCTCAGAGAGCAGCTTGCGAACCCATTAATAGGCGTGTAGATACAATAATACTACTGCTATGTTGTATATTCAGCATTTCTCTTTGCCGCAGTTGATAATTTGCATGGGGTTCTGGCAACAAATCAACAGTTCAACAGTTGTAGTCACTGCCACTGTTGTTGTTTTCCAGCCGTCGTCGAGGTAATTGGCCAAGTTATTTTGCGCTTTCTGCTTACTCCTTTGCCAAATTGATTTTGCTTCGTGCCTCATCAGCAGCGACAATTGCCCTGACCCTGGCAAAGTTTGCTTGCTGCTGCTTCTGCTGCATGATGATCATATTGTTTGCTGCTGTTGTTGCCGCTCTTTGCTCTTTTGCTGCGTGCCACATGTAGTCAATGCCCCCTTGTGTGTGTGTGAGTGTGCCACTTCAGTTTAGGTTTTAGCCATTTTAATGCTACTGCTGCCGCTGCTGCTGTTGCTACTGATGTTTTTTGCGGTTTCACACTTTGGTTAAGGTTGCATGCCCTTCGCACTCATCAGGCAGGCAACCACTCAACTTTTGGGTCAGCAACCAAAAACCGCTATACAATGTGTATTAATTTATTATTGAACTCTCAACACAAGACAAGTTTGTAGTAGTAATAGTAATGAAGAAAAAAAAAACTATGTTACTTAATGTACTTATCCATAAACTTCTTATGGAAATCGGAACGCAACGCATCGTTGACAAAGTGCGTTTTCTTCTCGGGAGCAGAGCGTGCACAATTCTTAAAGACAACATCATCATCCCAACGACGTTTCACCTTCAGATCACCACCAAGGCCCGAAGTGCGTCCAGCCGCCGAGGCAGCTGTGCCCGGCTCATAGTTGATGAGCGGATTTCCTGAGAGAATATTTTCCATGCGTATGCGTTCGTCTTCCTGTTTCTTCTCTGCCTCGCGACGTGCCGTCTCCTGCAGACGCTCCTGTTTGATTTTCTGCAATTCAGCCAACAGGGCAGCATCATCGTCATCGGAATCGCTGTCAGAGTCGGAGCTATCATTGTCCAACGGCTCATCTGCGTCCAGATTGGCGGAAGCGTGCTGTTGCTGCTGCTGTTGTTGCTGCTGCTGTTGCTGTTGCAGCTGCGATGAGCTGTCCAATTTGGCACGCTTAGTACTGCTGCTGCTGCTCGCATTGTTTGCCTCAATGGCTTTGCGCACTATGGAAGGCAAAGTCTTGCCAGAGCTGACGCCAGACCGCGCATCGCGTTCGCGTTCCTCGAGTTCCTTGCGAAAGTCACGGTTGCGGATTTCCTCGCTGGTGCCTTGGCCAGTTTCCCTGCAAGCAGTCCGCAAATTAAATTTAATTTTCTTCTACTTTTTTGCTAAACGTTTTCAGCTTACCTGTATTTCAATTTCGTGTGTCCAGGCAAGTCGCGACTCGAGTATTGTTTACTGAGTGCGCTCAAGTCTTTTTCTCCTCGTCCAGAGCCACCACGAGCTGGATCGAATGTGGGGCGAGCTGCTGTCGTCATTGTTTAGATCGCTTATTTCTTAATTTGTTTATATTAAATTATTATAGCAATTTGATGATTATTGTTGAAAAAATGCTTGCTTGTTTTGTTTCGTATCAACTGTTTTGCTAGAGTTGCAAGTAAACAGTTTCGATAAGCGAGAGATATCGATATTAAACAATTCAGTGTTACCGCTCAATGCGTCAAATACAAATACATCGATAAGCTGAATCAAGAAAATTTGTTTGAACTATTTTAAAAAAAAACTATTCAAAACGGATTTTTATATTTATTTCAATTTATTTAAATAACTAAGGTTAAAAACAACGCCAGATTTCACAAAATATTGCCGTTTTGTTGTTCCCATCTTGATTAATATCGATATTGGCTGGTGTCGATATTTGCACGTTATCGAATTGACAACCACGTGAATTGCGGCGAATATCGAATAGAATCGAATCATCGATTGTTGATGCACATGCAAAACACGCGCATTTTGCAAAATAAAAAACAATAAATAAAACATGCAACTACAACCCCATAGATACGAGCATTACAAAACACTATTGCGAGACTTGCTGCAAAGCGTCACAACTCTCATTCGCAACTATGTCAACACATTAAAAAGCCAGACACCAAACCTCATAACACAAGCAAATCGACTATGGGAATTGAGACAGCGGCAACGTTTAGTCATGGGGTAAAGATGATAGCTAGATATTTTCCCTTCCTCTCCCACTGCATAAGAGTAATGTTTTAAATAATTTCCAGTGTCGAGACAACAGCAGCGAATAATCTGCTTACAGCTAGTAACGCCGTATACCAGCAAATTTACCAGGCAATGTGAGTCTTAAACATAGGCACACATATGCCAATACATTTATTCTTCCTTCCTTTGGTGTTGTTACAGAGAAAGTCTGCTTGAAGCGCTAGACGAGATTGCTAAGCACATTGAAGATTTCGAACGCATAAGCAATGAACTCAGGGAAGAAGCACAGCAGAATTGTGAACTGCCAACACTTTCCCACTGCACTGGATGGTTATTGCAAACGCTGAGCGTTCTGCAAACCCAGGCGAAATATTTGGAACTTCACACACGTTCACTGCATCCAGCGGCAATCGAGAGCACAACGGCGAAACAGCTGCAGAAAGACCTGCAGCTAGTCAAGGAATACGAGCTAAACATTTGCATGGGCATTGCAAAAGCAGAGCGACAACAACTTGATATTTTGCCGCCTTTGGCGATAACAATATGACCACAATTATTGCAAATAAGCACATCATATAAATACTACATATTTATAATAAACTTGAAAACAATTGCAATTTATTTGCTAGCAATTCTCGAAGATTTTGTTGCTGTTGTTGTTGCAGAGCAAGCCACTATTTTGAAGTTCGGTTCACAGATATCACAAAACAAAAAATGTTTAAAAAAATAAATACAACTTGGGCGTGTTGTTAACGTTTTAAGCACTGAAATACTTGAAATTTATTTACAACATTTCAATTGGGTTGATTTCATTTCATTGCATTTCTCGGGATAGTTTTATGATGTTGATGGTGTTGTTATTCCAACCTAACCGCTGTGTCGCGAAATTCCAAAATGCAAATCCTGATCTAGAAATGTGCAAGAGGGGAGAGGTATGTTAAATAGTGCAACTAGAGTTTTCGATTATCGTTTTCACCACTTACATTATCATAAACAAATCCCAAGCGAGTAGCACTCTTAGTTTTTAGCGTAATCTTCTGGCTTCACGTTCAGATTCCAGCAGCGTCAGAATGTCGCCCTCACGCACGGGTCCCTTAACGTTGCGAATAATTTGGCGGTTCTGTTCGCCAAGGAATTCAACCTTGACCTGTGTACACTGACCCTGGGAGCCAGTGCGGCCAAGAACCTTCATGACGCGAGCCCAAACAACTGGTTTATCCATAGTTTTTCAGTTATTTTTCTCGAAGAGAATTAACGTGCGAGTTGCGCTTCAATTGACAGACGCAAGCGAAAAGGAAGTCGCTCGCTATTCGCCACACACACGTTAAGGTGGCTGCACTTAATACGCAGTGTTGCTCTTAACTAAGAGTGTTGCAAAACACACGTATATATGTCAAATTATTTAAATTTGAGCATTTCAAAATCAACTGATTTATGCAAATATTTTTATTAATTTTCTGCAATTTTTTCAAGTAATTTTATACTGCGATTTTATTCATTTAAGCAAATAATGTAACAACTAGTCAAAAATTTGACAGATTGTGCTAATTTGCAACACTGACAGCACAATGTTGCCACACCAGCAGAAAAGCAACAAGTTCAAATCCATATATCTATGCAATTATCAATGAAATGTTTGCATATTTAAATTGATTATAAATGTCACTAGCAATTATGTTGGTAAATCAATAAAAACAATCATTTGCTTTGCTATAAACGCTTATCGCTTGACGCGATCTGGCAACGCGGAGCTGTCAGTTGACGCGGCACCACGTAGCCATCTGACAAGTGAAAGTCGGCAGCGTTCGTGTAACTTCGGCTGCCCGCAATACCGCTGGCCAGCACACACTCTTTTAGTTTCTCTCGTTCGCGTCGGTCGTCCGTTGTTGCGTTTCGTTGCGGTGCGATTTCATTTAATTCACATTTCAAACAAAAGCACAACAATTATTGAAACAAAATGAAGAACCTTATGTTCTTAATGCTGCTGGTGTTGCCCACCATAATCTGCACCTTCACACCCGGTAAGTCTCAACTAAATTGTCGTTGTTGTTTTGTTGTTGTTGCTTCCCCCCTTGATCGACTGCTAACGTGGCAGTCGCCAACACCGAAGAAGTGAAGAGTGTGCAAGCGCCTCTCGCTTATAAGAGAAAATATGTTGAGCTGGCACTCTCCAATCTCCAATCTCAACTCTCCACATTCTCTTTCTCGCACTTCCTTTCTGAAACTCCTGATATTAATTTGTTGTGTTTTTGTTCCTCTTGTTGTTGTTTTCGTCTGCAGCTAACAAACTCGGTGCCTATGCCGCCGAAGCTGTCGAAGATGATCTGGTCGATGTGGAGAGCGAAGAGGGCGCCGTAACGGGCGATGACGTTGAGACCGATGAGGATGCGGATAGCGGCAGTAGCAGCACATCTCCCCTGGCCGACACTTATTTGTTGTTCACGAAACCCCTGCATACGCCCGGTCAGCAATTGGATTTGCCCGGCGGTAAACCCGTGGAGTTCCTCATTGGCTTCACGAACAAGGGCCAGGAGGAGTTTGTGATTGAGACGGTGGAGGCATCGTTCCGTTATCCCATGGACTTCAACTATTTCATTCAGAACTTCTCGGCTGTGGCCTACAACCGTGAGGTGAAACCCGGCTTTGAGTCAACCGTCTCGTATACGTTCCTGCCATCCGATCAATTCGCTGGCCGTCCATTTGGTCTGAACATTGCGTTGGCCTATCGCGATGCCAATGGCATTCAGTACAACGAGGCCGTGTTCAACGAGACGGTGCTGATCTCTGAGGTCGATGAGGGACTCGATGGTGAGACGTTCTTCCTGTACGTGATGTTGGCCGGCATTGTTGTCCTGCTCCTGGTCATTGGACAGCAGTATCTGTTGGGCAGCACTGGCAAGCGTAAGCGTGCTGCTGCCAAGAAGGTCATTGAGACCGGAACTGCCAACGATAGCAACATTGATTACGATTGGGTGCCACAGGAGACACTCCGTGCGCTGCGTAAGTTTTTCCCCATCGAAGTGTAATTATCCACATACAAAGCAATTTCTATATATCATTGTTCTTACAGAGAAATCGCCACCAAAGTCGAAAACGCCAAAAACATCACCCAAACCAGGCAAACAGGCCAGTCCAAAGGCGGCTGCCCAACAGAGTCCCAAGCAACGCAAGGTGAAGCGTTCGGCGGGAGATGATTAAGAAGAAGGCTGCGCAAATCTGCGATTTCGATCTATATGCATCCCCACAACTCACCACACAACACAACACACACACACAACGCACACAAATGCAATTCCATACAACAAACAAAAAACATCCAACATGCGTCGTAGCAGTCTAATTACCTTATAAATAATACTATACCATTTTTTTTCGGTCATATACCATTTGACAAATGAATGTGTAGAGATTGTTAGTGTTTAGCACGAACCAGAGATGTAAAGAATGAATGAAAAATTTTTAAATTTCTGTAAACTTTAGCAAATTGAATTTTTTTTACCCTATTTTTGTATTCAAATGGTTCTTAATACTATTTTTTTTTTGTTGCGTTGGTTTCTGTTCTATACACGAACTGCCGGCCACACTGGTAATACATACTCTATCAAAAAACACGGGCCCAAAACTTCGTGCCACGCCACCTAATTAATTGTCTTCGTTTGTTGAAGATCCGAGAGAACGTGACCAAAACCTTCCAATTGTACGATAAAGAAACAAAACTAAATAAGCATTATTTTTTAATGCTGATGTATCTTGAAAGCGTTCTAATAATAATAATAATAAAAAAAAGAAACAAACATATTAAATTCTTTTATACAAAAGTATCTTTAGCTAGAGAACAGATTCGCGAGCTCTGCACATTGTGAGCAGAGCACACTTTAAGTAAAGAGGAGCTTTCCCACAAAAAAAAAGAAAAAATATGAAACGAAAGCAAAACAAATAAACGAGATAATTGTGAAGTAACAAATAAATGTAACTGTATTTTGATTTAAGAAAGATATCATTGGTGATAAGATAGCGAGCTGGTCGCCAACTTCACAATTGATGTGTGAAACTTTTTTAGTGAAATCAGCTGGCGAGCTCTGTATAGTAAATTCATTTCAATGCATTCCATATTGAGAATTTTGTTTGAACTATAAATGTCTAGTAAGTGGAACAGCTTACCCTTAAATTGAACTAAAGTTGTGGGTTATAAGCGAAAACTCGATTAGTTTGTGAAAGTGTAAAAACATGTCTTAAAGTCTGTAAACAAGTTATGTTGCAACTTTATTGTCAATTTTGATTTACATACGAGTGTAGATGTCCTCTGGCAATAGTAACGCCACTTTAAATTGTATTATTAAAATGCATTAACCCAAATAATTTTCGAGGCGTATAACTATTGTATCTTTGAGATATTTTATTTAATTTATCTTTTATGACAATGTTTATAAATGTGGGTCTATTTAAAATTGTACAAATCATAATTAAAATGTTGCTAACGTTATCACTTATTATGCTGAAATTGATGCCATAAAACCCTGATATTCAGAAAGTATATAGTTTATATCACTATACTTCGCAATGCATTTAAATTTATTAACTGCATTTAAGCACTTGGTTTTTGTTCTGTTGCATGAAGATGAATTTAGACTTGTACATTTTATTCCTTGCTTTTGCCTTTATATAGTACTAATACTCCATTGTTCTGATCTTTGTACATTTCATAGCGCTTTTCAAAACGTTGAAAAGAATTTGCAAATAATTCCCTAAGTGAAAAGCAAAGTGTAAGGAGAGGTTGCTATCTATGAAATTGAAGTAAAAAGCTTTCTGTGGATTGGATTCAATAAATGAGCAAGAAGATATTTTTATTCCAAACGTTTTTCAAATATATTGTGAATATTTTAGACTTTTTCATCTCTTATCTCCCTTTTTGTTTTATTTGCTAAACAAACATTTTATTAAGGTTGCATTTTGAATTTATTCTAATAATTGAGACTGGAAAACATGACGATATTTTTAATTTGAATTAATAATTTATGGTCAGCAATAATTATTATTATTAAATGTAGAGATAATTTGCAATTATAATTGATTGCATTGGTTCATTTTAATTGAAAATCGCATATTTAAAATAAAGTAGAAAACAGCATAACATGAAATAGAACACATTGAAGAGTCTCTCACAAATAAAAAAGGGAGAGCACTATACAGATGACACACATAAAACACTGACAAAATCAAGGCTGTCCACGATTTCGAAAGAGTTGACAGCTAATGAGGTCAACAGCATTTAATGTAAGTGAGAGAGCGGAGGTTAAAGGAAAGACAATCTGATGAAAAGAAAACCAAGTAGAGAGAGTTTTAACATCATTGTAACTATTACCAATTAATTTGTATTATATTTAATTTTTGTTGTAGTATAAAAATATTAAATATTTCCATAACATTTCTGGGATGTATGTTTTATAAAATTGTTAGTTATTGTCACATATTACATTAAGTAGCTTAGTGCATCACGCAAATCGAAAAGAGATGGCATGATTTATTATATGTTTGATAACATAACTCTGAACCATGAAACAAACAAGGCTCTTACATGAATTCGAGTGAGATAAACACAAGCTTTGAAACATTTTTAAAGCTTTAAGTTTTAATAATACGATTTACGAAATAGCTTTTATTTTGTAAATTTTTTTTTAACAAATACAAATGGAAATTACATAATAATATCACACAGTTTAAATCACAATGGAAACATTTAAAAAATTGATTATAAAATAGTATATGTGAGAATTTCAAATAATCACTGCCGAAAAAAAAAAACACGGAAAAACTCGTTAGTTGGTTTTCTTCTTTAGCCAATTTCGAAAGTTTAATTTGATTAGTTTCGACTTCGTCTTATTTGCCATACAGCGAAGGTGTTTTTGCCCATTAGTTTTGTTTTGTTTGCGACCATTGCAATTAGTGACTTTGGTGACATTTGAAGCTCATTCGTTTTTTAACCTACTTTTAGTTGCTTTATTTACTTAAACGTACTTCAATTTATCTTGTTTATTATCTGGTGGTGTGTAGTTTTGGCTATTTTTTTGTAGTACATTATTTATTTTGTTTACGTTCCTTTTTTTTAAATGAATACAAATTGTTTACTTGCTGAAATACTTTTGCTTTGAACAATTTTTTAAAAAACTAATTTTTGTTTTAATTTTAACATAATCGTTAACATATGTACATATATAAATATAATTTACACAATCTTTGTTTACATCAAAAAATTTCGATAAAACAAGTTAAATATCAACATACATTAAAATGTTTTAAAATGTTGCAGATAATTTGAATTTATAAAGGATTTTACTCTCTGCAATATTTTTTTATATATCAAATACACCTTTTTTAAAACAAGTAAAAAAGGTACAGTCAAGTGTGCTCGACTGTAAGACACCCGGTACTCCCATTTTCAACAATTTCATATTCCTAAAATATACTAAATTAATATTCCTCAAAAATACTAAATAATACTTAAGGCTTAATTTGGTATATCGATATAGTGCTATATTCGAAAAATACCACAGGGCCCAAAATATACCAGATTGTCAGCCAAAGCAACTATACCAAATATACAAAATATAGTTATTGATATAGTTTAAGTATTTTTGCGGTATAAAAATTGATAGCGGGTATCTCGCAGTCGAGGACACTCGACTGTTGCTTTCTTACTTGTTGTATATATTTTCTATTTCATACAGTCAAGTAAACAATAGCAATACACTTTAATAACTTTAATTGCAATTTGTAGAAGATTCGAATTTCCAGTGTAATACGCTTTATTGTTTTGCCAGAGGTGGAGGGAGGGAAGTATGGAATAGTATAAAAATATACATGATTGCAGCAGATTGTCGCCCGACTTGCTGACTCCTTGGTTGGCTCCTCGCTGAATGTTATCGACCACCCAGTTACGCCTTCCAAGCACGCACCAAATTGATTAATCGTCGTCGACGTCGTCGTCGTCGTCGTCGTAGTTGCCACTGTTGCATGAGCCGCAAATGCCTTAAATCACGTACAACAACGAAATGTCACAGGTGAAAACGCTGTACAGATGTAGACGCGAATTGCAGGGGGGTTGGAGGGGGTGGATGGAAAAAAGAATCTCAGGTAGCTACTTAGATTTAGTTCCGAGTTGTTGCTGCAGCTGTGGCTGATGTTGTTGTTGTTGTTGCTGTTGCTGTTGTTGCGCGCATTAACATAAATAAATCACTCGGCGCCATCAATCAGTCTGTTCGCATTTGGCACACAAAAATCACCTTGCCCCCCCACCGCACCTCTGACCTGACATCGCCATTCATTTCATTTTTGCTTTCCTTGTGCGAATTTCGAGAGTACGTTTTGTTGTTGTTGTTGTTGTCGCGCGAGTTGCGTTTATGCTTAGCGCGCATATTTCTTTGATTTATCGATGTCTCGACTATTAAGCAATTAACTTTTAGCGCTGCTGCCTTTGCGTGTCCTAGACAAAGAACCTTTCTCCCTTTCCCTTCTCTTCCCAGCAGATTCAGCTTCAGAGCTTCAAGAGTGCAAAAACCTCAACACAAACAACAACAGAAAGAACAACATAAAGCAAATGTGGTGATAAAAAAAAAAAAAACAAAACAAAACAAAAAAAATACAAAGTTGTTGCCACCCTGCGGTAGCAAAGCTCAAACAAGCAATGGACGAGATGCGTTGCGGTCATTTTTATTCATTACTCTCATCGCAAGAGGATTCCATGCAGAGGACACGCTGGACGCTGGACACGCTGCACAGATGAAGGACATTCAAGGAGGGAGAGCCCACAAAACAGCAGCAGCAAGGACAAACTTTCCATGTACTCTCGTACTTCCAAAATTAGCAAATAGAGCGCAAAATGAAGAAACTCTCGGTGCAGAAGCTCTTCTTGGTAAATATGGTTGTATATTTTACATATACTTGTATTTTGTATGTTGCACTATGAGATTAACTTAACCAGATGTACTTACAAAGTGTTTGTATTTTAACTTTCGAGCAAAGTTGCTAAACGCATTTAAAATTACTTGAGAGAACAATAAATATTCATAGAAATTAATATCTCGCGATTTCATCTTAAACTTTTGAATTTCTTTCTTTTGTTTAAACTTTGTTGTTGTTTTCTTTTCTGTAATCCTCTCGATCCCAAGTGTATTTTAAATAGATACAAGATATCACGATGGAATTTGGGATACGTTAAAGTTAATTTAAGATTCATTTTTGTATTATTAAAGTGACAAAGCTTTTAAAGATTATTTAAACAATATGTTGCCGTCTCATTAAATACTTATGTATCTTTCGTTTTTTAATCTTTCGCTATTGGAATTGGATATTTCTTTCGTTTTATTCTATTTACTACTTTCACAACTATATATGGGATTTGAATTTTTTGAATGTGCTTTCACATTCTTTTTTTAAATAATTTTTAATCAAATTACAATTCTTATGCTCTTTTTTGTTTAAGTATTGAACATTTTTATGTAGCCTAACTGAGAGATTTCAATTTTTATAAAACACTACAAAAAAGTAGTTAAGTTTGTAAATGTGTAAATGTATTATTGAATTGTATTATGTTGTAGTGTGTTAGAAAAATATATTTTATAAAATAGAATTTTTGCAAATAGAAAAAAGTAAATAAATAAACTATTAATAACTCACCACCACTTCATCGCAGGACCTAATTGCATATATCCATATTTAATGTCATCTGTGACGGTGTAATAATAAAATTGCGTACTGATATTTTCTAAGAATCACAAAAAAAAGAAAACAATCGCACAAGCTTATAAAGCTACGCATGTGTGCCTTAATTTTCGCACGTTCACTTATATTCACACAAAAAAAAAAAAACAACCAATAACAAAAACACACACTTTAACACTCTTATATTTCACTCATGTATTCACTCTTATATTTAGATTCACTTCAATGCAGACATGGGAGGCAACGAACGAATTGGACTGCATCAATCACTAACACCAAAACAATTATGAGCTTGCGGCCGCAGCCA
Source organism: Drosophila albomicans (assembly GCF_009650485.2). Lineage (NCBI taxonomy): Eukaryota > Metazoa > Arthropoda > Insecta > Diptera > Drosophilidae > Drosophila > Drosophila albomicans. Next base: position 18,120,157 of record NC_047627.2, read on the forward strand.
AGCGAGAGAGCGAGACGAAAGAACACCGCGTAGCTTTTCGCACATTCACATTAAAAAAAAGGGTTGAATTATCTCCCGCTTTCATGCCGATCGACTAAACCATTTGCGCGCGGGTTAACGAAGAGCGATTTAAAATAGACGCGAATTAGATTCTATGCAATTTGCAGCAACAGCGTGTAAGGGAGAAACGCAAAGTGACGCTGCGTTTTGCCCGCCAAAAAAAAATGTTTTCACAAGAACTTTATTTAATTTTTGATAAATAAACAATAGCACTTTTTAGAACAGATTAAAAATTTCATTTGGCTTGCAAAAAAACATCACACACACACGTACATATGTAAATGCATATGTACAAATAAAAGCTTGGCTTCACAACACAAAATTCACTTCACATTATGCACAAATGATTTAAGCTTAATTATTGTAGATTTATAAAAGTACGTACATAATATTTACGATTTATCGATCGTTTATTTATTAATTGGGAAACCGCCGCGGATTTTAATGCAAATTATGCGCCGCTCCGCACTCTTCGCTCGTCTATCGCATACTAATATTCTTCTTCTTCGTTACTAAACTGCAAGGTGATTTTACATATAAGTGTAGAAAGTGTAGAATTTTAGGCAAAATGGGTAAAAATTCTCCAAATTGGACAATCATGGCAGCATTGTCGATAACTATTTAGATGAGTGCAAGCGAGTGCGCGCTTGTCAATTGTCATAGCAAATATTCCCTGATCGTTTTCATCACACACACTCGCACGCACATAAGCTAGCAGAAGATGTATGTCAGTGTGTGGGCGTCAAAGAACTTTGGGCGGAGTTTTGTTGTTCTCTTATACGTTTTTGTCTTCGTCCCTTGCAATTATGGGACACAGCTGCCGTGATTGCCCTATTTGGTGTACGTTTTTGTTGTTGTGGAGATTCACTTTTTGATTTTACAAATGCAGATGAATGAAATAATGTGTGAGTGCGTCTGTGTGATAGACACGATCAGCGAACGCTAGCTTTAATAAACCATTTAAACATAAATTAAAACGTATCGGAATTATGAACTTTCTGTTCATCCGAGATCAATCTGAAATTATAATGAAAAATTATTTAGAATACGTTAGAACATTTTACTTTTTTTTATCTTTCTTAAAATCACATTCGCATTTCGGATCGATTTTCTTTGGCTATCCGAAAATGTAAATTATTTATTGTAGCAGAAGAGGAACTATTATATATTTATTGTTAACACTTGCCAAAAGTTAATAGAAAACTTGTGAAATTTGGTTGCGTGCCAAAACCAGTGGCAACAAAAAAAAAAAAAAAAAAAAACATACGCCAGAGGCTTCTAGGGCATCCCTGAGTACTTAATGCCACTTGGCTTCTAGCGGATGTCAGTTCAGGCAACACATGAGCTTAATACATATAGATACATGTGTTTGCCACGTGGCAACAAAGATACATACGTAATACATAATCAAGTGCCTTAATAATTACTTAGTTCAACGAGCATACAAAACAACAAAAACAAGGAAAGCTGAGTAAATAATTAATTAATAAGGTGAACAGGAATATACGACAAAAAAAATCTAATCAATAATTAAAATTAAAGCAAATACTCATTCGATAAAATTGTAAGAATATATTAAAGTAATTTTCTTTAAAAAAATATATATAATTAAAAATATAATATAAATACTCCTGAAGAAATACCAAGAATACATGTGAGGAATCTTCAATCCTAAAAACAATATTCCTTAATTTATAAAACACTTAAAAAAAAAGTAAGTAAGTAAGTAAATTAAGTTTCTGAACATTTTATTAAATTATTATTTTTAAATTCACTGAATAAATTTTTAGAAATTTTCTTAAATTTGTAAAATACTTAAATAAAAAGTAAATACTGAGTTTTCGTAAATTTTTTTTTTGTAGCGGACTTTGCAGCGTTTACATAGCGCCCTAAAGTTTTGGCCAAGACGCATACTTTTGCAACAAACTGTGGCCATAGGCTAACATTTTTGCAAGCTTGGTTTGCCTGCGAAAACATAAACAACCAAAATTTTCGGGCCAGACTTCTGCAAGAGTTTTCAAAATAGACAATGGCCACTTTTTTGTTACACAAATGCGCCCCCGAACAACTTATGCGAAACAGCAGTAGCAACAACACCAAAAACATCAATACAGCAACAACAAGAACACACGGAAAAGTAAAAAAATAAAACAAGAGCAAGAACAACGAGTGAAACATTTTCAAGGCAGGCTGCAAAACGGAAACAAAGCCGAAAAATTGCCTCAGTCTACAAACACACAAAGAAAAGTCACTCGACCAAAACGTGCAAAAACTATTTTCAAACTCTAGCAACTTGGAAGGCCAACAACAACAACAATGGCAACAACTCCAGAAGCGCCAAAAACACCATCAGCAACAACAACAACAACAACAACAAGAACAATATTCTGATAATATAAGTCAGCTGTAACATAGATAAAAGTGATCGACTATCAGATACGCATTAGTCGCGATCGACAATCAAATTACAAATCCATTATTTGTTGTCTAAAATGTCAAACACAGATTTCATTTTGAATTTGAGTGCAATGCAAATAATTGATTATATAATATATATTGAAATGGTAACAAATTAATACCAATTCCTATTCAGCAAGCTTCTTATTTGGAATGGAGTAAAGTTTATTCTTTACAAAATTTAATTCTTTTTATTCAAATACTAAATGAAATGATGAGCCAATAAAATAAGTTGACAATCGAAGTTGGTTGCAAAATGTACTTAAGAATTATATATTAAGTATAATTGTAATTGAAGTATAAATAATCAGAGAAAACTGCTATTGAATCAAGAGTTTTTGCCATGTATTTTGGTGATTGCGATTCTCTCAGAATATTATTCATCTAAGAATGTGAAACATATCAATTAAGATTTTCCAATTCGTATTTCGATCTTACTTGTTACTTTATCTTGTTGAGTTTGAAGCAAACTAGAACTGAAAATTTTTTTAATTATATGTTTGTTGGAGTTATGATTAAGATCATTTTGAGAAATGGAAAAATAGTTGAATAGATTAGTGAAAGTTTTAAATTTAATATTCTTCAATTCAAAATAGAATAGATTTGTATATATAGTATATGTATTTTAAATCATATCATATGTTTCATATTCTAAAATTTAAATTCTATACACAAATCTATTCTATTTTGAATTGGAGAATATGATACAAATAAAAGAAATAGTTGAATTTTGTTTATTGCTAAATTGCCACACAGCTTAACAACTCGTGCTGAATTCACAGACTAAGTACAACGAGTGTGGCAGTTGTTGGCGACGAGGCTGCCAAAAGTATTTGCAAAGTACGCGCCAAGCAAAAGTCAAGGGCAGACAGAGGGACCAAAAGCTAGAAACCGAACCTGCCTGGGCCACATCAAGCCACTGCTCCAAACCTCTTCAATGTCCTGGCCAGTTAGTGCATGAAAAAAAACCAATCAATAAATGCGAAAAATTGCGCCCAAAAAAGCAAAAACAAAAAAAAACCAAGACACATAACAAATTTAAAAAGTCGTAAAAGAAATGGCTGAGTAAAACTGTTAAGCACAACAACAACAATAACAACAACAACAGCGAGACGGAATGACTGCAGTCGAGCGTAGTCGACTGAAAGATACTCTTTACATTTTGTTTGATCACACAGTTTTTTATGCAAATATGAAACTATCAGTCAGGGCGGTGAACAAATTCATTATGTTAGAGTTCATGATTAAACTGACTTTAAATAGAGCGTATCGATAAACGATACGATAAACTTTGGGTTATGCATATAGATTCGTAAATATAGCTAAAATAATTATGTTAAACATCGGTACAAAATGATTTTAAAAAGTGTTTGACCGCACACAATTTTTTTCTTATTCGTTTCTAAATACTAGAAAATGTGAAAGTTTTCCATTACATTAATATTTTTCTTTAAAGTATATACATATATATTTTTGTTTTGCAGTGTTCTGTAATATTTTGATTTGAATATATTGTGAAGTAAGGAATCATTTCTTCCCTGCTAAGTGCAGGGTATAATAATTTAGTGACATTTCAAAATTGTATTCAACAACAGACAAATGGAGGCATTACCCAAAACACATAAAGTTAGTACAATAAATTTTTGAGTGCAATACTTATAATAGAATACACAACATATCGCGTAATGTTTGTAGTAGTTTGCTTAAATTTATTGTGTTTGAGTTACAACCATATAAAAGAAAAAAAATCAATTTGAGTAGATTTAAAATTAGTGCAATACGTATTTCACAATACGAAGTATATTTCTGTAATGCTGCCAAAAATATATAAGTATAAAATGTAATGTTTCTGCCATAAATTTGCTTTAACCTTGACACATGTGTGATTTTCAAGCAGAAGATAATTACAAGTATTGCAATGAATAAATTAAAAATTCAAATAAATATATATAAATATTACATATTAAATGAATAAACTAAATTTCAAATGCTTCATTCAAACCGTTTTTTTATTTTTTGTCTGTGCTCTTTATAAGATTTACAAATATTAATATTTTGTATTTTTAAATATAATTTTAATGTATATGTTTCAGTAATTTGGTATATTTATTTTAAATATTTAAAGGTTTTTATGATGCCTCATTGATATATGCTAAGCGTACACATGTATTGTGTATATTATTTGGTATATTTCAGTATATTTTCGTTATATTCATTTTGCATATTTTGAGAATAATACAGCAGGGTTTTTATGTGTTGCATATATTTGGTATATTTTAGAATATTTTGGTATATTCATTTAGCATACCGTTAGAATAATATTGCACGTTTATTGTGATACCTCATTGATATATGTGAATGTAAACATGGTATACATCATTTGGTATATTTTAGTATTTTTTCGGTATATTAAATTAACATATCTTAAAAATTATATCGCATATCTATGAATAAAACACCTAATTAATATATAATATGTTGAACGTTTACGTAGTATATATCTTTGGGCGAATTCTAGTAATTGTCTTTATAGTGATTTAGTATATTTTAAGAATATTTCCGCATTGTCAAATTCCTAGACAACAATGTTCACATATTAACATGTTGACAAAAATATTCACACTTATGCACATCGATTGTCGCATGTTTTTGGACTATTGGTGCAACAGGCGACTCTGAGACCAGTTAAGTCCATTTATTTTCGAGAACAAATTGAAATAGTATCGGTAGATAAATGGTGAGAAAGGTAGAGAGACAGAGAGAGAGACAGAGAGAGAGAGTGAGGGGAAAACTTTGGTGTGCTCTGAGCTCTGCATCAGGCACAATGCCTTCAAAACTTTTGCACAAAACCAATTGCGGCAAAATGTCACTCAATTTAAAGTTGCCACTTACTGAGTACCTGACTATTTAACCACCTTGCACACACACACACACACACACACACACACACACACACACACACACACACACACACACACACACACACACACACACACACAACTCACACCCACTTCAATTCAGTTCAGTTCAGTTCTGTTCTGTTCTCCAAAAATACAACATCGACCAATTGCAACTTTTATTTGCTGGAAGTTTGCATTGCCCATTGAACAGACGGAATGACGCGATGGCTTCGTCGTTGGCAGCTCACGAAATCGAAACCAAAATCAAGCGTAAAATTCATTTAAAATGTTCAAAGTCATTCGCCATCCGCCACTCGCCACCCGCACACACACACACACAAACACACACACACACACACACAGTGAGTGCGAAAAATATAAAAACAACTAACTAAGTATACAGTATGTTGTGCGTGCTCGACCATGAAATACCATAATAACTTTGGTATCAAAAGTAGAAGAAAATAAATTCTGATTAGCGCGAAACAAAAAACAAACTGTCATAAATATATTATTTTATAAGATGTTCGTTTCATAACATTTGTCATTACTTAATAATAATGAACCACAGAATGTGACTATCAGTATTTTACAGTAAAATACTGCTTTACATTTTTTGGGATTAAAAACTTAATCAAACAAAAGCTTTAGAAATGTTTGATTGATTGTTTGTTATGCATTTGATATGAAACTTTTCCAAATAATTGAACATTTAGTTATTATCAAGTATTATTTCTTTTAATTAGCATTGAGTGCCAATAAATTTGGTATATTTAGCACTTTTAGTATTTTATTTCCATTTATAGTATTTATTAGGGTCTAGGGTATATAAAGATTTCAGCATTTCTGGATATTCCAATGCGCTTCAATGGAATTCAATTGCAAAGTGAAGAGAGAAGGAAATCAGAGTGGTGAGTGAATAGAAAGAGATGGATGTAGATGTAGACGTAGAGAGAAAGAGAGCGGGAAATAGCGACACCAAATAAACGAAATTAACATTTCAAATATTGTGGCATATCATTTGCTCTTTGCATTTTCCATCGTTAAGAATTATAGTACATACTTATAGAATCTTAAATTCATTTCAATCGACTTTAGTCTTGCGACCTGCATCAAGAATTTCAACTTAATTGACTGCTGCTAAGTGCGGGGATAGAAATAGGAGCGGGAATGGGAATGGGATAGGATAATGGGGAGATTCGCATTTGTGTGGTTAGATGTTGACTCGCTTGATTTGAAAGTCGTGACAAGTGACGGGAAAGAAGCATCAGGCGATAATCAAAGTGTATATGTGTTACACGTGCGTGTGTGTGTGTGTGTGTACTTATATATGATGGAGGTGTGGCGTTGAGCTTGCCATATGATTGTGTAATTGATTTTATCAATAGAAAAGCCAAACCAAAGACAAGCAGAACGAGAACGAGGGAGGTCGAAAGTTTCAGAGACAGTTGTGGAGATTGGTTAAATTGCTGAGACGAGAAGAACGCGAACATTGAGACACGCACTTTCGCATTGTGATTTTTATACCCTCTGTCCTTTAACAATAGTGAGTCAATAAAGGGTGTAACAACCTTAGCAGAAGTTGATGGAATATTGTGTGTAAAAGTCTCCAGCAGCCAGTGCTCTAGTTTCTGTACTAATAAATGTATTAAATTTAATACTAGATATAACATAATAAATAAAGTAGAATAAAATCACCGACTTTATGCTTTTCTTTTATTATTTATTTATTTATTATTTTATTTATTTTATGATATTCATTTTACTAGAATAAGAACCTATCTTAAAAAATAACAAAAATAATCGAAGATATCTTTCGAACATATAAACAAACCTAATTGGAAAACAAAGTCGAGACACCCCAAAAGAAGAAGAGTATTTGATAGTTTGCTCCCACTTGATGGAAGAGTTCTTACTGCTGCTCTTCGCTTTACTTTCTTCGCTGTTTTTTTTTTTTTTTTTTTTTTTTTGTAGTTGTTGTCTATTTATAGGGCTTTGCGATGGCGCCATTAAAAACCATCAAGCAAGTTGACCATTGCGATAGGGGCAGCAGTTTTTGTTGTTGTCCCTTTTTGTTGTTGTTGCTTTTGTCAATTCCGTTTTTCTATTCTTCGTCCAAACTTTTTTTTTACGTTCGCCAAATGCTATTTTTGCTTTGCTTCTGTTTCCACTTTCCGCGTAATTTGTTCTAATACGATTTGGCCACTCACTAAAAAAAAACTAGTCTTGATAACAACGCTTGGCTTTAAGATACCCTCTACTTCAGTTGAAGACATTTTAAAAATGCAGCTGTATTTAATAACGTATAATTTAATTCATTAGCGATATGCTTTTAGTTTTGAATCGTGTTTCAGATTAAAATTGATTTATTTTTTAATTTCTTAACAAAAATGTAATAGATTTTTAAAGGTACCACTCCCAGCTTGACATTTAGTGGATATTTTTATGACACGCACAATATCGCAAAAATGGATTATATGACAAATTTTCAGGGAAGTAAAATTTGAGGTGAGTTCAGCAATTAAATTTATGTTGGATTTGTTGAGGTAAGCAGAAACTTAATTGCACTGATTGGAAGAAACGTTTTTGGAAATTAACCCTCTTAAATTTTTGCATTTAAATGATGAAGTTGTTTTTTTAATACTGAAATATTTTTGTTACTTTTACTTTAAAAACAAACAAAACTTTGCTTTCATTATTTAAAAACAAAAAAAATTGTTGAACTTGGTGAATAAAATTTCAAAGGATTATCATAAAATTTTTCAAGTTATTGACTTTTTAATAAATACCAATTTTAAGGATTATTATAAAATTCTATCAGTTTTGAAATTCGCCTCAATATCGTAGTCAGTTTCTTTTCGGGCAATAATTAATTACACATCAAACAGTTGTAATAAATATACAGATGTGAGTGTGTGTGCACAAAGGCTTTAACAGCATTTTGTGCCCAAATGTTAATCTCCACAGCGCGTAGGGTATAAGAAAAGAGCTCCCCCCCAGTAAAAAGAAAAAAAAAAAGAATGTTGGCGAAAATTGAAAGTAAAGCAATGCGAAGCACAGCGAAGCAATCTTTTGGCTTCCATTGGCCTGGGCATCGACATCGCCATCGCCATCGCCATCAACATCGGCATCTACATCGATTTTTGCATTGAAAGTGGATTGCTGTATATACGTAGGATAGGATAGAATAGGATAGGAAAAAAATCATCCACATTGAAAATGTGCCGCACATCTATTTCCATATAAATTGGCTGTCGTGGCACGCTGAGAGAGAGCATCCAAAGACGCTTTTTTTCGTTTCTTTTTTTTTTTTTTTTGTATTTTTGGGGCGTTCAGCGCCGACCAACTTTGCCAATAATAAAGCACCATTAGTTCTGCATCATAAAATGAAACCGGGAATGAAAGTAAGTATCTATCGAACAGTAAGAGCATGCTTAGACCTAGACCTAAAACTGTAGCTTGCGATTTGCTTGTGGCGCCACGACACGAGGTGCCTCGCAATGTGTACAAGAGTGAGAACAAATCATAAGGATTAGACAGGTCTGCTGGGGTGTTTGTGTCTTCAAAACTTCCTTCTAGTTGAAGTTAACAAAGTTGGGCACAATATTTCACATTTGTATGTTAGAAGCAGCATTTCATTCTTTGTTTTCTTTTAAAGATAAAAAACTTTTAATTTTAACATATATTATTGCAATTAATGTATTACAAATTTATTTATTTTTTAAGTTTATTTCATTTTATGCTGTTTAATAGACATTCATTCCACCACTCGTACCAAAGAGATTCATATATGTTATGGCTTAATGCAGACGGATTTATTACTTTACCATTCACCCTTTCAATAGGCATAAAATAAAGAAAACGAAAGAAATAATATTTGGCAAGCATCAACATGCGAAAAGTATCCGACGCCATAAAATAGACAAAAGACACTCGTATGTATATATTTGCTTACACACTAATATGCATATTGTGTTGGCTTAGATGGGGTCGATTGAAGGTCATGTTAATGTCCAGATATTTGTATAAAGCCCATTAGAATTGTTTGTGATGAAGCTGCAACTGATAATGGTAATCTTTTATATTTTTTGGTGCAACTTACAAGCTCATTAATTTTCGAGACTGTAAGATGCATGCTTTAAAATCCAGATGCTATGGTATTATTCTTAAAATGTACTAAATTAATATAGCGAAGAAATATTGTTATATTGCGAAGATCTTTCCATAAAAATATCTCAGTTACAATTTTATTGTTAATTTTTTTAAACTTTATTTTCCTTTTATTGCTCATTTTTGTTTTAATTTAGTCTTTTGTACATTATTTATTTCATACAAAAGAGTACAGTATTATTCTTAGAATATACAAAATTAAAATACCGAAAGAATACTTAAAAATATCGAAAAATCCAACTAACAATAGTATTCTTAATAAAATCTCGAAAAATCGTTTCTGAAAGTGTTAGACAATTTTAATAAATTTCCCATTGAGAATTTAAATTCAAGACTATACTTGAAGAAAATCAAACTTACAAATTTGCAAATACAAATTCATTCCATTATTTGCAGTACTTTATAAAATTGACGATGCCAGAGATTATGGAATTGACATGCATGTTCGGTTGCGTATACGTTATTTAAGCCATGGCAGCAGTCTACATGCTTATTACAAAAGCGTTTACTATATCTCCTTCTGCGTCCCCAATAGACATAGACGTGCAAATGGCAAATGGCATTGGCACCGCCCATGTAACTGTTTTAATGCACGCATACTTCACCAGAGATGGAACATGTCCTTTTATGGCTTGTGATAGCAATGCGTATCAAGATGTGTGTGTGAGTGTGTGTGGCTTGTGGTTGCAGTGACATCATCTTTATGGCTTTGTGACACAATGACTTAACATGTTTTTAAATAAAATTGAAGGGTTTCGGCATGCAGAAGACTGACAGCATGCTTTTTAGCATTCCTACGATCGAGCGTGAAACGTAGCGAAACTGTTCGAAAAAAATCATATTCAGAGGAAATATGATAACTAAAAGTTAAATATGTAATAACTAAAATTCCAAGAATTGATTGTTGTATTTGATGGAGTTATATCAAAAATGGGATATAAATAAAGTCATTACGTATACGTAATTTACTAATAATTAAATACATAATGAACCAAATGATATTTTTTTCATGTCTATATATTGATCTGCAAGAGTCGTTCTATTATATTTCGACTATTGTCATGACGATGAAATATTACGTATACGTAATTTATTTACATTCATGTATTTGAAGCGACTTCTGCGCATACAAAGTTAAAAGTGTGCGATGATTTTGTAATGAATCAGTGTATTGTTAACAAATTTAAAATATATTAAGCTTATTTACAGATGCCATATTGTAATATTACGTATATGTAGTTTTGTTAAATAATTTTTTAAAACTATTTTGATTATCATAAAAAATTCAAAATTAGGTGTAAATTTCATATCTATTTTTCTACTTTTTTATTTTAAAATATTATTATTTCAGTAATATTATTTATGTTCTATTTTTGTTATTTTATTCTAAAACAAAATATTTGCATTACATATGTAGAAGTGAGAACGGTAAATATAGACCTATGAGTTTTGGAAATAGATTTTTTTTAAATTTAGAATTTAACTAATACTAATAAAATAAAATCAGAGGGGGGAATAGAAATTCGGATTTATTATTTTTTAAAATTTTGGCATATTATTTTGAATTAATGTAATAATAATAAAGTAAAGTTTTTATTTTGATTTTTATTTTAAGGAATTTCATTAAATTATTTTGAATTGAAGTTATAAAATGGAAAATTTACCTGATTTCTATATTGAGAATTAAAGGATTTACTGCGGCATAACAATTACGCTGTGGCAGACTTCGTAGCTCGATAACAGTTAACATATTCAAAATTAGCTTTTATAATGCGTTAAATCGCGATGAAACACGTTTGCAATACCATAAAAAAACCACAGGTGGTGTTTATATGCTGCACTTTAGCTGTTGAAGTCAATGGCGTTGTGCGTTAAGCGTTGAAAAAGAATGTTTGTTTTATACATGTATATGAAATGTGCTGTATGTATAAAAACTAATTGTAGTTTATATACCGAAAGAAAATACAAATTTACCGAATGGTCGAGTATGTCGTTATACTATTATATTCGAAGTATACTATAGAGCTCAAAATATAGCAGTTTTAGTATAAACCAAGTCGGGCGATATTAATTTTAGAATATATGAAATTGATATACCGAAAGAAGAAAAAATTTACCGAAGGGTATATTTTGTATATCGATGAAATGTGTTCGATGCACATATAAATTAATTGTAGGATCTAAAATAAATGCGAAATATAAAGTATTTCGAACTGCATCAGAGTCTGTTTATTGAGGCACAAAATATGGCAAAATCACTTAAAATATCATAGGTATAAGGGTATAACGCATGTGAAAGTAAGCATCTTTTGATTCTTTTTTATGGTAAGTGCGTGCGTGTTTTTGTTTAGCGCATAAAAATATTGGTAGTATATATGTATGTGTGTGTGTGTATGCAACATACATACATATTTGTGTAAGCTCTGCCCGTTCTTCCATATGAATTTATTGCGGTATTAATGCCATACATAAAATAAATACTCATTTTCGTGCACAAGTCTCGAGTCAGAGATTCTCTATTTCCCTCTCTCTCTCTCTCTATCTCTCTCTCTGTCTCTGCTTCTATTCGTACATAGTAAATGTACATACGTCCACACAAACAAACAACATTGAAGCAAAGTAATAAGCGTACAACTTTGCAATATCTTCAGTGTTCCTTTATTTGCAAACAAACCTCGCCACAACGAAATACAAATAAAATGCAAAAACGCTGCTTGCCTTGTGTGTATATGTGTGTGTGTGTGTGAGTGTGTGTTTGTTGGGGGCAGCGCAGCGTAAGGAGACAACATAACGGCAAATTATAATCGTTTTGCCTATTCCCTTTTGCACACTATGCAGCATAGCGGTCGCTCTTCTTTTTTCTTTTTCGGCTCGTCGTCTACTTACATATGTATGTGTGTTTACACATCACGGCCTTGACTCGCACACAAGGTTTAGGTGTGCATCAGACTGATTTAAAAAAGAAAACAAAAAAAGATCCAAATATAAGTAAAACCGCCAGAGTCGTCAAGATCCGACTACGGCATACCCTGTGAAAAAAAAGATTTAATGATTACAAATTTGTCAGCTACATCGAAATACAAACGTCAATTCTATTTTTAATACGCTTGTACTAATATTAATGTCGTGCAGTTATTTAAAAGTGCATGAGCAACTGAAACTGAAATTGAAGTCGGGTATGCTCGACTGTGAGATGCTCGCTACCCTTTTTCAGTGAAAGCAAAAGAGTGCGGTATTATTCTTAGAAAATATCAAATTGGTTTACCAAAAGAAACCAACAATACAATACTATTACATTTGAAATATACTAGAGAATAAAATATACCATGTTTATCCATATTAATATACCTAAAAAAATATTGACAAACTAATACATTGAAAATATACCATAGAGCAGAAGATATACCAGATACAGTATAATTATTAAAATATACCAAATTAATATACCTAATACAGATTATAATAAGCCAAAGGCTATAATTAATATATTGATATACTTTTACTTTCAAAACATACTATAAAGTATTAAAAATACTTGTATAAGATTTCTTCAAGTCAATAATTATAGTCATTTATGTTAATAGACCCAATAATTTATTATTGTGTCGTAAATTTTATATGAAATCTCATAGCTACAGTCCTTGATATAGTTATAGGATATTACAGCATATTATAGTATATTAAAGTGTATTATAGTATGTTATATCATAGTGTATAGAATATTAAAATTGTGAAATTAATGAATTTCTGAAATTGACTTCCTATGCCATATAATCGAATCTGCATTACTACCTGATTATACCCTTTGGCAGGCCATGAGTAAACATGAATATTACACGCGGGGAATGCGCCAGTATTTGGCTGGCTAAAAGATAATCACATCTGAATGTGGTTTCCGTGGTTGTGGCTTTCGAATGGGTTTCTGTTTTCGTCAGTTCCTTTCAGTTCAGAGGATCTCACTCGCCGCTGTGTGTAAATTCACCACAAGGTCTGCGGGTTGCCGCAGTTGGGGAACTTATTTGGTCTTTGATCCTCCATTTGTAGCTGTTTAAAAATGCGAATAAGAACTATGAAGATTGATCCACAATCATGCTTAATAATACTAAAAATAAAATACTAAATTATACTGTATTTAGCATTTATGTGGCCCAACAAATACACTAACAAACTATTGATTAATAAGTCGAAGCTTGTTGCGTCGGCAGCATTAAATCAAATACTATATCGCAATTAATTATGTTGTTAAGTATTTAAGTAAGCTTTGGTATTTCTCAGCGTGAGGCGAGAAAGGGAAACGCCTCGCAGCGCAACAACAACATAAAAAAAAAACAAAAGAGTGGGAGAGATAGACGCAATAAAATTGCGTTAAAATTATGTAAATAATAAAAGTGCCGAAGGATTTTCGTCGTTCGACTTTCACAGTTGAGGATCTGCTAACGAGTCGACGTCGTTGTCGTTGACGTCCACGTTCACGTCGTCGTCTTGGTCTTCGTCTTCGTCGCCGTTGTGGCTGCCACAAAACAAAAGCCAAATTGCAAATCCTCCAAAAACAACAATTCACTGATGATAATCTTAGGCAGGCAATGAGCTCCAGTCACGCACCCGAAGCAACTCCCCGGGCCCAAAAAAACCAAAAAAAAAAAAAGAAATGAAGAAAACTCCAGTCGTTGGCCTCCTTCCCATTTTCCCATTTCCTTCACCACCAACGACAACGACATTCTACACCTCCCTGCCTCCCATTATGCTCTGTTTTATGTTAACGGATTTATTTATTATTATTTAGTTTTTTTTTTTTTTGGTTCTTTTTTTTTTGGCTGGTTTGTTGGTCCTCGTCGCCGTCGTCGTCGTCGTCGTGTTACGTTTTTATGGCGCTCCTGCCACTTGCCAACGTTCCGCCTCTCCTTCCACCTTCTGCGTATTTCTAGAATGCTGAAAATTAATTTTGTGTGTAGCATCCGAGAGAAAAAAAAAACAACACAAAACCAAAAAGAAACACAACGGCAAACAAAATGTAAGCCGTAAAAGGCAACATGCGTTAAATAATGCGTATACGCCTTATCGGCCATTACACACATACAAACATACTTACACACGGATGTGCTTATGTGTGTATTAGTCTGTGTGTGTTTGTGTATTTGCTGTTAAGGTGTGCGGGGTGAACGGGGTGAAGGGCTGCAACACTTGCCGCGTCTGCACACAATTTCGAAGCAAATAATTCTCAAATAATTTCGAATTGAATTTTGATTGCCAACGTCCGCCCATCAACGGATTATTTTTGAGCAACTTTCGATTGGAATTCCAGTTCTAACTCGATTCTACCTCTTCACAAAAGGAGCAACAGCAACAGCAGCAGGAACAACATTAACCAAAACGTCTCCCTTTGGACGCCGCGGAGAAAGCTAATTACGCCAACTGTGTCAGCAGGCAGCGGGCACATTAGCTAATTATTAAAAATGCTCGCAGACATTAAAAAGCACTTTTGCCTCTGGAACTCGAAATGATAATCGCAAAATGCTGCACGCCAAAGCAGCCTGTCTTTCTTTCTTTCGTTACATCTCGTCTCTCCCCCCGTCTGTCTCATCACATCTCATTGTAAAAACACTCCATTTTCCCCCTCTATCATTTCCCATGTTGATTTCCACTTCTCACTTAAGACTTCTCAGCTCTCTTTCTCTTGTTGTTAA
Source organism: Drosophila albomicans (assembly GCF_009650485.2). Lineage (NCBI taxonomy): Eukaryota > Metazoa > Arthropoda > Insecta > Diptera > Drosophilidae > Drosophila > Drosophila albomicans. Next base: position 18,135,428 of record NC_047627.2, read on the forward strand.
TTTCGCGCATGTTTTGTTGTCTGAGGTGCTTTTTGTGGCTTATTACATTTGCTGCATTTACAATTGAGCAGTAGGAAATCGTTCTATAGAAATTCATTCTTATCACACAAGCGAATAAATAGTTCAAGAGAAGAAATCAACAGCAGTAAAAACTTACAAGATAGAACTGCCTCAAAGTTGAATTCTTTCTATAATTGTAATACAAATTTTCTTTTTCTTATTACTTATTATTCAAAATAAATACGAAAAAAGTGTTCTATATCTATTGGACAAATTTTGGTGTTCCTTTTACTATTTAAAAGCCAAAAGCCAAATTTTCTTTTTCTTATTACTTATTATTCAAAATAAATACGAAAAAAGTGTTCTATATCTATTGGACAAATTTTGGTGTTCCTTTTACTATTTAAAAGCCAAAAGAAAAGTTTATTTTAATGAAAATTTTCCACATTTATTACTTTATAATAAAAGAAGTGCAGAAAATTAATATTTTCTATTCATTTCAATAGAGTTTTCTTCATTAATCGATATACAAGACATGTTCATATTTTAGATTCCTTAACTATTTTGTAGTTAAGTAAAATATACTACAAAAGTCAACCTTTAATATTATTTTAAAGAAAGTTTTCTACATTCTTATAATAACCGTTTTTTAATTTTAATTTTTATTATGAAATAGAATAAAATATATATATATATTTTTTAATGATAGTTTGGTTTGGATTAAAAATATTCAAGTTATGTTTGATTTTTAATGATTCTTTAATAAAATAAAGTATAAAGTATATCTGCTGAATATTATTCTAAAGTTTTTAGTAAATAAAGACCAGGAAGCAGGAGACATTTTCAACAGCAATAAAACATATATGTTATTTATATATTATTCTTGTTTAGCATACAGATGATTTAGTCATGTTGGTCTGTCATTAATTCGCGATTTGAAGTCTTTAGCGCTCATGGCCGACCGATTGGATATTTATGAGCTTTAAACAGCATTAATTCGCATACCCTGTAGTCATAAATCGAACTTCAAGTGTACATTGAATTTAAATTGTATAGAAATTGTTGAAGAATTAAACAAGCCAACACTCTATTTCTATGAATGAAATGAAATTTGACTATTAAACCTGAGGATATGTTTTAGGTCGATCAATTTGTGAATGAGAGAACACGCTTTAATTATTTACGCACCTAATCATCGCAGTTCGTTGCTTTGTTTGCTTGCCATTTAGATTGACAGCTATGGAATGCTGAAACTGAACTGAAAAATGTTTATTTTGATAACATGATATACGATAAGCAGTAAAAAAAAACTTTGTTTGCTATATAAATGATGTGAACTTTCGACTATTTTTGGCCAAGAGCATAAACATTTCCATCATTTCAGAATTGTTCTTTGCTTTGTGCGTTCGATCGTCGAGTCCACAGTTAAGAAAATATGGTGAAATACAAAACAAATACTTTTAGTATAGTATTTATTTCTCGACCATTTACTTTTGTTACCCAATTACTTGTTAATTGTTTTTAAATTCAAATCTGATAAATCGCAATTAATTTGTTGAGTAAACTTATACTATATGCAAAATACGATGCTATTTAGTTAGTCACTTTCTGTGTGGTTTTTGTTTAACAATAGCAAAAATATTTAATTTCTTTCTTTCTGAGATATTTCTTGATTATTTAGTGGAAGTATAAAATTTAAGATTGGTTCATATTTTGAAGATGTTAATAATTAATTGAAATACATTCAGGTAAAAAATATATATTTTGTATATAGGGAAATATAAAAACTAAATTTACGCTATTTTTTCCTAAATCTTTTTGAAGCTGAAAGTATTGTATTTAGTTGCTGAAGATCTGTAATGTTTTAAATTATTTTAATGAAGAAGTATAAGCAAACTCTCTTTCAAACGCGCATTTAAATTCATGTGAAAATATTTTCATTTTCGCTATGACACGTTTCCCAAACTTTCAATGCATAAAAATACATAAAAAACTACAATAAATTTACCAAAAACTAGTTATATATGTTATATGTATTTAAAACTGCTTTAATTGACTATGGCTTAAATATACTGTCTTCCAAATAACTTAACGCGTTTCATAGACTCTTGTAGTTTTTGATTTTAAGTTAATATAGACTTACATTTTTTTATGAAAGCAAAAAGTTTTCAAAGTTTGTATCTAGCCAAAGGATTGTGCAGACAGCGCTTTTGAAAAAAGTTAGTGATATTAATAAGTTATAAGATATTTCTTACTATTAAAAATAAATAAAACAAAAGCTTAAAAAAAATGCAAAAGTTTTGTTGAAAATGTTTGCAATATTTTTCATTGAAGATAATCAAATGCACAGTTCGCTTTACTAAAAATAATAACGATTAGATAATGATATGTGATAATAATAATTACTAATTAATATTTTATTTTGACTGTTATTATTATTATTATTATGTACTTTGTTATGGCTACTCAAAACCAGAAGCAAGTAAAATGTATTACGTGTTTGATCATTTATAAATTTTGGTATTTATTACTATTATTATTCATACAGTATTATATTTATAATTTTTTTGATGTTATTATATTGTTGTGGCTGTTTGCGATCAGTAAAACAATTAAAATATATTACCTACTTAAATTTATATACAATTTGATATTTATTATCTACAAAATTGTTATATTAATTTATTTTATTTATTTAATTAATTAACTTGAGTGGCTATTCGAGCTCAGAACCAATTAAAATGTATATTGTATTTTAGTTTTGAAATGTTTTAATAATAATTATTATATTTATTATACTTGTCTTTAATTATATTTCCTATTCTATTATTATTTTGGTGTGTCAGCTTGAGCTCAGATATATATATTTCACATTTTTGTATAATATTTCTTATTCTGTTATTACTTTGTTGTGTCTAGTTGTAATTAGAATCAATCGAAATGCTATTTTATTTTATTATTTTATATTTCCTAGGCGCCAGGAGCAATGAATGTGTATAACATTTTCTTTATATACATTGTTGTATTTATTATCCTTGTTATATTTGTATTTCTTATTCCATTACTATTTTGTTTGTGGTTGCTTAAGATTAGGATCAATCAAAATGTGTGACATTTTTTTCTAAATTTATATATTATTATATTTATATATCTTATTTTATTATTACTTTGTTGTGGCTGCTCGAGACCAGGAGCAATTAAAAGCGACGCCACGGCCACTGGGTAATTAACAAGCGTAGCAAAAACAACACCAGCATAAACAACAACAACAACAACAACAACAACAGCGGCAGCATTAGAAATGTAAATGTAAATTCTTAATAGGGTGAATTCTCAATGATGATGGCCCTCGAGCTTAGCGGTGCCCGGCGGCGGGCAGCGAGCAGCGAGCGGGGGGCAACGGGTAACGGGACATTCAGTTCAACGTTCTCTGGTCCGTTTAGCTCTGCTCGCTGGTTACGTCATTTAAAGACACGCAACTCGGCAAAAAGCGAATGTTTTCATTATTATGATGTGTGTGTGTGTGTGTGAGTGTGTGACTGTGTTGTGTTATGTGTTGTTTGTTTGTTTGTTTGATTGTTGTTTGACTGGCAGCAACGCGTCTACGTCAGCCAAGTGCTTCATGCTCTCCCTTCTTCTTCTTGACGCACGGACACCGACATGGAGAGAATTCATTCAATGAATTTGACATGTACATTGACATCAACTATTATTCATTGTTCTGTCTGTTTTTCTTCTCGTTTTCTATTTTGAATTCAATTCACAAGCTTTTGTTTGCTTGGTAATATTTTTGAACGCCTTGAAGTATGCAATGGTTTTTTTCAATCGCTTTTTTTTGTTTTTTTTTTTTTTGGGATACTTCTTCATCTGGCTGCTGCTGCTGCTGTTGGTGCTGTGGTTGTTGCTGTTGCTGTTGTTGTCATTGGTTTTTCACGTTGGTGTAAGTTCTTGTCGTTTTGTCAGCTTTTAACACGCATACAAATGCAGCTAACACGCATACACCAAAAAACAGCACGCTTCTTGTGTCTGCGTGTGGTGAAAAGCTCGAGGCGAACAACGCGTCTGTAGTGTGGTGAGTTTGTTGGGTTTGCGGCAGACTGCGCTAGTGTGCGTTATATAAGTCCGTTATGAACCGCAAATCTGCTGCTCCACACATGTGACACATGCAACGTGCTGTGCTGTGTGTGTGTGTGTTTGTGTGTGTTACAGTCACCAACTCAGAAAACTCACCACAACGACACGACACGAAGCGACGCGAGTTGACACAGTCTCTTCTTGCAGTCATTCATACATACGCCTACTTCTACTACTTCTTCTTCTTCTCTTCGTAGTCGTCATCATTGAGACACACACACACACACACACACAGAGAGCGAGAGAGAGAGAGAGAGAGAGCGAAACGTCGCACACACCATGAAATAAATGTGTGTTTGTGTGTGTGTGTTTTTTTGGCTGCCTTCGCTCATCGTGGAACGTGGCAAACGATTTTAGTCGTTGATTTGACCGCCAAACAAACGCAACGTAACTCGCGCGTGCCTCCAAAAAACACACACACAAAAAAAGAAAACAACAAATAAAAAACGTACAAAAACAACAAGAGCAGCAAATCGCAGAAATCGCAGCAAAATAACAAACCAAGTCGAAACCAAAAAACACCAAAACACCACACAACAAAAAATTAATTTTTTTTTACAAATTTTTTTTTTGCACAACAAATGCCTTAAACAAAATTAACAACAAATAAAGAAATCGCGTTAAAATTTTAAAAGTAAGCAAAAGTGACAAAACCAAAAATATATATAATTTTTTTTTTTTAATAAAAAAATAAAAGGAACAGACACAATGCAAAGTGAGAGAAACAAACGAAATAAATATATGCATAATGAAGCCATTCAGCCATTAGCATAACGACAATAACAACAATAACGACAACGACAATAATAACAACATTGTTGAAACAAAAGTGAGGCCAAGTTTGTGCTGTCACGATGATGATGATGATAATGCCAAAGGAGCTGAGAGGAACAAAAGGACATCAAGTGTTTGTAGTTTTGTTCTAAGCGTAGCATACTTTTGTGCGACCAAAAACAGTTTAAAAAAAGAATGTGGAATGCAACCCCGGATATTTAAACTAGTCTATATATGTACATAGCTAAAGAGCAAAGGAGGAGAAGGAGAATGAGAAGGAGAGGGGAAGTGCTTAGGGGTGGGCGCGCTTACAAAACTTGACCCAAATTTACGTTTTGCGGTCCAGCAGTTGCCGCCTGCTTTGGAAATCAGCTCGAAAACGGGCTGCAGGTGGGACCTGCAATTCCTGCTTGCATATCCAACACATTGAGAGACGCACACACACATTCACACACACACATACACAGACAGTGAAACACACTCACACACAAACACAGAGACAGGGAGACAACGTGCAAGGATTATGTAAACAAAAATAAGTTGATTCGCTCTCCCACGCAGCAGCAGCAGCAAAAGCATTCACAGTGGCGGCAATAACACAGCAATAGCAGTAGCAGCAGCTGCTGTCAGTCTGTCATTGTGTCATTGTGTCAGTCTGTCACTCTGTAAGTCAGTCACACTGATGAGATGCCTTTTCCTTCCACCTGCTCTCCACCTCAATGGCTGCAATCACCCACACACAAATGCCATGTAATCATAATAAATACGTAAAACAAAACACAAAAAAAAAAGAAATCCAAAGGACAGGATTTTTCTTATTATTTTTTTTTTTTTTTTGTTAGAGGCATGTTTAGGGTGAGGGCGGGAGGCGAAGTGTTGGAATTTAATGGCGGAGCTGTTAAGTGACAATAGTGCCCGTAAAGTACTTTTTAATTTACACCAATTACTTGATAATTGGCGAACGTAACAAATCTTTTTGCGATAGCATTTTTTAATGTCACTGGCGCCGAGATAATTTTCCGCTGGCTACCAGCTTAATGGCATTCCCCGAAAAAACTCCGCGAAAACACAAATTGAGCAGCTTCAAGATACGATTTTCAAGATAATTTTGTTTAAAGCGGATAATAAATGAAATCCAGAGATGTAGAAAAAATTTGCTGTTGCTTGTTCTTAGCTATTTTATTATACAAATATTTAGTTATTTATTTGTTCCCCTGTGATATTAAAAAATTGAAATTGCAATTTTGTGTTCTTTGTGAAAGCATTGCAAACAATGTAGATTTTTCAGTCTTTTGCTGAAATTCTTTTTACAAAATTACGATGTTGAAGTTTGCGCTCGAAGCAATATATAAATATATAATGAACTTTACAAATTTAGTGTTTAATATAGATTTTATTTATTAATATTTATATATATTAAATATTTCTTAAATAACTTAAACAATTTTTATCTGATGGCAACCAAAATTTTCTGGAATCTTAAATTCTTTAGCTTTTATTAAATGTATACAAAGTTTATTCATTTTAAAAATTCTTTTTAAAAGAATAAGTGGATTTTAACAACAACATCAAGATTAAAAAATGAAATCAATCAAATTGATCACTTTTAGTAAAATTAAAAATATAACAGAGAAATTACATTTAAGATGACTTATAGTATGTTAAACATTTTATACTAAAACATTTAAACATTTTATACTAAAGGGAGAAACTCAAAACTTATTTCATATACTAATCTTGACAGACAAATATATATTTATAAAAATGTATATCCCTTTGGATTTATATTCATATGGTTCATATTAAAATAGAAGAGAAGAGTTGAAATCCATGTCAGAAGGAAAAGCATTTATTTAAATGCTTTATCTATCTTTATCTACTATATCTTGACAGACAAATATATATTTATAAAAATGTATATCCCTTTGGATTTATATTTATATGATTCATATTAAAACAGAAGAGATCAAAATCTGTGTTGTAATTAGACGTAAAAGAGACGCTAAAGTTGAAATCCATGTCAGAAGGAAAAGCATTTATTTAAAGTTCTTCGTGTAAACAAGAAAGTTAAGAAAATCTGTAGATGTAGCTTAACCGACTTAACAAACAATTTATTCCCTAAGTCCATGCAAAATGTGAATTGTGGTTTTGCGCAGGCTGAGACTGAGGCGAAGGGAGAAACTCTAACCAAATAAACTATGTGGTTGATCGGAGTCCGCAGCTGAGTTGCTGTTGCTGTTGCTTTGCCTGTGTATACTAAACAACTTCAGTTCACATCATTTATCTTTTTCTTTTTAAAGTGAAATATACTATAAAAATATGGCATATATTATTGGAGCTCAAAGAGAAAGCAAACAATGAATTTATGTTCTTACATTTTCAAATGGAGAAGCTCAAAATAAATAATGCAAAGCTCATAAGTGCTGTTAGTTTGGTTCGAAATGTTCTTAATCGAAGCACACGCAACTCGAAATGATTTTGTTTGCGCTTGTGGTGGGAAGATCTCGTTTGCGTTTGCGTTTTCGTTTACGTTTTCACGCTTCAATGGTGTCTGCAGTTGAATAAAAATGAAATATTTAATGTGGCAAGCACTTCACGCCCGCATTCGCATTCCTATTCACATTCGCTTTCAGATTCGTATTCGTTTTTAACGACTGACCTGCCATTCGATTGCTGCAGAAATATAATTCACAAACCATTTAAATCGAATAACTCGTTTTGATGACGACGGCGTCATTGCGACAAAGTTGCCAGTGCCTCAAATTTGCTCACAAGTGTGTGCTAGATAGCACACATGTATGCGTGTGTGTGTGTGTGTGAGTGAGCATCTCACTATGGGGTCAGCATTCACTTTTTGTGGCACTAATTTCATTTTTAAAAATACGGAAAAATTACATTTCGATGACCTCATCAACTTAACATGACATCAAGCTTCAATCCCTTATAGCAGAAATCGTAACAGAGCACAGGACTGTGATGCCATTAACCGCTTAACAGAGCTCGTTACGGTTAAGCGATTAACAGAGCTCTCTACTGTTAAACAATTACCCGACTAACAGAGGTGTTAAGAAATGCGAAAATACGTACTCTGAAAATTAAAAACAATCGCTTGGCTAAAAGCCTTTAAAAGTACAAAACAAGTTCTTTTTATTTACGGATTTGCTATGAAATTTAATTATAAGTTGATGTACTAGGTGTTAATTACTAAAATTAATCATCTTGTGCTTGTAAGGGAGGGAATTTGTTCACCTTTTTTTGGGTTGTTGTAGTGTTATCCAATTTTTAAATAGAAAAACAACACAAAATGTGAACAGCATATTAATACTCTCTAGGAAAGTATATAATTTTTGTTGAAATGAATGTCAATTTAAAGTACACTATACTCTCTGAGAAATTCAATTTAGATCAGAAAATCTCTATCAACAGATTTTTTGTTTGAAATATCGCAATGAGATAGTTGAATAATATAAATGCCATATAATTATTTCACCCAGTCTTCTAGCCTTTCAATGTTGAAATTGGTGAAGCAAACAAATTTATGTTAACTCTTATAAATACAATTTAAACAATTTAAAATGTTGTTTGCCATATTATGAAGATTTTAAAATTATAAAATTAATTGAATACTATTATTTGGCTAGTATAACATATTCAAAACTAAAAAAAAAAGAAGGCAACACGCTCATTTTTCCAAAAAATTTCTTTAGTATGTTTACCATAAATTTACAAAAAGAAAACGCATGTGAATTGAAGCCCCAAAAAACTAGTGAAATTCCCCATAGTGCATCTGTGCGCAGCGAAGAAATTAAAATATGGAAAAAAGAAAATATGTAGCATACTTTCAGGCGGTGCCTTTTTTTAGAGGCAGTTGCCGCCGTGAACCGAAAGCAAAGTAAAAGATGAACACAAAAATGCAGCAATAAAACTGCAATGCCTCGCAGCAACAACAAAAGTTATACACACACACACACTTGCACACACTCGCACACACACATATGTACATGTAGAGAGACATTCATTCAGATAAAAAGAGTCGAGTAATACCTACAAGTCAGCTTGCTGCTGAAGAGACCGAAGAGCTCTGCAGATTGTGTTTGAGGGTGTGAGCGGGATAGATATATGTGTATTGCTATCTCAGTCTGGCACTGCATTAGTTGCCTGCTGTGAACGAAATAAACGTAAAAATATTTTTTAGTGTGAACAATTCCGCAAAAGCGAGAAGTGCAAAACTGAAACACTGAGAGAACTTTTCGCATGGCATTCCACACGAACGCACACAGACGCAGACATGCACACACAAACACTTGCACACACGGACACACGCAGGCAAGCACCTGACAGAGATAACGGGCAGTCACGCACACACACATACAGCCATAGATGAGCCGTGTTTAGTTACGAAATGCCAATACATTGTTTAGACTATGCCAAAAGCGAAACCCACGAGAGGGCGTGTGTATGAGTTTATTTACGAGTGTGTGTATATTTATGTGAATGCGTGCGCGAGGTTTTCTTTTTTTTTTTTTGGTGTATTTTTTAGTTCAGTTTTGTAAACAAACAGTAGCGAAAAAGATCATAAAAATACCATAATATCCTTGGAATGCAATTTCAAGCAATCATTTTTATTTCCCAGCAACTGAATTTGGTCTGAAATTAATTAGACTTTCTTCTTCCATTAATACGAAATATTTCCTTGCCATTAACTTTACAATCTAATTTTCGAATCATTTTTCATTAGGAATAAGCATAATTAATGTAATTTTAAGCAGTCACATTTTTTGTGCGGTTATAACATTTTATTAGATCAACATTTCATATTGTTATACTATATGAAATTAATAAAACTTAATACTCTTAGGGGACCCATTCCAAAAATGTAAAGTTCTGAGTTTCTTGGCATCAACTTTACATTACAAAAGTCACATTTTTTGTGATACATTTTTTGTGGCAACATCTTAATTTGTTAACAAAAAATTGTTTGGCTCCAATTATACATTTTCATTAGAACGATATTTAACATTTTATATCTCTATGTCTTTTCGGGATCAAATTTTGGATCATTTTTGATTAGTAATAAACATAATAAATGAAATTTCAGTAGTCAAATTTTTTTTAATATAACTTTGCATTATTATTATGTCTGAAATGAATTTTTAATCTAATCTTATGGAATTTAATCCATAAATTCAAATTAGTTTCTTGGCATCAAATTTTTAAAACCTTTTCATAAGGAATACAAAATTGTTTGTTCCTCTTTTGATTTACTCTTTTGCCAAATCTTATTATTATTATTATTAATTTAGGAAAACTCTCCACTCTTCTGGAAATTATTCAATAAATTCAAAGCTGTTTCTTGCCATCAAATTCTAGTTTTGTTTAATTTTTTGTTATTTGGAATTAATAAATATAAGAAATTCATTTTTTTCATATTTCTTTGACTTTATCTTTTGGTAAATCTTCATTTTTACGGATATAACTTTTGATTTGAAAGGCGTTTCACATTATGCCAACTGCAAGTGGGTCAAATGCGGGGTCAAAGTTTATGTGTGACGAATATAACAATGGTCGTTGTTGTGTGTTGATGTTGTTGTTGTCGTGGTTGTTGTTGACACTACTATAAAGAATTCTTGTGGTTTGTAGGGTCGGAGGGAGGCGTGGAGATCATCAGCAAAATGGTTCTTTGTTTCGTAAAAATAAACGTTGCATACTTTTGTGAGCTGACGCTGGCACTTAAGAGTCTCCTCCTCAGACCGCATGAATTTGGCTGCTGGTCTGAACTTGACATATTTTCTTATTCTTTATTCTTTTTATATTTTTTTGCTTGCCGCTTTTGCGGCAATTTTTCATTCCACACCTCGATGCGATGCGAGGCGATGCGAAAGCGATGCGATGCGATGAGATGTAAAATGCTTGCTCGGTGCCTTGTTGTCTGCGTCTGAAATTAACAGCATATATTTCATTGCATTTTTATGCGCCTCATTGCGGGAGACATTGTGAATGTTGTCGACATCGTCGTCGTCGTCGTCATCGTCGACGTCGTCATCGCCACTCGTGTCTGTGTCCTGAGTAAACAAAGGCATCTTATTTTTATGCTATGCGCGTCAGTCGCAGATATGACAGAGACAGCAGCAGCCATCGCGCCATCTCTCAGCGCTTTCTATCCACCACATGAGCAGAGTTAAGTTTTTTAAGCGCTTTTGATAGCCGTTTCCCTCTTGCTCACTCTCTCTGGCCATTTTTGCACCCTGTACATCGGGAGTACGATGAGCTTTATGCGTCGCTCATAAAGTGTGTAACAAGCTAAAGTGGCCGACTATAAAATATTTTCAATTTCTTGACCATATAGTTTATTACGTGCTATTGTTTTTTCTTTTTAAATATTGACAACGAATTGATTTTAGAATATACTTTTCAAAGCTCTTCAAAGAATTGATTAATTATAATATTTAATATACATTTAAATTTTATATTATTTTTTTTTTTTAATTATTTCAAATACATAAAAAGTTCCAGTTCAGTTTTTCTTTAAAAAAATGTAGAACAAATTGATTTCAGAAAGCGCTTTTAAAAGTTCTTTAAGAATTTATTAATTATAATATTTTATATTTTAATTTAATACTTTAATAATTTCAAATACATAAAAAGTTCCAATTCAAGTCGTAAGTCAAGTACACTTTATAGTATTGAAATAGTTTGTTGCTCCTACAAAAAAGCTTGAGACTAGATTTGACCTGAACTATAACACGACAAACAAAAAAAGTATGAGCTCTCTCTACAAAACGTCGCTCACAAAGGAGCATCTTTATGCCTCTGTGAGTGTGTGTGTGTGTGTGTGTGTGTGTGTGTATGAGAGTGCTCTTATATTCATTATTATTCGTTCGCCTTTGCGTTTGTCGTTGGCAGCTAGCTATGAGGGGGCCAGACACTTGATTTGAAAATAATGCCTGCCAGGGCCAAGCAAACTATGTGCTTATCTAAAGTTGCCAGAGTCATCAAAATGTCTCATTTTGGCCTTCAATTTCTGTAGAACATGCAAATTGCACAACTTCTGAGCCACGCGCGCTAATCCCTCAACAATTGAGAAATATAATTTTGGTTTCAAAACTGACAATTTGAATGCAATTAATAAGTATTTGTAGGATTTCACTTAATATACTTATTATTTTATTTATTTCACAATGAAATTTTAAGCGAAAACATTAATTTGTTATAAGGAAAACGTTGAAGAATTATTTTCAATAATGCGAATAAGTAAATTTCTAGAAAATATCACCTCAGTAATAAAAGATTTTTATTAAATACTGCCAGATTAAGATTTTTTTTATTTTTATTTATGGTTTTTCATAATATTAAGCGAGATAAAAAGAATGTCAAAAGATAATGTAAAATTTAATTCAGAAATAACAAAGAGTTTTGGGAGTTGCAATAGGTTGCAGTTAAAGCAGGCTTTGTTCATTAGGTCACGACTAAAAAGTCCTCACAAAAAAGTTCATTTCCTCATTCTGAACATTGACTTGTGTAATATATAAAGCAATATTTGTGCAATATTTGTTGCCTCTTATAATGGCTGGTGTAAAATAAAGCATATAAAAAATACCTTTAAAAAGTTTTATTTAATAATAAATTAACTTGCGCAGCAAAAAAGTTTGGCACTAAAAAGCAATAGCAGTCAAGTGAAGCTCAAAAGGTGAAGTTCCAGTAATAACGAAAACAACAACAGCAGCAAAACCAAAAAGCAACATCAACAAGAGAAGAGCAGAAGCTTGAACAAGAGCTAAAAGGGTACTTTAATAACAACGACAACATGGGAAAAAAGAGCTCCAAATTGAAACAGGATACCATCGACCGTTTAACAACTGACACATACTGTAAGTACCAAGCAAGCAAGCAATCCATCATCAAACTAATAATAACAAAAAATAAGTTTCATTTGCAAATGTTTTATTCAAATATTTGTATTAACTGTAATTACAAGTATTTAGTTTCCTTTACGTGTGTTCTGACTACGTATTTGCAAGCACAGCCAAAAAGTAAGAATGTCTCATGTTTTTTGTGGACTTTGAGAGACCCGTTACTTTGTGGTACTCAACAAAACATTGAAGATTGATTATAACATGTTTATTTTTACCTTTCGTAATATGCATTTTAATTGTTATTTTTATAGAAAATTGTGCAAATGACTTCCTTTTCCTTTTGTTTATAAATAAATTATAACTTAAATGAAAAATCGGCAAATTTTGAGACAGCTTAACTGAAGAATTCTTTGTATGTATGTTTTATTTGTATGTTTATAAAGAAATGATAATTGAAATAAGGAATTTGCAAATCTTCAGATAGTTATACAGAATAAATATAGTATTATTTTCTCATATTTTTTTTTAGCTTTTTTAAGAAGAAGAATTTTGCCTGTTATTATTATCGAAAGTCGAATGGAGAAAGTTTCACATTTTTTGTGTTACTTACAAAGAAAGGCTGTATACTTTTTCCTCCTTTAAATTCACATTTTGTGTTTGTAAACTAAAGCGACTTTTATTACATTTTCGCGCAAAAGTGAACGGGTCAAAAAAAGGAGTTGCTGCTGCTCATGAACGTGGGATTACATTGTAAATGGCGCTAAACCTTTCGTGCGTTGTTAAAGAAACTCCATTAAATGGGATAAGCTACGTGCAGCAATGCTTTCTCTCACCCTCTCTCTCTCTCTCTGTGTGTGTGTTCTTTTGGTAGTAAAAAATGTATTTAGCAAGAAAATTAATTGAGTGCTTAATGTCCTTGTGGATAAGAAGCTAAATTGCTAAACTTGCCAAATGTGCTTCGAGTGCCAGGAGAAAAAAGAGTTGTAATGTTGTGAGCCTTTATTAGAAGGATAAAAAATATTATTGTAGAATCAATTTAATATTAACTCGAAATAAGCTGAATATATTCTAGGGACATCTAAATTACACTATATATGTATAATATTAAGTATTCTACTTTGTAGTGTGTCTCGTAGTCAAGTATTTGGTACTCGGTTTTTTTATTCGCCTTTTCCATTAATATACATTTTTTTCTTGTGTTTTATACGTGCTTCTTATAAGTGCAAGACGGCAACTTTGCGCCTTAAAACTTTGTTGACTAATTGCTTTTTAAAGTATTTTGCGCCCTTTTTGCCCAGTTTGTGCCTTTTGCGGTAGAAACGTGGTTGGTCTTGTTGGTTGCTCTGTGCTCAACTCGGCTGGCCTGGCCTGCCAGCAGAGCGAAATATAAATAATTACGCCGCTGGGGGGCATTCTAAGCAGCACCTGGTTTCACAATGGTTTTGGGCTTTGGGGGGAGACCTGAATTTCGTTTGGGTAGTCAGCACCAAAGTGTTGACAGATTGCTGCCAAGTTGCCACTTTCTTAATGTCCCTGGTCCGAGCAATTTGTCTGTCGTCGTCGTCGTCGTCGTCCAACGTTGAACGTTGTTCCTTGGGTCTTGGCCAACACGAGAAAGAGAGAGAGAGAGAGAGAGAGAGACGAGAGAGAGAAAGAGACGAGAAAAGATAGCACATTTTGTTGACATTAATTTTACGATTTGCCATGCAACTCAATAATCCACCATCTGATGTGCCAGGCCCACCCATATAATTGAATGCAAATGAGTGTATTCATCTTCTCAGCTACAATGCGTTCATTTATTTGATGTTTGCTTTGATGGCTGCTGGGTTTGAGCATATTATTTTTTGGGTAGGGTACTTTCACTCCTTTCACTAACGGCCTGTCATTTTGCCCGGCCATTTCATAAATCATCATCATCAAGTTGCCAGATATCTATGCGCTCTTTCCTCAATATTTCTTAAAGCAAAATGAGCTGGCAACATTATAAGACTACGAGCTTTATTTGTGATATGAAAACAACATTTTTGTGTTAAAGTTGCTTAGAATTTAACGCGGACTACAATCAAATTTTCTTCTAACACTTATATTAAATTATGTGTTAAACATTCGAATAAAAATAAAATTTTAGGTGAAATTTGAAATTAAAGCTGAAATTTATACTTTGGAGAGGTCTTGATACTTAAATATTTTCAAAGGAAAATGAATTTAGATTCTTTGTTTTCAAAAATTCTTTATTCAACCGAGTCGAGCCGACTCGAATGTGAAATACTCCAATCCTAAAGGCCTTATTTTATTTATTTATATATGTACTAACAAATATTACAATAAACCAATGGATACTATGGTTTATAGATATACTATTTTTATATTTGGTATATTGATATTAATGCACCAAAAAAATACTATAGAGTACAAAATATACTAGATTGTCAACCAAAGCAAGCATGTTCTTTGTTAAAGCACCAGCTTAAGTCATTTTATTTGAATTTGAAAAAAAGAGACTTTTGCAAGACCTTTTGAAATAAACTATAAAGGTGTGTAATCAATTCTCAATATGGATTAAATTTGCAGCTGTGCAATTGGTCGACAATGAAATTGTTCGATTTCAAAGGTAAATTATCGAGGGATGCATTGTAGTTTTCTTGTTTCACGTATTCATTTGAATATTACGCCTCTGTCCCCCATCGGGGCATATGCGCAACAGTAAATTAATTTAGCTTACGAATGCTAACCTTTTGTCACTAAGCTATTTGGGTAGCGCAGGGTCAGGCCTAGACGGGACAGAAACTCAATTCGAACCCAATCGGGGCGGCCATCGATGGGTCATCCATGTGGCCCAACGGGTAGCAAAATCAATAAATAAATAAAATGTTTGAATTTGTAAAGAAAGAGAGTGAAAAAGAGAGTCCTTGGACTCTTAGGTATTCCGTCCGTTGATTTACCAAGTTTCATTAACTTCAAGCTTCGACATGCGTAAGCAGAAATTTTCACATTAACACGAAACACTTTTGATACACATTCTGTCTTTTAAATGAAATGACTAGTTTAAATATGAATGGAATTTGTTCGTCGTTTTATGTTCTAATTGAGATACACAATGAGATTATTTGAATGTTGTTACCAAGCCACTTTTGGGCCCTCTAACCAAATATGTATGATATGTGTCCAGCTACAAAAACCATTCACTGAGCTTCTGCTCCTCGGTGTGTTGTAACCCAATTAACTCAGTCAACAAAGTTTTGGGCCACGTTTCAAATAGGCCACGTAAAAATCTACTGAATATTTTATAATTCGTCTAGCAAGCAACATGAAAACAAACCAAAAATTCTGGTAGTACATTATGAATGCTTTTTGACCGTTATTTTTTTTTTGTTGGGTTTATCGCTTATTCTCGTTTAGATATTTCTATGAGAGTTTTTGGCTGCTTTTTTGTGTGTGTAAGGTAAATACTATGTGAATGAAACTGGGTGCGGATTACGGATAAGACAATAAATTGTCGAGTAATGGCCATTAAATTGTGTCCTAACGTGGTGAGGGAAGCTTATTTGTTTTTGCCTTAGTCTCTCCTTTGCTTTTATTTATTACTAACAACTTTTTCCCATATGCACTTTGATTCCGTATTTAAAAAAAAAAATATAGCAACATATTGTCTGGTAAAGTTGTGAGCGCTGTGCTGTGTACTTTGTCTTAATATTAGTAATATTTATTTTGTATATTGAAAAAAAAGAAAGTAATAAAATACTTGAAGGTAATTGGCACTCAATTACTCGACCTTTGAAGGCGTACTCTTTGCCTTCGTGACTTAAGATCAAGAAAAAAGAGATGGCTCTTTTGTCCTTATAAATCAACCATTTCACTCGACTAAATTTTACGGAATCAAGAACTGATGGCGATTGTATATTTATGATTGTAAAGTACGTAAAGTCTTCTGTATCTTATGGTTCCACTCAAGTTATAGCTACTTTCTAATTGTATTTCATTTTGCCATTTTAAATAGTGAAAAATTTAGTAATTTTCGTTTCAATCATTTACAGAAATTCACAATTTTAAAAATTACTTACTAAGTTGTCTTTATGACGGAGAATGAAGAATAAAATAGAATAAATAATAAATCTAAAAATAGAGGCGACATTTCAGCTGAATTAATATAAATATCAAATTTAATCCGAAAACTCACTTGAAACATTCTGTTAATACATCATATGAGTGCAGCTATTAAATTTCACAACAATCACGTCGCATATAATGATTCATTTTTATTTGTTATATTTCTAAAATGAAATAAATTGTTGTATGCTGTTTCATTGTTTTTTTTTAAGTTTTATTTTTAAAATGAAATAAAGCAATGTTTGCCCCTTCTACCAAATTATTTACAACATTTTTTGAAGCTTTATTTTTAAAATGAAATAAATGAAATTCATTTATTATTCATTATTTATTTATTCATTTAATAAATATTTGCTGCTTCTACCAAAATATTTCCTACATTTTTGAAAGCTTGAAGAGAAACGCGTACGTTTGTCTAATGCATTTATCTCTGTCTCAATCAAATGTTGTTTTCTTAATAATTATTTTGCAACATGTGTACACAAGGAGTACGTGAAGATTACAAGTTCCACTCGACAGTCGGAATAAAAATGTTTACATACCGTATTTTCGACATTTTTTAACAACAAAAAAAAAAAAAAGAAAAAGAGAAATAAATGTTGCCTGTCCATCTAGAAATGGAAACGGACAAATGCCAGCAACGAAATCGAATTGGGAAAGTTTCAAATCTTCTTCGCACTGTTGCCCAGTGCAGACAAAATGCAATTAAAAGCACGCTATAAACACACACACACAGATGGGTTTTGTATATAGTATTGATGGTAGCGATTACACAAATATTTCATGTTGTCCGCCAACCAGAGAGAGAGAAAGTGAGAGAGAGAGTGAGAGGGAGAAGGAGAAAGAGAGAGAAAGACGAAGTCGCGACCAAAAGCCCACAACTGCTGCATACATTGTTGTCAATGTGTGTGTGTTTGTGTGTGTGTACAACATAGTGTTGCAATCAAATATGCAACGATTCTCACGGACTCGCATGGGGCACACATACACATACACACACACACACACACACACGCACACAACAGTTCCGCAGTTCCCAAGTTCCGCATTCCGCATTCGAATGCCAGCGACAATTGCCACAAATTCGATCAGCTTCATCAATTGAAGTAGTGTGTATGCAACAAGATACAACTACATATGTACATACATGGATGCTGAATGCATTGCTCAACCGTTGCATATGCTAAAGCGACACTTTTTAGCATGCATAACCCTCAATTAGCAGACTTTTTGCACCATTTGTGATGCATGGTCACGTTCATATGCAGATGTTCAAACTAATTTAAAGCGCATCAAATCGATCGAACCACTGCAAAAGTTTATACATTTTTATGGGCCTCTTTAGTTGAGTTTTAAAGAATACAATTAAATTTAAAAATTATTTAAAATAATTGAAAATATTTGTGTAATATGTTAATTTGTTAATTTATAAAAGCAAAGTATGTTGGGTGCTATTCTTAGCTATTATAAATATAATAATACATTCGTTTATTTTGTATTACATTAATGGGCATTTAATTAAAAATATTTCATTGAAATTCGGTTTTTGTTATTGTTTTCTTAAATTTAAGGTTTACTTAGATTAGAATTGTTTATTTAACAAAATAATATTTTAACTCTTTTACAATAATATTTAAAAAAAAGTTGGCTCCGTACAATGAAAAAATCCAAAACTTTAGCCATATATCATTATATTCGAAATATTACGTATACGTCTATGTGAATTTGCACTATATTATTGTGGTTAAAAGTTTTAAAAACAAAATATTTATTGAGTTTATTTAATATCAGCAGCAAATAAATACAAATATAATAAATACAATATATAGAATCGGATTTTGTACCTGCTGCCGCAAACTTTCGTTTCTTGGTACTACTCAATAATATCTACCATATTTACATTTGTAGAAAATGTAGAAAAAAATTACATTTGTTTGGCGTTTTGTATATTTTGTATACAGTTCTTAGCGTAGTGTGAAATAGCGTAAACAATGGCCAATGGAATGCAAGTATAAATGAGATTTTCATAGAGCAACATGTGTAAATATTTTGAAGGTGAAGCGGCATGCATTGGGAAAGTGTATGACAACAAGCAATGGTAACAATTGTCGCCATCAACGTCGACAGTTGCGGTGGCAGTGACAGTAGAGGCGGAAGAAGGGAGACGGGAGACGGGAGACAGGAAGGCAACAAGTCGTATGAGCAATATGCGCTTTATTTACAATCCATACAGCGCACACTGAGGGCCGCAGTAAATGCAGTTGTATTTTTACATGCTACACGTAAATAATACAATGCAATTCCAACTGACATAAAAGCTGTTGTGGGGATAAGCGTGGCCACGTCGTGTCGATGTGTGTGTGTGTGTGGCTTACTCCCACGCTCACGCTCTCACGCTCACGATTCACTTCACGTTCCATTTTCCATCCTGCCACCCATTCAATTGGTCGGTCGGTATCTGCTGTCTGTCCCGACTATAACAACGCGCTATCGATTACCAATCAATTCAGTGCCCGACTATGACAATTATTGACTTTATTGAGATTGCGTTGTTGTTGCTGTTGCTGTTGTTGTTGTTGTTCGGCCATGGGCAACAAACGATGGCATCGAACTAAATGTGTTGTCAAACGACTCTCAATACTAATTAAAATACAAATGTAGAAATCTCATGATAGTTTCGCACTGCTCTTTGCTGCTGGATAAACGATGGATCATTCTGCCTTAGAAGCAATGAACTTTCGACTTAACTCGACTCGACTTTTGGGCTCTTCTTGTCGAACGGTGGCGTGAACACTAAATATCCTCAAAAAGACTCTTGCTAATGCTTTACCCATTGGGAGTCAAGCTTGTATAGGCTTCTGGGCTTACCACCAATCCCATGTATATGTGGATGTGTATGTGTATGTGTGTGCGTTACTTATTTTGCCTGAATTTATATATATAAATATTGTGCTTTGTGCCCCGGGTCCAACCGTTGTTTGCTGCCCCGAAAGACACCCAATCATCCATCCGTTCATCCCGCAACCTAAGCTCGGAAAGCCCAAAACCATATTTGCCCATCTATCCAAAAGGGGGGAGAAACTTGTGGGCGGAACTTGTGCTTGTAACATGTGCGCCATTCTCACGCACATAACGGTAACGGTCACAATGGAAGCACCAGCAGGAGCAGGAGCAGCAGCAGCAGCAGGAGGTGTCGTCCAGGGATCGGGAGACCCGTTGCTTAAACGTTTTGTAAACGACCATTTGGGCACGGCAATTGCAAACCATAACCACCAATGTACGACTATGTTTGTGTGCGTTAGTGTGCGTTAGTGTGCGTGTGTGCCTACATACACAACCACAAATATACACACTTATACACACACTAAGTATATTGCGCCATGTGAATGTGAGGGCCAAAGAACACTAGCTGAATGTAAAAAAAAAAAAAAAAAATTAAATAGTTTGGCGTTTTTAAGGCAAAACTAAACCATTTTTCTTTTACTTTCTCGTATTTATGTTTCAAAGAGTTAAAAAATCCTTCTACAAATTTTCAGAAGATAACAAATACAAAAGCTGAAGCTCAATTATGATTATCAAAATAATATTTTCTCTCACTTTTATCGCTATACAATCCAACAATTAAATGAAATGAGAAGAATCATCTATAGTTCTTCACGTAGTTACTTATTGTTTTTTTTAAATAATAGTTTGATAAGTTTAATTAGTAACCGATTTTATTTTGACTTATATTTTTTATTTTCTGTTTGAGCTTTTGTTTGTCGACATTTTGAAAATGTTTTTCAATTTGAAAATTATAAGAAAATGAATTCGTTCTAGTATTCATTTAAGATATATATTTTATATCTTTAATTTAATTATGAAAGTTATGTAAAATTTGGATTGATTTGAAATTTATGTAGCTTGTGTTGAATCATATTTTTTATTTAAAAATATACCACTTTGCAAAATGCTTAAATGCTAAACTTCTACATTTATTTATAGTACTTTATTTGTTGCAAAAGGATTATAAGATGAGGATATAGACTAATACAAATAGATCTGTCAACGTAGATCTAACCAAAATATGCCAGAGAATGGCTTTCTTTTATTTTTACTGTTTTTTTTTTTATAAAATATAATTTTATGCAAAGAAAATCAATTTAATTTATTGTTGTGGTCTACTGACTCATATAAAACACTCTTACAATAAAATTGCAGTGGAATAAGTTGCTTGATAGCAAGTCAATAGTTTGAACAATTAATTTGAAATATATATAGCCAGAAGATGGTTAAATTATTCTCAATAAATATTTGTTCGCTTTGGGGGGTCTTAAATTGGTATTCAACATCTTCATTGCATTTTCCTAAACCTATCTAAAGTTTTTGTGTGTCAAAACGAGACACATTCCATTCCACTAAATGTGGTTATGTTTACCACCCACGCCCCCAGAAAGACTTTGCTGTCTACTGCAAGAAGTGGCATCAACACTCGACTCCAGTTGTGTGCCACAAATTGCCCTCGGCGACAACCTCACAGCTCCCGTTCTGCTTGTTTCTTGCACTGGGATCCTCGTTGGCTTTAGCAGCAGCAAAGGCAGCAGTAGCAAAGGCAGCAGAAGCAGAAGCAGAAGTGTGTGCAACTCTTGATGGCTTGCAAGTAAATTAAAATCGATATTTTGCTGCAAGTTAAGCGATTAGCTTGTGGGAATTGGCGAAATTGCTCAGACGAAGTTTGTTGCTTGCCATAGCCACAACGAACTGAATGTGGGATTTTCGACGGTTCATAAAGTTTATTGATGTGCCAGTCACTAGAGAAAGGGCTCAATGTAATGCTTATCGTTTGACGAGGCAGAGCTAAATTTATGCTTCTAAAATTTGTCTTACGATGTGACATCGGATAAGGTTTGAATTTAAAATAACGATAGAAAAATGTTGAATGATTCTTTTAAAATTATTTATTTTTTATATTTACTTTAAACAACTAACGTTTTATATTAAATATTTATTTTTTTTTACATATTTCATTATGTTTGTTATTTCTGAATTTATTTGTTTTTTTTTTTATATATTCAATTTTTAATTTAATAAAAATGCATTTGAAAAGATCTATTATTAAAGCAACGAATACAAACTGAAGAATGATTCTTTTAAAATTATTTATTTATTTCAAAAAATTTCTTTAAAATATTTCATTCCATTTTTATTTTGATGATCTATATTATTTATTAAGTATTTCAATATTAAAAAAAACATTACTGATATTTTATTGTAAAAATACATTTATTTTTTCGGGACTCAATTAACATATCTTTCCTTTTATTTATTTGCAGTTACGGAAAAAGAAATACGTCAATGGTGAGTAGAAATCACATGTGTGTGAATACTTGATAATTGCTATATATAATTCGTTCTAATTGGAAATCATTATATACATAAATCTTGCAAATACACAAACAGGCACAAAGGATTTCTGAAAGACTGTCCGAATGGTTTACTCACAGAGCAAGTACGTAGCACCAAACACACACACACGTACACCCTTTCCCTTACACACACACCCACACATACACAACAAACATACACACATACTCACACGCACTAATATTTTCAGAGAGTGCCACGCATATTCAAATTATACAGTTAATTAGTTCAATCTTGCCAATATATGAGCACTAATTTCAAGCAGCAGCTACGACAAAAACACAGTTGCTTCCAAAAGTATACGCCTCCTTCCCCAATA
This sequence comes from Drosophila albomicans, assembly GCF_009650485.2. Classification (NCBI taxonomy): domain Eukaryota; kingdom Metazoa; phylum Arthropoda; class Insecta; order Diptera; family Drosophilidae; genus Drosophila; species Drosophila albomicans. The sequence goes on from NC_047627.2 coordinate 18,158,021, forward strand.
CCCCTCTTTCCTCTACTCCCCCTTACCACGGCAGAAGAGAATGAATGGCACCCCATTTCCTATATGAGTCGACGGCGACGGCTGCTCTTGTGGCTGCTGCTGTTGACTGTTGTTGATAATGAAATTTATTAATGCGTGTTTTCATGAAACGCAACTTGAGACACACACACAAAAACACACACACACACACATACACCCGCACACAGCGAACCTGCCACGCCCCGCAAACACCCTAATTATTTTTATCTCTCGCCAGGGTTTTATTAAAATCTACAAGCAATTCTTCCCACAAGGCGATCCTAGTAAATTTGCTTCGCTCGTGTTTCGTGTTTTCGATGAGAACAATGTGAGTATTAAGGCCACGTCCTTATTGTCGTCATCGCCCACTTTCCACACTCTCCACACTCTCTGCTCACCACTCTCCATGCTCTCCACCCATCACTTCCATCATTTTCCGCTTTCAGCATTTCTAGTTGCCTCATTGACATTGATGAATTTGTTCGCAACTCGAGCGCAAAAATTAACGATTTCGACCAATTTGCCAAATTGTTGAATGCTCTGGGATCGCTAAATATTTGGCTAATGTCTTAACCGTCTAACATCTTTCGTACATGCCAATATATATACACACACACTCGTATATATGCATATATGAATGCAACAATTAAATTCATTAGCCTTCAGACATGCCCATTAGTTTTCTGTTGTCCGTGAGTTTGGCAAACAACAGTTTCACTTCACTCGTATACTACACTCTCCTACGGTGGCATGTATAATTAGTCATGAACAATTTAATTACATTTCATTTGATCCAATAATTTCATGTCAATAGAACAGCAAGTTAAGATAATATTAAGAAATACCGGAGCTAAATGTATTGAGTATGCCAGAGCAGTGATGAATCTAATTCAACGAATTTAACATTCTCGGAATTTTACTTTCTATGCTATTATATGCTAAAATTTGGGAAGGAACTAGGAACTGAAATTATGTTAACTCTATATTTTATTATTGAATTTTTTTTTTTTAATTTTTGTTAACTATTTTATATAATTTTAAATTTATTGGATAGCTGAAATAGTTAAAATTCTATATTTCAATGTTTTAAATTTATATTATTAATATTTTTTAAACTTCTCTATTCCTTATCCTACATTTACGAAATTTTAAAAAATTGTTATTCAGTATTTCATTATTATATTTTTATATATGTATATTCTTCTCTCCGATAATATTACGCGTACAATTATTCTTTTAATTAAATTTTCATATTTATTATTTGAAATTGCATTTCGTATTCTCTTAAATTATGGTGCTTGAGTTGTTTTTCAATAAAATGAATAATAAATCATGTCAGGCTGAATAAAAGCTAACAAGCCTGCGAGAGAGAGAGAGGTAAGAGTAACCAAAATTGGTGATTCAACTTCTGTAAATCGAGAAAGCAAACGATTTACCTGTGCAATTTAAATGATTTATTTGATTGCCCTTAATTAAATTGAATCGATTCGATTCGATTCGGTTCGCAATGACTTGCGTATTCGTCGTATTCCGAGGATGTTCTCGAGTGTATCGACTTCATACTTATTTCTCGAAAGTAAAAGTGTTTCTCAATTTAAGGGAAATTGAGACGTTATTGATGCTTAATTTGAGGGAAATGCGAATCGAACTTTGTAATTGGATAAATTCAGTTAGGCGCGCTGTGTGCAAATCGAAATTCGAGTTGACATAAATTATCTAGAGCTGTCTTATATAAATGTATATATATTGAGTGTGTTGAGAAGAATTTGAACAGCAAGTTATTATGTTGGGCTCCTCCACTCCATTTCCCTCGCAAAACTCAGAGACAACTTCTCTCTGGGGACTCATAAAGTTGCGCTCATTTTATTATTTATGGTGGATGGATGGATAGATGGATGGCTTGGTTGGTTGGCTGGTTGGCTGCTGGTGGAGTTGATGGGACTGGAGGGACTGGTGATTGTGGCATCGGCGATTATAATGACACCTCCCCTCACCACCCACGCCCCACACACAAAACCTATTACATGTCTGAGTTTCTGCACTGATTTGCCATGCTGTTGTTTTTCTCCTCCTTGTCTCTGTTTTTCTGCTTTTCTGTTTTGTCTTTTTGTTTTTGTTTTTCTCTTTTTTCGTTTGTGCTCTGACAGGATGGGTCAATCGAGTTCGAAGAGTTCATACGCGCCTTATCCGTCACATCGAAAGGAAACCTGGACGAGAAACTGCAGTGTAAGTCGTTTTTTTATCAATGTAATATACGACTTATTTATATGTTGAATTGATTTCAATTAATTGAGCTATTCCTTCGCATATTCGATCAATTTTTAGGGGCTTTTCGCCTTTACGATGTCGACAACGATGGTTATATAACGCGTGAAGAAATGTACAACATTGTGGATGCAATCTACCAGATGGTGGTAAGTAAACACTCTTCAATCTCTTTGCCTGTGACTTGTCTTGATTTGATTTTCCTAATCGATATACGCGTATTACAATACCCGCTACGTATATCATAGAAGAGTATTATAACGTTGTAGCGGAAGGAAATGTATGCAGAAGCTTCCTTCTTCTTCCAATCTCATAAAGAAAAGTATATTCTTCATCGGCGTCAACAGTCGAGACGATCTTGACATGCCCATCTATCCGTCTGTCTATCTATCCGTCAGTTCGTGTGTCTGTCTGTCCGTCCGTCTGTTTGAATACCCAGATCGCAGAGACTACTTGTATAAGTGATAGAGCTATAATTTTGTTACGACAACAGAAAAGCGGATTAGATAGCAAGCGTAATTTCGAAGCTAGAGTTATCATTTTTAAAACATACAATAATAAACACAGTCATTAAAATTTAGTTTCGATTCGATAAATATTGTAGAAACTATTCGAGAAATCGTAATGGTTGACAATCTGGTATATTTTTTAGACCATGGTATATTTTCAGTAAATTACTATATTAATATACCAATTATAGCGCATTGTATATTTTTTTGTATATTTCAGTATTTTAATTTGGTATATATTTTTAATAGTAATACCGTATTATTTTGCTTTTATTAAAAATGCTATTAAATATGCCAATTAGAGCTTGTGGTATATGTTTGGAATTTCCAGTATATTAATTCGGTATATTTTAATAAAAAAATATCATATTGTTTTTTCTTATTAAAATAGCCTGTGGTATATGTTGGGATTTTCCAGTATATTAATTCGGTATATTTTAATAAAAAAATACCATATTCTTTTCTTTTATTAAAAATGTCAATCATCGCCTTTGGTATGTATTTAGTAATTTTAGTATATAAATTCGGTATATTTTCAAAATAATACCAAATTGTTTAAAAATACGTAGCGGGTACCTCACAGTCGAGCACACTCGATTGTAGCTCTCCAACATGTTTTTGGTTTGATTTTGTTACATTGTTCCATTTAGGGTCAGCAACCGCAATCGGAGGATGAAAATACGCCGCAGAAGCGTGTGGATAAGATATTCGATCAAATGGATAAGAATCATGATGGAAAATTAACATTAGAAGAATTTCGTGAGGGTAGTAAAGCTGATCCACGTATAGTTCAGGCGTTAAGTTTAGGTGGTGGTTAAAATGAATATTAATATATATATATATAGAGACAGAGAGAAACGCGCAACAAACTATTTATTGTAACAACAACAACAACAACAGCAACAGCAGCAGCAGCAGTAACAATAATAGCAACAACAACAACAACAACAACTAAAAACAACGTTAATAACAGAGCAAAACAAAAACAACAAAAAAAACGCAAAAAAAATCGCAGCTAAAAGTTTCTTGAAATAAAACGTAAACATAACAGGAAATGCTTTTGGTTTTTGACTTAACATTTTACACTCTGGTAAATAAATAAAAGAAAAAAACAAAAAACAAACCGTTAAAGCAATCAGAAATCAGAATCGCCAACAACAAAAGTTTCAATATATAACAAAAAAAGAAAAAACAAAAAACAAAAATAAATAATAATGAAAAAGATTTAATGCCGATTTCGCGCGTCGATTAACATTCAAAATGATAATAATTTTTTGATATATACGAATATGAAAAATGAAAGACAAAATTCAAATTTATTATATATATAAATTAATTATATACATATGCATACCAAAAGTGTAAGCATACTTATATACATACAAAATGTGGCTATAATTCAAATCGCGGCGTAGTCAGAACGCAGTTCATAGCGGTATAATGTGAAAGTAAAAAAAAAAAACATGAAAACAAAATAAATTCAATAAATAATTAATTGAATATGAAACTGCGAAACAAATTATTAGTAAATAGAGAAACATCAACAAAAAAATAAAAAATAAATAACAAAAAATCAATGGCACATTTAAAACAAAGTAATCGAAAAACCAAAACGAAACGTAAAAATAAACTTAAAAATAAAAATATAACAAATAACGAGAGCAGCCTTCGAAATATTTTTAAAAATTGATTATAAATGCTAAAAACGAAAAAAGCGAAAATGAAAAAAAAAAAAAATTGAAAATAATTTAAAGCAATACTTAAGCATTGTTGATATACGAAAGCAAAATAATATACCATACATGCATACTTATATAGAGATAAACCGATATATGTATATGTATACAATACACCTTATAAGGATTATATGCGCGACAACAACAACAACAATCAACAACAACAACAACAATAGCAGCAACAGCAGCAACAACTAACAAATTACAATAGCAGCGGCAAAAATTAATAAAAATATTCATAAAAAAAAGCAAGGCATTTATCAATGACAGTTGCAAAGCAGCGCAAAACTTAACGCAATATTTGTAATTAGGCAAAAACACACAAAATTTCCACACTCTTATATTCACACATATACACACAAACATATGCAGACATTGACAGAATTTCACAAAAACGCATTCTATAAAAATGCCAAGAGAATATTCTGAAATTTCTGAAAATTTGTTTTTTTTTTTTAATTGTTTTTGTTTTGCGCCACTTTTACCGTGACAATAGCCTAAAAGAAAGAGACAACATAACAAACAAAAAATAAACAACAAAAACACATAGTTTATGATAAACAAAACGCATATAAACAACGCACCGCAACAACAAACAAATAAACATCAAACAACTACAAGCAAAAAAAAAAACGAAACCGAAACTTGAAGCTTTTGAAAAAAAAAGTTTACTAAGCTACAAACGAGAAACAACAATCACAACAACAACTACAAGAACAAGAAAAACAACAACAACAAGTATTACCTTTCAAAGAGAGAGAGACAGATAGAGAGGGAGAGAAAGAGAGATAGAGAGTTAAAGCCCCGCACGAGAGCTCAAATCAAATCCATCATACGATTTAATTTCTATTCTATATGCGGTTCAGCTTTATTATTACATTAATTTACTAACCCAGTTAATAATTTATTACTACAATCTATCTATATACATATAAATATGTATTTATATCTATAGATATATATATGTGTATATCAAATGCGTATATCTCTATATATATGTCTACATATATTTCTATAAGCTGTATTACATATTTGCTAATTCGTAATTTCAAAACAGTAGCACACACAACAATCAAATCAATCAATCAATCATGCCATATTTCATCACCCAACTTTCTCTTACTATTACTTACCTAGTATGGACAGTGTAATGACTTTGCTGTTTCCCTCATCGTGCATATACTTCATACATCTCTAGTACTTCTTTATGAAATATGTATACACATTGGATCACTATCTCTATTTTAGTGCCAACTCTTTAACTATTTCTTATGGACATGGCTCTTATTTCATTTCGTATTTCTCAATTCTGTTTACACTTTTCTTCTTCGTTTTACTTTAATGCGTGGCCTTAAGTCAAATTGTCCAATCGCTTCGATATTTTTCAAATTATAATTGTATACTAGCATTTATACAAGTACATACTTTCTATAAACATACGTATTATTATCTCTGCTTATTATAGCCTCTTTCCATATACAATTATTATAATAGTACATATTCCTTACTCTTAACGTATGTATGTATGTGTGTAGAACTGGGTTTTCTTCTTTTCTGTTCTGTCTATTTTGCTTGCTTTCACTGTGAACCCAATAAACACTCCCAACATAATCCGAACAAAGTAATTTTTTTCCGAAATCGTTGAAAGAATAACACCAAAAATATGATAACCCAAGAGATCCCGCAATTCTTTATCATAGTGGAGAGATGCTATTCTAAGCAAAACCAAACTACATAAATACATAAATAAAATATATATATGAGTATATGCCAATTCTGAGAGCCGCATTGCTTTAAGCTACTGCAAAATACTATTTGTCTGTGTGTCCGCTTGACTATCTTTAAATACTTAAATCTAACGATTTCTGATTCTAAATTTGAAGATTTTCGTAACAAACTGCATTCATTTTTCGTCTAACTCTTTGTAATCAAAGTCATCAATGAAAAATGAAAAAAAAATAAAAATAAAAAGAAGCATAAATAAATAATGAAATCAGCATAGATTTACGCATATACACATATAAATGCATATAGATATATACCAAAAAACACAAGAATATATTAAAATCTTTTATTGTAATAAGCACAACAATCTAATGAAACTCAAACAACAAAAAAAAAAAAAAAAAAAAAAAAAAAAATTGAAAAAGCAAAATAAACGCTTCTAGAAACCTCACTGAAATTCTTCGATAACAAGAAAGAACAAAAAATTATATTATGAGAAAATATAACATACTATAACTAAATAACATACACAATATGAATTACACTCAAATAAACACACACACAAACACACACACCGCTACACACCAAAATTAAATAAAAATAAAAATGACAACTTAATCAATAATTAAATAATTCGAAAGTGATATAGCTGACAAAAACAAATGTGTCTGTAGTTTAGTAGCTAAACGTAACAAAAAGAAAAAAAAAACAACACAAATATATGAAAATAATAATATATCTGAAAACAGAAAATTTATCTTCAATTATACTTAACACACACAAACAAAGACGCTGTAAATAACACTTCAAAAAAAAAACACACACACAAACAATCACACAAACACAGTCACACTCTCACTAATCATAAATACAGCAAAAAAAAAAGGAAAACATAAATACACAAGATTTAACTGAGGCTAAGCCAAGGCCCCGCCCAGAACTAAGAGATAAGTTTGTTAACACCAAATATGACGGGTCTTAAGTAAACAGTAAGTAAGTAACTTGTTTTTTTGTCGCCATGCAGCTAAGAGAATTGGCATCAAGCGAGCCATTATATGAAGTCAATTGTCATACGATTAATGAGAAAAACAAAAAATAAAAAAAAAAACAAAAAACAAAAAAAATATATAAATAAATTAATATAGTTTCCATAACGAAAAAAAGGTAAAAAAAAATAAAGTAATAATATGAATTATAAAATATATTAAAAAATATTATATGATTTGCAATGAAAAAATGGCATGGAAGTTGAAGTTGAAGCTGTCGTGGGCAACACGAATGTCAAGTTAAACGTTTCACAAGCAATATTTTACATAAATTATACACATTATATACGGTGGAATACATAATGAATTATATAGTAACTTGACAATTGGTATAAACAAATCAAATATTGTAATAATTATTTTATGTGCAATGTCTGAGCAACACAACATTTACATTAACACGTAAAAATTTATAATTAATATACACATATTTATAATGAAAACCATGAAAAAAAACCACAAAAAAAAACAAGGAAAAAAAAGGAAATAAAAATAACACACAACTTTAGTGATACTCATTAGCAAAATTCGAATCAGATTTCTTTGAAAAACGAAAAAAAACCCAAAACTAAACAGAAAAACAAAACAATGAAAACTCGAAATTTAATTCAAAATCGAAACAATAAAATAACGAAAACAATTTCCCTCTTTTGGTTTGATTTCTTTTTATCTTGTTTTTTTTCTTTTTTATATAAATATATACTGTTATTTATTATTACGATGATGATTACAATGTATACACATACTTATATATATATATATATATGTATATATATAAATATATATATATACTTACTTATAAACCATAAAGTAAAAAAACTGCTAATTCTTTTACTATACATCTTTTTTTTTTAAGTAATAAAACAAAACGAAAACGAAGGGGAAAATTTATCTTGTTACTGTCAGAAAAATATTACTTACTTCAAATAAAAATTTTAAAACGATATAGCCAACTGCAAGCTAACTATTAACTTAATAACCTCCCTCAGGAAAGTAAGTACCAAAAGCACACATTCCTCAACACGTGTGTCCATGAAATTCAAGTAGCACAAGTGCCGCAAAATCCCAATGCGAACACAACAGCTGTTGTTCTCGGAGCAGGAGGGGAGAGGGAAGAAGCGTTTGACTCGCTTTTAGTGCGATTCACTTGGCATTGAGGTAATTATGAGAGAGAACCTGACAAGTAAGTACCACAAACTGAGCTGAGCTGAGCTGTCAGTCCGTGTGGAATAGACAGCATTTTGCTTAATGATCGGAGTGTGCTACAAAATTCATACATGGACACACAGTGCGTATGAACGATATTTGAAATTACATTGTAAAGTAGCATTATACATTTTGAATGGAAGATTACTGCATAATGAACTGCCTCTTAAATTTAAATGATAATCGATTCTATGGAAGCAGTTAATATTCAAACTTGTGAGTGGCATTCGAAATGTCAAAGAGAAACCTTAAGTTTTAAGTCCCCCCAAAGGGCATTTTGCTTCGCTTCTTTTGGGCTTGGGTAGTTTTACCAGAAACTTTGTATCAGCTCATTGACTTCTGACAATTTGTGGTGTAGTTTTGTGTATGCCACACAAAAGGAAATTAAATGAAAAGCTGAAGTCTTGTTAGTCAGTGTATGTTGATTTCATTACATTTAAGCCATTCGGTTTCATTTTATTAAACTGGCCTTTAAATCACTTAATTTCTTCTTTTTTTTTACTGCCGGATTTGCTGTTGATTTGTTTAGGTTTTGCATTCATCGCATTCCTTTTAAAGGGTGGCTTAATGTGTACAAATAGAATGCAGAGAAAGGCATTTCCCCGACTCCATTAAATGAATACTTATGCAGAGTGTGAATTAGCAGCCACAGCACAGGCAATAGGCAGACCAAATAGTTTGTCAATGAATCTGCTTGAACAACTAAAAATAGGATTAGAGAAATGACACTTTATTTCCGACAATTCAAGTTGAAGGCAAATATTGAGAAGAGAAATATCATTTTGAGGTAACCCTAAAATTATGCAACATATTTGCTCTTAAAATGTGTTTTCTGGGAATATATGTACATATATTTTATTTGAAACATTGAAATTATAAATTTAAGTACTTTACATAAGCAGCAGCTTCATTGGAGATAAAAAGATAGATACTATATATGTAAGCAATAGTTTTTCTGCAAATTTGCCGACCATATTCTAAGAGATACCTGAATGCCTTATTCACGTTGCCTCAGCTCATTGCAATAAAGAATAATATTCGCTTTTTCATTAAAATAACAATAATATACTAAGATATTAACATTTAGATTTCGAAAAATACTTAGCACATTTTCAATCAAATTCATTATGCTAATTATATTAATAATAAGCACTTATTATAAGGCTATTTATTTAAAAGCAAAAAACATTGATTAACTTCTTACTACCAAAATTACATTGTTATGGCATATTGCTTATGGGTCTTCAGAAATAAGTAATTCATGTGGTATTTACTGCTTATGGCAAGAGGAAAATATTAATTTCCCGTCAGAAGTCCGACTTTTCAACACATAACAGGTAAGTGGCTGAAGCAGCTGACTGATTATTGATTATTTCATCGTCACTTTTATGTGTCCAGCTTAAGAGTTATTAACGTAATTGCATAATATCGCCTGCTGATGGTAAGTGTATAATCTAAAATCGAGTGTGAGCATTTCTGGCATAGAGAGTATTATAAAGTGGTGTACTTATAGTTATTCTTTACTTATAGTAGTTGACTTTTCTAGAGTAGAAAAAGGGTATCAAAAATTTCTTTTGTTACAAATAATGAGCATAAAAAAGGATTAAACAAAATAAGTAAAAGTAAATAAAATAATTTAAAAAACACTTATTAAAGCTACAGATTTTGTTTGACTTTAAGCGAGTAAAATTTGCCCTTAAATATACAGCGAAGTGGCAGCTAAGTGTGCTAAATGAGTAGGTATCTTAAAGGCGACTATTTGCACTTTGAATTTAATTAACTTGCCCGCAGTTTGGTTGTGTTTTAGTTCAGTCAGCTATTTGGGCATTGAGCTTTCAGCTTTTGCATGCAGTTAATACGAAAATGAAACAAGTCGACGCTGGATCCATTGGCACGTTCATAGTTTGCCCATAATGCGAGAACGCACAACTCGTAAATTTTTTTGGAGCTGCGAACGTATGAGGCGCATTTAATGGGCGGCAGCTAAAAGCCAATCGACGCACCTAAGCAGAATCGAATGCGGATGCCGACTAGGCGCTGCTTCAGTCGCGAACGTGCCATTGACGCTAATGTCGACAGCGACGCTAGCTGCGACTGCGACTGCGGCAGAATTGACGGGGCTTTGAATGCGGCAATAAACGGAACGCGTAAACGAAAATGCCGGGGAATTGAACATAGCAAATTATTGTTTATTTGTTTTAATTGAACTGATCGGACGAGTTGCGATGTGCGATGGACGATGGGCAATGGGAATGCGACTGGGAATGAGAATGAGGTGCTTTCCAGCCGATGCGAGGAAATACAAATGCTGTAAAAATGTGTATTTGTTGTTATTGTTCATGGAGCGAAAATTGGAAATTCATGTACGTAGGCAACAAAAAAACAAAATTAAATAAATACAACAAATAATTTTGCATTGTGGCAACATTTATCTGTGTCGTTTATTTATTTGTTTTGCTCGTTTTTGCACGCCGCCACTGCTGCTGGCAGAGCTAATTTTATAGATAGAAAATACAAAGAACAAAAAAAAAAAAAAAAAGAAAACAGTATAAAAGCTATTTTTGTTTTTATTTGGCAGCCTTTCATTATAAATAGTTAGGCAGGCAGCCTAGATATGCAGAAAGGCAGACGTCTACTTTCCACTGCTGCTGCCATTGCCATTGCACAGGCAACGTGTGATGCACAGGCAATTAGCGTGCCACAGCAGAGCATCGCTTGCAGAGAGATTATGATGAGCTGAAGTATTAGGCGGCAGCTTGAGAGAATGACGGCAAAATTGATAATGATGTCAGGACATCCTTAGGCGGCATTATGTAGAAGTCTCGTTTACTTCATTACTAGAACAAACTAAACAAAATTTAATTGAAAAAAAAAAGAAATAAAACTGGCGATGACATTATATGAAAGAAAATTATAAAGAAAACAAAGTCAAAGTTGATTCAGCATTTGTTGCAGGCAACGAACTCAATCGGATCAATAGGATAATATACTTCCGTCTCTCCACAAATTACTGGAATTACCTCAATATATCATCTAAGAGAATCACGCAACTATTTAATAAATCATGGAGCTATTTAACAAATGGCTGCAGATAAAAGGCAGTCACACTATGGCATTAACATTAATACAAACGAATCGAAAAATAAGAGAAGAAAAATGCAAGCTGAACAGACAAATGTAATCCAAGCACATCAATCAACCGAATCGAGCCTGCCGAATAACATTTTTAATGCGTGTGTATCGGTAATAATGCAGTTCGATATTTTGAAACAATAAAAGAGAGAAAAGATAATTCAATGTTTAAAGACTTAAGTTGCAAAAGAAACTGAATATAGTTTGCTGCAAATTTTGATGACTTCCTAGAACTTTAGAGTAAGTACATTTTGTTGAAATGATTTTTTATAATTAATGAATTGGTTATCATTATATAAAGAAAAAGTTAATGTAAATAAAGTTATAATATCTAACAAATTACTTATAAAACGATACTTATTACTTAAACCTCCAATAAAATATCAATTTGATTACTGAAAATGCAATAGAAATGTCACAAAGTCATGCATGAATCAAGATGTAAAAAATACAACGATGACTAAGTGCAATATACTACAAAACTTATGCCTCATTTGTGGTTTCAATTAATTAATGCTAGTTTCACTGCCCTGAACGATCTTCACACTGCTGAAATGTTTCTCAATTTTCGCTTATTTCAATACGCTTTGTACTTTGACTAAATGACGAAAATATTGCGACTTTTGATTACTGTGTAGTTCCCTTAGCTGTGCCAAGATTCAAATTACAAAGCTAAACAATGTAATAAATTATTTCGATTTCAATTCAATTGGATTTTTAATTTTTTTTTATAAATTGTATTTATAAATAGATAAATAGATATTTTAATATTTTCAAATTTAACAATTTTGTATTCATTGATTTTACCTACTTCAATATTTGCAAACAAAAAGTTTAAAGTAATTTCCTTTTTAACAAAATTTGTGTTTATTTATTAACATGCCTTAACATTTTCTAATAATTTATTTATTTTTACATATATATTTATTCAAATAGTTTCCTCTATTATACATATTTATTTATTAATTTACATGTCTTAATATTTTAAAATAAATTTTTCAAATAAATTGAAATAAATCGAATTCTCTTTAAGAATTTCTCGGGCTGCAGGTATTTTGTAGTCAATACTCATTGTTTGCAGCGTTGGACGATTCATAGTAAGAAATTCGAATTGTTTTAATTATGGTGTGTACTATATTTAGGCAAGGAGACCACCAGCGGTTGCAACTAATGATGCTGCTCGCTTATAGGCTATGCATGTAGTATTTCATCTGCAAATGATTTCGCTTCAACTTGTTATATTGGCTGGCTAAGTTGTTATCGATGCTGCCGTCGTTTCTGTTGTTGTTGTTGTTGTTGACTGTTGGATTTTTGCAATTAGTCATTGCAAGTAACGAGAGCAACAACAACTGTCGGCACCTGCACAAAAATGCAAAAGTCAATACGTCCCCACGCTCCACTCTCTCCAATTTGCCAGTCTCCATGCTCTGCTCTCCACACTCTTCACTTCCCAATCGCCACTTCCCATTCCTAAATACTCAATCTACAATTTCTTATTGTAGTTCCGCCTACGTCGACGTTGCTTTCCGCTGCTGCTTCTGCTTCTCCTGCTGCTGCTGTTGACGTCGCTGCTGCTGCTGCTGTTACTTTTGTTGTTGCTGCTGCGACTGCTGCTGCTGTTGCTGTTGCTTTTGGCGGCTGCCACTGGGCGGATTTAGCGGATTGTGGGCCACTCGTTTGCCGTTTGCCATTCGCATAAGTTGCATGCTGGGCTCTCGCCTCTGCCTCGCCTGCTTTTCGCTGTTTGCCTTCTCCTCATTGTTATTTTATTTTCGGTTCGCGCGGTTGTGCATATTTTAAGTACACACACAAACACACCAACTTTTTTTTCTCTCTCTCTTTTGTAATGTTTTTTTTTTAGTGTTTTTTTTTTTAGTTGCTGTTATTTTTCATGTGCTTTATTTTCATTAATTCTTTTGGTCTGTAGAAATTTAGAATTTTCTTTTGCGGCGGCGTCGGTTGTCGTGCAAATTCGCGTTAGCCCGTTTAGTTATTCCGTGTCCTATCGTGTCCTCTCTAATTAAATGTGCGCGCTAATGCGCTAAATGGTTTTGTCACTTTGTTTAAGCCACACTCTCGCTCTCTCTCTCTCTCTCTGTCTCGCGGTGTGTGTTTTTGTGTCCTATCTCTCTGTGTGTGGCCTACAATTATAATTACTTAAGTTTAATCAGTTATTGTTGTTTCATGTTCAACTGTTCAACCACAGCATTTTACAATAGTAGCGGCAACAAAAACAAAAACAGCTACAAAACAACAAAACAATAAAGCAACTATTCTAACAACAACTTGACCACACACACACTCAGTTGGTCAGTCTGTGGACGTGACTACAGCTGCATACAGGTATGTTAATGCGTCATATAATATGCTATACTTTATACCCACATTGTGTGTGCGTCATATATAGGCCACATGATATCATAATTAAAACGCAAGCCTAAACGCATGAGAAAGTGGCAACTGTGCGTTCTGTGTGTGTTGAGCCACGAAACCGAGAAAATGCCCATTGAATAACTTAAAAGAACAATTCACGTACGTACACGTCGTATGCGTAACTAAGAACGCTTGATTGTGAAATATGAAAATGGGTGTAATAAGCTTCTGGCCATATAAGGTTGCGGCCAGAATGCAAATTTTGTTTCGGTAACAATTCATTGCGAGAGTGCTCACCTATCCAGTTTGCCTATTAGCATTATTATTGTCACGCACTGTTTAGCCTTTGTAAATTGAGAAGTCAAATCACAAAATGAATTTAAAAGCAAGAGAGAACACTCGAAAAAGCAGTTCTCTGTTTTCAAATCGCTTTCTAGCAATATAACAACAGTTTTGGTACAAGCTTTGAACGTCATTGATTGATTAATTTAATCAATAATTGTTATGATAATCTGATATGAACACGACAGGTTACACCAAAATTAGAATTTGTGTTATAAATAGTTTCTCTAGTTATTCAAGAAAATTTCGATCAAACTAAGTAACAAAATAAGTAACAAACAAAAATAAATAGTGATTTCCTCATAATTCTTTAGATATGTATAATTAATAAATTGATTAAATTAATATAATCAATGCATACGCAGTTTTTCGGATTACAAACAACACGAAAATGTGTTTCATGAATACTACTTGGCGTATACTTAATATTAAGTATACGTATTTTAAGTATAGGTATGAATGTATAACCTTAATTCGGAATGTATATTGCTAAAAATATTACGATCAATGCATTTGCAGTATTTCAAATAACAAAAATGGTTTTTACGAATACAACGTGCCGTATACTAAATATTATGTGTACGTATTATAACATTGGAAAAAGGTGTTTAAGTTTTCTACACTGTCAACTTATTGAAATGTAAAAAAAATACCGAAGAAAAAATTACATTAATTGCAAAAACGCGTTGCGTATACGTAATTTTAAGTATGCACCAAGAACGTACCATGAAATTGAGAAGACAACTTTTAATCCCAAGTATACAATTTATGTGATTTCCAATTTGTTCAACTCTTAACATACAAAATAAAGAATAGGAAAAATTTGATCGCGTAGACAAAAAAATTGTGATGCGTATACTTAATATACTTAGTATACACCGCTTACCACGAAATAGCGATAAGGATTTTGTATATCCTAAACTCTCAGCTCAAGTAATATAGAATCCATAAAAAAAGCGTATATCGCGATTTCATGAAAATTACGAGGCGTATACCTAATATTAAGTATACCGCGCGTACTACCAAATTGAAACAAGAATATTGCATATTTTACAATCTCAACTCAGGAAACATATAATGCGGCTAAAAACAGCAAAGATGCCGTTTTTTTGAAAATTTCACGTGGCGTATACTTAATATTAAGTATACCACATAGAACAACGCAAACATAAAAACGAGAAAATTTGTATAATACATAAATCAATAACACAAATTTGTAACGGATAAAAACAAATCGCACAACATTAAAAACGAACAAAAAAATTTAATTATTCTAGAAAGAATTTGACTTGACTAAGCGAATGTATAAAATATATACAAAAAATATATATTCTATGTATTGTATATGCATTTAGCGTGTATGCTTTTATGTGTTTATATATATACGTTTAATTGTGTGTGAAAATATGTGCTAGGATATGTGTTAGGGCGAAGGGTGTTTCTTTTTTTCTTTTGGTAGACATTTACTCTCGACTAAAGAAGCGTTCATGCGTTGCGTTCCGTTGCTCGCTTGGTTTTTTTTTTGGCTTGGCGAAACTGACTTTTAATTGCAAAAAATGTGCTTAAATAAAATGAGAATCGTGTAAATAGAAATTTTTAGATTTCAAGTTTCACAAATGAACAGATCATTAGAATAAGCTTGAGGTCTATGGAAAATTTAGTGGCTACTGTGAGAAAAATTATACAGATTCCAGAACAGAAACAGCGCGTTTCGAAATTGCGGGTGTAACGGAAAAAGGCGGAATTATCGTGAATTTGTATATACAATAAAATTCACGTTAAATACGCTGCGCTGCTCTGCTCTCGTGAACAAAAGCCGCAATGTAAATGTGATCTATTTGAAATTATTAGTCCAAATTTGGATAGAGTGAAAGTGCAAAATACTTTGAGTATAGCAAATTGGATTGTTTTACTGGCCATTTAAGGCCTTTTTGAGTCAGAGGCGGTAATGAGAGCAAGACAGATAAATTAAAATATCATTGAAATTGTTTACATTTTATTGATGATTTTGTAACAAGGCCATTTACATGGGTTAAAAGTATTTGTAATTTTGAAATCTAATACTGCATACGAAGTCTGCGTCTGCGTCTGCGATTCACCTCTGGCAATTGACCCAGCAACAGAAAGTCAATGGCGAGACGCCATTTGGTCTCTGACGCCTCGATGGCGAGCAGAAACCACACGAGTGAGATTATGAATCGCATTAGGTAGACGGCATCATTGATGAGCCAAGCCGAACAACTGGGACAGAAGTGAAATACGAATCTTGACCAATTGCCTTGCGAAGTGGCCAACATATGCATGATTTGATGGCAAAAATTGAACAGCGGCTGCCACATTGAGAGCAGCACATAGTCGACCACAAAGAGAAGGCCGAATGTCTCTGGCAGCAACAAGAACTTTCGCAGCATCAGCGAACAGTGCCTTTTGATCCACTGTGGCCGATAATGTAATAGGGTTAACAATAGACCGCTGGTAAAAAATACTGCTGACCAGTTGCGTGGCTCTGGCTGAGCCGCTTCGCCTTCTTCGGACAGGCTGTTGGCATTCAAAATGCGTAGCACATGCCATTGATTCCACTGCATCGCCAGACCGAGAGTTAGCAGCAACAGTGACTCATAGAAATCACGCACCAGCTCGGCGGCTTGTCTCTGCACTCTGCGTAAGCGAACTTGAGTCATTGCTCTGATGTGTGTGTTAACAATTTGGAGTTGGGAAATTCAGTTAATGTTATTCCGATTTCAATGGGTTCTTTTTGCAATCAAATTTGTAGCCAGTGAAAGCTAATGCTTAAATGTAAATTCTGGAGATTTATCTTTACAAATAAGTTTGACAATCTTTGCAGAGCTACTATTAATGTGAGCATAATATAACATGTTTAATATGTTGTTGCTAATAACATATACATAAGTAAGTATTAAGAATATTTAGATTGCATTTAAAGTTTGTTTTGTTTTTCTTTTTTTTTTTTTGTTTTTTTTTTTAATCCCAATATTTAAACTGGTTACTGCTACCTACTTATTTGACAGCCCAACAAATTATACATCTGATTTTTGTGGAATACATCAATAGAATTTTAATACAAATCATTTTAGAAAAAATTAACTTTAATATTTCTACTTATGTTATTTTAACTTGTTTTGTTATGTTTACATTATTAAAATACAAAATGTATTCACTAAAATCGACGTATTTAATATCCATATGAGGCGAATGACTTGCAATAAGTTGCAAATCAAGCTCAGTCGCAGATAAGAAGTTTCGGCATTATTTTGAGATGCTTGAAAAATGTGATGTCATGGAAATGTCTATATCCCCTAGACAAAAACAAGATTTTGTTGTGATTTTGATAATAAATTGAATGAAATCGACATCTTTGTCGCCTCGTCCACGAATGGATAATGTGTTGTTACATTGTACAAGCCTTTTGTGGTCTCGCTATATGCCATTTGATTGTAGTGCTGCTTTCGTGGTGGCTCGCTTTCGCTTTCTGTTTCTGTTTCGGTTTCGGTTTCGGTTTTGTATTTGGCTTTGGGTTTGGGTTTGCGTTCTATTAGTTTGCCTAGCTGGTCTGGTTTGGTCCTCTGGTCGTCTCTTCTTATTGTGTTTGGCAAATCGTTTGCTATAAAGCCAACTACATAATGTATCTGTAGGCGAAGACAGTGGGCCATTGGGGGTTGTGTTGGTGTTAGGGTTGGGGTTGGGGTTGGGGTTGGGGTTGGGGCACATAAAAATGCTAAACCAGCGCTATGCTGGCGTCGCAGAGGCAGACATCCTCCGACTCGTATGTAAGCTTCAATGAGTTCGCGTGTGTGTCTCGCTTTGTCTATGTGTGTGTGCTTGTGTGTGTATGTGGAAGAGGAGAGGAAAGCTAGCTGGATAATGCGTGTTTTCCTTGATTGCATGCTTCGATAGGAGGATATGAGGCGACTGCAAACATGCCGCTCAACATTCCATCTGCTTTTCTTTTCTCTTCTGTTTTGTTCTGTTCTTTTCCATTTCTTATAATACCCTGAAAATGCGACCCCAAAAAGGGTATATTATATGACAAATTAATTAATATATTACTGTGTAGCAAATTTACTTCTTAAAGAAACACAATTGCCAAATGACAGGGTATCAGGCAGTCAAGTTTGATTGGATCAATTCATGCTTGTTTTTGCTTTTGCTTTTTTTGTTGTTGATGAGATTATCGTGATTTTGCTCATTTGGTTTTTGTTCATTTCTGTTTGGCCTTTGACCCGACTGCTTTGTCCTGTACTCTCGCACTTATAATCATTTGCCAAAGGCCAAGCAAAGAACTTATTGAGATTTCATGATTGTAATACACGAGCTTACAAGCTCTTCGTCGCCGTCGCCGTCTTCTGTTGACTCTCGAATGTCGATTGTCGATTGTCGACTGGCGACTGTTGTTCGCTGTTGTTGTCAGGGCTAATTGATTTCCAACTGCAAATTGTCGATGAGCTGTTGGCTAAGAGGTAACTCGGGGACATGCCAACAACGTAACGCAACGTAACGCAACAAAAGCAAAAACGACAAAACAAAAACAACAAGCAACAACAAGAACAACAACAAAATTTTAATTGTGCTCGGGCACAAGGCACACACATACACACACACACACACACACACACACACACACACGCTGAGTTGCCTTGCGTTGCCTTCATCATTTGCTGAGGCCAAAGACAAATGAGCGAGCGCCCCGAGAAATATGAATGAGGTCAATAATTGTTTACACTACACTCAAATGCTGTTTACTTGCAGCTATCCAGCAAACGAACGTACAGTGGCTGCCAACAGTCCAATTTGCCTTGAATTTTATGATCTATGAACTAAATGCTAAAGTTCATATTATGTAAGCATCTTTTAATATGCCACTAATTAGTTTTTATTATTAATTTTTATGAGCTGTGGAAATATTTGTGATTATTTGTAGATAATGTGACGCAGAGAGAGAGAGAGAGAGAGAGTTGCTCTATATTTATATATTAGTCGCTACGTTAATTGAAGACAAAATTTTAGAAGAAATTCTTTAGTTTACGAAGGATTTTTCAATTGTTTTTAGTATTTTAATTTGAACCTTTTTTTATGATGAATCTTTAAATTGGTTTTTATTTACTTTGTATAAATTTATCTAATATTGTATGGTGTAGTAAATTGACAAATATATTGCTATCGACATAAATTAAGGAATTTAATTTGATTTATTTCTTGAGATACTTTGTCAATATTTTCATACTACAAATCTAATCAAATTGAAGACAACATTTAATCAGCATTTTTTTAGTTTTGGTTTACATAGTTATAAATATTTGTTTATATTTGAATTTGATTATTATTTTATATTATATTGCCTTTTTTTGCACGTTGAAATTATTTGTTAAAGATTGAATATTCTTTATTCACTTGACCAATAAATTTTGACAGTTAACCGAAAGCTTGTTAAGACTGTTGCTACCTTTAATTGGAATAGTAAAATGATATATAAATGTATTTTAAATTTGTATTTCATTCTAATGATTGTGGTCAACTAATCGCTGACTTTTTCATTATTAAATTATCGGATAATTAGTCGTAAATATTAAAAATTCAATAGTTCAGCTTTAAATGTGTATTTCATTTACAATAATAATTATAATTGGAACAAATTTGAAAAGGATAAAATACAGTTTTTGTTTAGCTTTGAATTCACATTAAAAAATGTTATCATATATTTTTCAATTTGATCCACTGTGTGGCGGAGGCAATAGTCGGAGCAAAGGGCTGGGATGAAAACGGCAAGATGGCAAAAAGTCGACGCGGCGACTACGTAGACGGTTAGTCGGGTGACCGGATGAAGACGGTATGGCAAAGAGTGTGGGTATGTGTGTGTGTCGTGGAGAAGGGGGAGACTTGGGGAAGGGGTGTTTGGATGCCGCTAGTAGACACCTTCCAGAGCTTGCTCAGATTTAGCCTACATGCCATGCCTCCTCCAGCTGCTTTGGACCATTTGACTACTCCAGCCTCTTGTTTTTCTCTCGCTCACATTATGCCCAGCATGTGTGTGTGTTTACTGATGTTGTACACACACACACATACATACTTTGGCATATTTAGACGCTTGCACATACTCGTCGTTGAGTATTTATAAATATATGTACATACTTAAGTATTTAACATTGATTACTCTCGTACACTGCTCCAATTTTAAATCAAAAGAATATGGCATTTTCATTTTAGAGCTATTTCGCGAAAAGAATAACGAGCTGTTTATTATTTTTTCTTTTAGAACATCAAAATAAATATTTGAAATTACCAAGTGTTCATGCAACTTGTTTTTTTGGGCTTAAAGTCCTGATTGAAAGCCAAAAAAGAGAGCTCCATGGCAACCGATTTACAAATGAATCGAGCTGCCAATTTGGCTGCCAGATTGGTAATCGCATTTCTCCGACCTGATTTGCTGTGGAATTTACAACTCAGAGATGTCTCTTTGCTTTGCTGAGTTCGCAATACGTTTTCTATAAGTGAGTCAGACACACACATACACACACACACACACGCATACCATATACACACATGTGTGTGAATGTAGATAGAATGCGGTTAATTCGGCGGCACACAAAAACCACAACTCAGATTGATACCTGATGTTTTTGCCATATATGTATACATATATAGTATTGATTGATGATTGACGTTTATTATTTTTAGTATTAAAATTCGTGCTGTGAATGCGAAATGAAATATCAATCAGTCAAATTTAAGGCACGTTAGATATTTCGAATATCGCCGCTGATCCATCATTTCTCCTCGACTTTTCAGCATGTTAAAAAGAAAATCTTATTTATTCCGTCTTTTTAGCGGCAAAAAGTTCTTCTCTAGTCGTAATTAGCTGCAGTTAGTGTGACGTAGTAAATTGCGTAAATTTTCTCAATCTTTATAAGCAAGTATTACACTTTTTGTCAAGAATATATCAATATCAAGAATATATATTCTTTATGGAGTCAGAGGTGCTGCTTTCTGGCTTTTACATACATTTCCTGCAGTCACAAAGATATGCATAAATATTGAAAATAAAAAATTTAAAAACTGCCGAACCTCTTTTGAGCTAAAAAGTATTGTATCAAGGCAGCTGTTGTATAATAAATTGTTCGCTTACCTTCATACACGTATTTTCAATTTGTAAACCGTAAAGTAGGCAAAGCAAGCATTACATTATTAATCAAATCTTGCGGCTACGCTGCTCTGCTCTGCGCTGCTCTTCGCTGCGGCGTCAGTGTTAAAGTGGTGTATTAAATAAGTAGCCTGATTATCGTCCCAATTGGCCAGTTCAACTGGGTTATTATGTTATTTAAAAGCCACGCGACGCATGTTAAATTCATAACATAAAATGCTTGGGCTGCTTTTTGGATGCCCAACAAACAGCGCTGAGGTCACCGGGTTGGAATTTGAGCTGAGCAGCAGCAGCAGCAGTAACGAGGACGAAAACTACAAAACCAGCCAGGTGAAAATAATTACAGAGAATTTGAAAATCCCATGAATTTGATATGCGGCTACGGTAAAGAGAAATGACTAAATATTATAATAGTTTCACTATTAATTAATGGTTACGTATTTTACTAAAAATTTATACACTTAAGTTAATATTTCCATAGCGCAAATTAAAAGTTTTATATTAAATATTTCTTTTCATCAATTATATTTGATAAACTACAATTAATATTTTTAGTATCCACAAGATATAATTAATAAAAATTAATTTCAAATTTAGAAGCAAATCTAAATACATATTATATCAATTTCATCATTAATAAGCAACTGTTTCACTAAACATCAGTAGTTTTGTTGTGATTTAAGTATACAGAAGGAACAAACTTGCTGAAATCAAGAATAAAATCTTGAATGAAGATTATATAATGTTAAAATTCAACCAAAAAGTTTTATTTTTAAATCACACTCAAAATTCTACAAAAAATATAGATTGCTTAATCTTTAAATTTAAGATTGTAAACTTGTTTCAAGCATGGAAAGCCCCAAAATTGAACCAAGTACGTAAACAATTAAAATTTAGTTTTAAAATAAAAAAAAAATTGTTTGTTTTGTTCGCAATATATTTTACACATTTATGTATGTTTTGAAAATATTTATTGTTTTTTACAGCCTAATCTTGTGAATATTTTCCAAAATGTCATTTTTAAATTCTTTTTGAAAAACAGTAATTAGATATTGTACTGTGAAATTTCAAAAGTAATTAATAAACATTTTTTTTTTCTGTGGCATATTTAAGTAATATAGTACTCGAATCAAGAGACAATTGAGAGATAGTTAATAAAAGTCAAATCTAGATAATGTGGATGTACACATTAAAAGATTTATGTTTTAAAAAGCAAAAAACAAAAACTCTGTCCACACTTTAGTTAAAATGGCATCGACGCGAAACTTCGCAGCTCTTAAATTGAATAACATCTGGGGGTTTTACAAAATACAGACATCTGCAAAAATACTCCATTACATCATAGAAGAAAATGAGCTTATTGGCGAAGCCGCGAAATGTGTTCTGGAATCTGGCTAATATTCCGAGTCTGACACAATGTTTTCTTGCCATTTGCCGACTTCAAGATGCTTTGCCATGCAAACTTTGACCCCGAATTTGACCCATTTGTTGGGTGCCCCTCCCATTGCGTTCACTGCAGAAAGTATTCAGCCCTCGAGCTGCTTTTGTTTGCGCCGCGTGATTTTTGAAAACGGGCTGCAGAATTTTATACGATTCAAGCAATTTCTTCTTATTTTTTGTATTGTATTGCAAATGCCAAGTTAAAGTTCAGAAAACGTTTTCACTGTGTCTGATAAGTATTTTGTTAGCCAATCGAGCCAATGTTGTTATTGTTGTTGCTCTTTTGGCATGGTTAAGAATAACAACCATCGAAATTTTGGGGAGCTCAGTATCGCGCTCAAGGAAATGAGTGTTGCTGATTTGACGCATTTAGATTAGATGAGATTTCTTTGTGTTTTTTAGCTGCGGGCAGGCGCCAAAACTGCCGCCTATGAACAGAAGCTTAAAGTTGCCGTCGTCCTCAACGAAAGCTTGTGGTGAATAGAGAGAACGAGAGAGAGAGAGAGAGAGAAAGCTTTTTCAAAAAATGAACGTGGTGGTTGGCAATCTGTTGTCTGGGATGAGAGGAACTAAGGACTCGTCTCGTAACGTCTCGTCTCGTCTTGCTCGCTCGCTTGCGTAGGAGTTAACGCTCGTAATGTCAATTGGTTGTATTCCAAGCTTGTGTGCGAAATTTTTATGCCGTTAGCCCGTTGAAAACGCTGCCAGCAACCGAGGTATAATGAAGGGTATATGGGAGAAGATAGTAATAATAATAATACAAATTTACATAACTGAATTAAATATGGCATAAAAATAATAAGAAAATACATTATTATTATTATTATTATTATTATTATTATTATTATTATTATTATTATTATTATTATTATTATTATTATTATTATTATTATTATTATTATTATTATTATTATTATTATTATTATTATTTAATTATTATATTTTATGTGAACAAGAGGGTATCTTGTAGTCGAATACAAATCTCTCACTTTATGCCTGTGCCTTTTTCTTAGCGTTCGCATCCCAGACAAAAGAACACACTCTCTTACACTCACGCACACACACACATACAAGCTCACTCGTAGCGCCCGCGTACATATTAATGCGATAATATTTCGTATACGCAGCATGGGCTGATGGTTTACATTTTCCGTCTTCTTTTTTTAGGTCAGGTAGGGAACTTAAATTAATAAAAATGATAAGAGAAAATAACAAAATGCATAACGTAATTAAAAATTTCACAACAAAGAAAAAAAACAAAATATGTGTGCTGTACATGTAGCACATGACTTGAAAATGCGAACAGGATGCTGGAAATTAATCTAACTCTTCATTAAATTAATTGATATTAATGAGCGACTACTGACTCATAAAAGAAAGCTCACACCAAGCGACGATAACGAAATGTACGAAGTGAATCAAATGTGAGCATGAACTCGCAGCTGACACCCGGTGACAATTCGACTGCAATTTGCAGTGGGTGAGAGCGAAAAGACTGTCTTTACCCCATGACAATTTCAAAAATTATAAATTAAATTTAAGGTACTTTAAATTCTAAACTTAAAGTGTGCTTAGTTGACAACTTAAATTATATTGCTTCTTGCACTCAAATGCAAATAACTATTCATTATATTTTGAATTAAATTTAAAGATATGGATAGATAGGAAGCTAATTTGAATGCTTTTCAAATACAAAAACGACTTTTCTTTAGATTTTTAAAATAAATTTTGGCCCACATAAATTTATTGTTAATCAAAGTATAAAATTAAATATATATAATGATAAATTGTATGTTAAGTTCGAGAATTGAACAACAATTTTTCTCTGTTCCCTAATTCTCTCATATTTTGAAAAGTATCTCTTAATTAAAATAAAATATTTATGTGAAAGAATGTTACTTTAAAATTCGTAAAGTGATTTTTAAAGCAATATTTCCTGCTAATTATAAGAAATATTTATAATAAATTGTTTAAAGTTGTAGCCTCCTCGCAAAGTAGAGCATACTTTTCGGCTGAATGGAATTTGTATTCAACATGGGCGAGAGCATGAATAAGCTAATTTGACTTCCCCTACTTCTCCTACAAATAATAGCACGTACATTTATTTATTTAATGACCTTTCCACACAGCATTCTACTTTGTTTTTTTATTGTGTTATTTTTTTTTTTTTTTTTTTTTTTGGTTTTTGAAATGAACAAATTTCCGTAGGGACAACAAATCACAATGCGTCAGCTGATTTAATTTACTGTTGCACATTTGATGTGGTGGCAGCTGACAAAGTGAACAATGAGTACTAGAGAGAGAGAGAGAGAGAGAGAGAGAGAGAGAGAGCGAAAGTGAGCAAAAAAAAAAATGTGCAAGATGTGAGAAAAGCAGCGATTAATTAAACTATTCTGTCGATATTATATGTGTATGTATTTGTGTGTTTTGCCTTTGGCAATGTCGGGCACTGAGCGCAATTTCCATTGCCATTGGCATAGAAATTGCGATTGCGATTGCGATTCCGATTGCGACATGGCGATGGCGATGGCGATTGCGGCTGAAGCTGTGGCTGTGGCTGTGGCTCTGGCTGCTGTGTCCTGAGAGACGGACTCTGACTGAGGCTTTTTTCGGCAAATCGTTTTGAAAGCTCGCTCCGGGAGCAAAGTCCAACTCGCTTCTAAAGAGCATAACTTCACAATCTCTGTGTGTGAGTCTGTGTGTGTGTGTATGTGTGTGTGTGTGTGTGTGCGAGTGTTGAGCTTCCTCGTCGTTTGGCTCCGGTCGTCGGTGGTATCAACAAGGACATTCGACCTACTGTTGATTGCGCACCGAAGCTTTTCAGTTGATTTTCAGACCCTGCCAAGTACGGAACACGAGTGCTGCGATTGGTGGGGTCAAGAGCAAGCGAGCGAGCGTCTAATCTAAAGCATACAGCGTGTTCTTATTTTCTTTTTTTTTTTGCTCGCTCCATTCCTCTC
This sequence comes from Drosophila albomicans, assembly GCF_009650485.2. NCBI lineage: Eukaryota > Metazoa > Arthropoda > Insecta > Diptera > Drosophilidae > Drosophila > Drosophila albomicans. Next base: position 18,183,929 of record NC_047627.2, read on the forward strand.
GAATTCCAAAAGAAAAACATTCAAAATATACAAAAAATAACCGAAAGAATTCAATAATATTATTGTCATTTAACAATTGTGTGTGTGAGCGGTGTCTGTGAGTGTGAGTGTCTGTTTTTCTCTGGCGTCCGGCTCGATTCCAATTGTTGGTGAACGTCGAAGGTATTTCCCAAGCAATTGTTATTGTCTCTTAATCTTTTCGTTGTTGTTGTTTTTGTTGTTATCGACATGTTATGCCATTTACAATACGTTTGTTGCTTTTCATATTTTTTTGTCGTGTAACATGTGCAAAACAGAAAAAAATAAGAACCAGAAAATGTCAAGTGTATTTGAGTAAAATATGCAGAGTCGTCGACGGTCGCAAGTATGCGGCTGACTTATTGATAAAGCCACACAACACACACCCAGATAAATTTACAAAAATTTGCACCCACACACACAGAAAGACAGAGAGATAGAAATGCCGAGACAGACGGATGAATAGTCGGACAGACGGAAGGGAACCTTTGGGAAGACCGCACTGAAAAACGACTCTGACAACTTAACGACTTACTTAGTCAAATAGAGAGAGGTACGACAACGGCGACGACGACGACGACGACAAAAAATAACATTGCCCAAAAATATAACGAGTGGATGGCATGACAGCGGAAAGACAGAGACAAAGAGAGAGAGCGAAAGAGAGAGCGAGTTGAGTTGAGTTGGTAATGGGAGATTTGAGAGGGAGGGCGCTGCATACGTTGAGTGAAAAGGCAGCCTAATAGACTGTCGGACCAGGCCAAAAAGGGTAACACCCACCCCACACACACACACACACACACACACACACACACACACGTATTCAAAATGACAGCACAGAGAAGACACTGTGTTAATATATTCCAATTTTTGTTGTTGCTCTTGTGTGTATGTGTGTGAGTGTGTGCTCTTCTTGTTTTTCATAGCCGAACCGAAAAAGGTGTCCGAAAAATGCCTTTAGAAGCTGTGCGGCCATTTTTGCTTTGGGGCCTTTTACTCTTCGACACTTTGTTGTTGCGCTTTGCCACCGTTATATTTGCCCACAGCGATAGTCTTCTTCTCCTTTCGCCTCTTCTTCTTTAACTTTTTGTTGATTCTGTTGCTGTGGCGGCCGCTAAAGTTGCCGTGGCTTCCGAAATTGAATGAATATAATCAAATCAGAATGAAAGAGGTTATGCAAATTTTCTTACGCGCGCGTGTATTTGGCTCCAACTTTCAACTCTCTATCTTTTTGCCTAGGTTCCTCTTTCTAATTCCGTTTCTCCCACACACACACATTCTACCTCTCTCGTTCTTTCTCTCTCTTGCTCTATCTCTTTCGGTTTCGTGTGCAAAACTTTCGGCGGATAGTTGTTTGTAGCTGGGAGTTACAGTAAGTTGTTGTGTTGCTGCTCGAAATTTGCATAATTTACAACGCTAGGTAATAGCCAAGAATACATGTGTTGCAACATTTTCTTCGAAAAAAAAACAGAGGTCTCGCTTTTTGCTTTTGCACTTTTGAGTTTCCAAATTTCACATTGAATGTTTGAACTTTCGGGCCTCTCTCATTGCAAATAACTCGTAGTCATTGTGACTAGACCAAATAGCAACAACAAAATCAGCAGCAAAAGGAAAAAATTGTGTTTTGCATGTCGAGCACATCACACACGTAGTCATCGTTGCATCGTTTAAAACAATCACATGACACACAATACATTAAAGCACTTCCCTCACATGATATAAGACACAAAAAGAGCAACAACATCGTTTACGAACAACTGAACTGTCTGTCTGTTATTAAGTATACGTATTTTTTTGTCATGCCACTTGATTCGCAACAAGGACAACACAATAAAATTAATGGCACAAATAAAAACAAAAGCAATCGAATACATAAACATAAGCAAGCGAAGAACGACAGCAAGATACTCTAAAATCGCATCGTAAATAAAATCGACTACATTTTGCAAATTTGACACAAACGGAAACTCTTAAATCACGAGTGTGCAAAGATAGCTCACGAATATAGCAATATCATTAATTATTTGTCTGTAGGTGTGCTATAAATGACTAGATTTAAAGGATGTTTAAGTACCGGGTAATATTTTATTGTCTGCGAGTGTAAACTAAAAAGTGCAAGTCATGGGAAAAGAAAATTGCTTGCATAGGAGCAAAACAGGTTGGAGTCGCAGAAATACTGAGAAACTAACGACTTAGTTGATCATAAAAATACGATAAGCTTACTGCATACAATTATTATATAAATTCCAATATTTCGCAAATCCAAAATATTTTAAAAGCATTCAACTGTTCTTAGATTAAATTTCAGAAATAAGTTTCTTGAAACTTGAGTAAAAGGTAGAATAAATTATGGAGAAACTGAAATATATATGTATATGAAATGAATATATGATTCATATATTCTGATAATGCCAAACGTAAGATTCAAGGAGAAGAAACTAGCAGAGAAACTTCAGCATATATTGATAATACTTTTCATTTTGCTTATATTTATTTATTTAACGCTCAAAATTAACAAAACATTTGAGTTTATTTGTTAGATATCAATATGAAGTATTTTTCTAATGCCAGAAGTGATCATAATCATGGAATCATTAGGTCTATGAAGAAGAAGAAATTGAAGAACTGATAAATATCATTTATATATATATTTTTTTTTTTGTTAATGTCAGTAAAGTTATATTTAAAGCAAGAAAATAGCTTTCAAATAAAACAATTTCGTAAGGAATTTGATATATATTATATTTATATTAATGATATTTTAATAGAGTTTTCATTTTGAATTTTATCAAACAAATCGTTGCACACTTAAATAACAAATAAATGTAATATATATTTATTAAATTGTTTACAATTGAGCTTTAAAATAAAACAAAGGTATTACCTAATTATGACACATTCATCAGCTAAGTTTTTTAATAAATATTTTCCCTCATTTACTTCATTGCTTTTGCTATTGCATAAATAACTCTCGACCTCTCTACTGGGTTTCAGTCATTCGCCATCTGATATAACATTGCTTTAATCCAGACAAATTTTCAATCAATTATCCCAACATTCTTTTTTTTTGTGTAATGTATTCTCTACACATTCGCGTAACATTTGCAGCCAATCTAAGATTGCCCAGCTGCAGGCTCTTCTGGCCTCAGCTATCAACCACTTTTAATGTGGTTTTTTTGGTCTGCACCCAAAAAAAAGAGGCATAAAAAAAAACCAACAAATTGTCGTTAACACTCGTTGGGCAATGTGCTGGTGTTTCGTGTGGTGCTTTTTGCTTTTTTTTTTACGCCATCGTATCCATCGTGTTTACAAGTCGCTTGGCAATTATTCAATTTAATGTCCGACGCCATCGGGCATTTTATATAATTTGAAATGCACGCAACAGCAACAGCAAAAGCTTCACAACTGCACTTCTAGTATATCCGGAAATAACGTAATGTTTTGCAAAAAGTCCATTTTACTTTGAAGGGCAGAGAAGTAGGGGGAGAAGGAGGGGCGGAGGGGGCAACAATGAAGTCTATGTGGGGATCCATGTAATCGACTTTTCGTAGCGTTCACGTGCAAGTGTTTCTGCTCTGAGTAATATGACAATCTTCACATTCATTTCATTCAAATTTCGCCGTCTGACAAATACAGCTTTCGCCTTGTCCATTGCCTTTGGCACAAAACAACTTCCGTCGGCAGTATGAGAAAGATGCCTGGCTACGATATTGCTCCACAGACATTCTCAGTTCTCATATTATAAGATATATTATAGAAACTTGCCCCGTCAGAGTTTGTTCTCTTTGTTGACCCAAGCCGGTAATTGCTTTTGTCTCATCGCAGTGACAAACAATTCTAATTGAATCTTTTGCTGCTACGTGTGTATTAATTAGCTATAAAAATATGTTGTTTTTGCTTTATGCAAATAATATTGTTTTCAATTAACTAATAATACATTGTTTTTTAGTTGCATAACGTTAATCAAATTAAGCGATTTCGTTTTGTCTTCTTGCATTGATTCATTGTTTTTATTACAAGAAAGGGAATATTAAATTGAGCAAAATGCTTGCAACAGGCAGCTGAGCAACATTCCGCAACTGTATTTGTTTATTGCGATTTATTTTTGTATATCTGGAAGCACATAATCATAAATTTTTATACCAGATACCAGAGAGATGGGTTTGACTGTCTCATGAAATATGCATGAGTTGCGCAGGATATCTTATAGTCGGGCACTTTCCGATGTGTTGTGGTTGGTTGTTTGGTTGTTGTCGCAAAAATTACAAGTCAACTTATTTTACGAGTAATTTAATTGAGGCGCCGTCAATGCCCCAGGCGGCAGTTAAATTTGGGCCACATCCGTGGAGAATTGTTGTCGTCCTTTTGCGGATTGCTGTTGCTGTTGCTGCTGTTGCTGCTGTTGCTGTTGCTGATGCGTCGAGTTTTGCGAGCATAATGTGCGCACGTTGACAGTGCGCACCTGGAAATTTCATCAAAAGTTGCCTCCTGCGCCATTTCTTGCTCTTATTTATACTATTCCTCTCTGGCATCCGGCATTCGACATCCGACATGGTCATCAAATTTGTCCGCAACTTGTAAAATTGCGAGCGTCCAATGCGACATGAACACAAAATATGAAAGTGCCAGATGACGACAACGAAGCACAATAAAATAATAAAAAAAAAATATACAGACACAGACCCAGCGCATTTTGTTTGTTTACTTGTTTTGTATCAAATGAGGAGAAGAAGCCTCCTTATAACATAAGACTTATGAGCGCCGTTATTTCTGTGATTGCGTCATACTCAATTCTGGCAAATTTGTCATTGTTTCAAGTATTCTATTGTTGCTCGTGTTTATATCACATGCAAGCTTCGGCTTGCTTCTAAAGTCACTTAACGCCTCATGCTTCGATGAGCGAAAAAGGATTAGGATTTTGGAAGCGTGCAAACTGTGGCTGCATACAATATTATATAAGCTCAAGGAAGTATTTATTTTTACTATATTTAAGTACGAGGTCTGCTTACGAGCTTATACATATGTAAATAATTTGTTGTATGCATGGGAATATACCGAAAACTCAAAATTTAAATTTTTATTACTTCACAGATACCCAAATCAGGGATATATATAGTATATGTAAATTCCGAATTGTCTTTACTCAATATAAGCGTACATAAAACGGCATCTCAGTTTTTTTGGGTGATAGTCTGGTATAATTGGTGTTCTGTGGTATATTTTGTAAGTAGTAGTATTTCTCTACAGCCCTCGGTATATTTTCAAACATTTTCAGAATATTTCGCTGAAATACTTTTGAAATAATATCACAATGTGTTGTGCGCTCTTGGCTGAAGCTTTCTTAATTGTTTTTATGTGTGGGTATAAAATTGTGTTAAATACGAAATTTAAATTGAATATAGCTCGAATTTTCAACACTGCGTAGAGATATCTTTGGCAGTTATACATTGGATTGATTGATTCATAGATATCCAATAAGATGGAAAATTTCTTGATTTTTTATAGAAATTTATAATGAGTATTTTGCTCTGATTGTTCTAATTTAACAGTGTAATTATTAAATATAAATGTTTTACATAATTCGATATTTTTTTATATTTTTAACAAAAAATGTTGTATTGGATCAAATTATGAATTTCGTGTAGTTAAAAACTAAAAATTTTATTTTATTTATATTTCATACTTATAATAATTTTGAGATATGTTTGCAACTGCCAAACTCATTTATTCTCTGATTTTCTATTGCAATAACTTTGACTCTAACTTTGTACACAAGGAAGATATTCGCCCAGTTTGCAATTGTGCTTTCTAAAATTAAGAAGTTAAATTGCATATTGCTGCCATCGCTTCAGATGCTTAGTTAAATCATCTGGCGAGGTCGACTGTCAGAATTATAGTTTAGTGAAAAAAACTTGAGTTCAGATTTCGTCAGTTTATATCATGGCATTTATTTTAAAGATTTCTTTGCATTTGCTTCTGTGCTTTATTGCAATTGTGGAGCGAATATCGTGGGAGCCACGACGAGCTGAAAGAAACACACAAAAGTTGGCGAAATAGCGCAACTTGACTGGCTGACTGAGTGACTGAATGAATGAGTGAGTGACTGACGACAGCTCCTTTTGCCAACGTCTAGGCATTGTCCCTGGATGTTGTCGTCATGTCGCTGCTCACCTGCAAGTGTATGTGTGTATGGGTGTATGTGTATATGGCTATGTGTGTGTGTGTGTTGGTTGAAGAAAAACACACAAAAAACCATTGCTGTCATGCTTAAATATCAAAGTACATTTTGCTATTCATCAACGGGTCTGTTGCCCGCAGCGGCAGCGCTCGTTGCTTGCTTCGTGGGTGGTTACTGGGTGGGTGGTGAGTGGGTGGTGAGCGTGGTGAATGGCATGGGCATCGTGGTCTTCCATGACCATGGCAGGTGCATGGGCTGTGGTTACTGCATGATGGATGACATTGCGCCTTCAAAATGTGCCTGACTCGCAGCTGATATACACTCACACTCACACACACACACACATAGGGACACGCGCGCACTCTTACATATCTTTAATCTCTTGTCACTTATTCTTGCAGATTGAAACAAAGACGATTTGGGATAAGGCACGCGCCTTCAAATACCTGTTAACGTTCGCTGCCCATCGCTGACCCAACCCCAACCCCAATACTAGCACACACCACCCCACTTATACACACACACACACACACGCACACACAAATAGCCCATCGGCAACACAATGGGCAAGAAGAACTCCAAATTGAAGCAGGACACCATTGATCGTCTGACAACAGACACATACTGTGAGTACCCGACAAAAAACCATATATACATAGTATCTTCCCTTAACATCCTCTTCCATTTTTTGTTTGTTTATTTTGTCCCCTCTCAAAGTCATTGGTGAACTGTGTTCTCGTGCTTTTGCCGTACACAAATCATTTTAGTCAGACTCCTCTGCCTTGAACTCCATATGAATTATGGTGTAGCATTAAAGTATTTCATATTGCGAAATAAGTGCAACTATCTGTTTTCTGTTCTCTCAGTGCTCTGTACTGTGGCTCATTGCTTTGTGTCCACAACTACTTGCCAGCAATTTATTATTATACTCTTTGTGCATTAGCAATACAATGGGTCAGCTAGACTGTTAACCTCTTCAAGTTGCATTTTATGCGTGAAATATGAGACCCTCTAATCGAGTCCTTTTTAAGAGAGCATTACTTATTCAGACAAGAATAAAGCTTGGTTAACTGAGTATACAACTTATATGATTTGGCGATGGAACCCAAAGTTTTTCATTATTTCATTATGGCAAAGACAAAGTTTATAATCTAAAGTGTGATTAACAAAAAGAAGCAGCTATCTTCGATGATTAGAAAAATATATTAATTTCAGTTTATTTAGCATTGTTGGTACATTAATTTGAATAACCAGTATACATATATAAGGTAGTCAAAAAAGTCGCGGGGATATTATAATGAATTTTCAATTGTTCATCAGTAATCAAGGTAAACACAATCATATATTTTAAAGTCGTTTAAGACATATTTAAAATTGACATTACGAATTTCTTAATGATTAGCTAATAAATATCGTAGTTAGAATAAACTAGAGCTATATTACTCTATAAAGCACAAAAAAAACGTTTAAATTTGTGTTTACTATAGATAAAATAATACATTTAATACACAAGCCATATCGAAGCAGTTTCCTTTTTGTTTCCTTTTCCATTTTGTTTCCTTTTCGTTTCGCTAGTAGCCTAATAAAAGCACTTTGACTTTATTTGAGGGTCATGGATCAAAGTGGCTTCGTTATTGGCAATACCTTTAGCTCGATATTTTCGTTGGCTCTGCAGCCTTTTTTTGTTGGCTTTCGTTTTTTTTTTTTTTTTTCTTTTGCTTAACTGTACGTGTATCAAACTAAGAGTATGCTGCTTTGCATATCAAATCACAAAAAAGAATAAATTGTGCAATGAACCGAAAGTTTGGAAAGTCTGGCTGTTAATCAATTTGAATGAAGGTTGAACTGGTCTCGGCAATTAGCTAAAATCAATATGATTTCCATACTCATACTCGAAACTCACATTCGTAATGCAAATTGCGACTGAGAAAGTGAAAATTGGTTGGCCATTTGAACAGCAATTATTTGGCAGATGCTTTGGTTATTGCTCTGCAAAAATCCGACATAAGTTTCACACACACACACACACACACAGAGAGATAAAAGCTGGCATATGGAAAATGGAATAGTGATGCTCGTCATGGGTGTCCTGCGCCTTGAGGCAGACAGATAGAGAGACAGTTCATTTTGCACACGCATTGGCATCCAGCCAGTTTCCGGGGCACTCAAAATACAATTCAATGTAGAAATTATTATTGCACTTGTTCTGTTTGTTGTGTTCAATGCAAGTCGAGATCTGCTTCACTGTCACGTTGTCACTTACTCTCTGTGTGTGTATGAGTAGTCAGACTCACACTCGCACTCGCACTCGTACTCACACTCGTATTCGTATTCGTATGAATGGACATTCAGCTTGTCTCCTCATGACATTTTGCTTGGCATCAAACGTGTAAAAGCAACAAGCAACAACAAAATCAGTTAAAGCTCATACAACAACAGCAAAATATGCTTCTTCTTTTTCCCTTTCCCCCTCTCCACTTACACTAATGCCCTAGTCACTCCCTCTCCCTCTCTCTCGCGCGCTATCTCTGTTTGTCTCGCTGTGGTATAATGGCTGCCAATGATGTTCGAGTGCTTGCTTGTGCTGCTTTTCCCCACGCTCCGTTCACTCTTCGTTTTATTGGCAAACTGGCAACTTGACACTGGTTCCAGTCATAGTCAACATGCTGCATAATATTGTGCCAGCTACAACGCGGGCTCTTGCAAAGTGCTTTAAACGAAATGAAATTAGCTGTAATTAAAAATCCAAATGGCACATTATTGCCTTATACACATATGTACTCCACATATTCATATTTCACATTATGTTTAATTACGCAACAAAATTAATATCAGAAGTCGTATAGTTTTGCCATTCAAATTCATATTCTATTGTATATTTGAGTTATTTTTTTATTGATTTATTTATTTTATTTATGTTTTTAAATGTCTAGTGTTAACCGCCAAGATTTAATTTTAATTTTTCTGAATCATTCTCTTCATTTTAAGATCAACTAAATGTTTTTATACGTATCACACTGAATGGGTTGTAGTTAATTTACAATTAGCAGTAAAACTGAAGACAAAAGACAAATTATGTTTCACAATTTAACTTAAAAAGTGCCTTGAATAGTAACACAGTTTTAAGGTTATAGTTAAGTGAAGGATGAATTCATTATGTAGTATGTATATTTTTTTAATATTTGCACATACATACATAAATGCCATAAAATTTACATCAATAATGCTTAAACAGTGAAAAAAAAAATAAATAAAAAATACAATGCAAGTAATAATGATGATTACATATAATTGACATCTCTTTGGTATTATTCGATTATTATAATCTAGTTTCTTAAAAAATAAATGAATTATCTCCGAAATTGTAAATATTAAATAGGAGCAGCTTAAAGTAGAGTTTGTACTCTGAATATTTAACTGAAACTGTTAGTTTCTTAATCAGCTTTAAAGCCAGCACGAGTTCACATGCAACCACATGTTCATGAAGATACACAGAGCAAACAGCTAAAAACAGTGTGTGACACACACACACTCACCTAGATATACACACAATCACACCGCACATAAATAATCACCCACATGCAAGTCTCAGCTGGATTCAAAAATACCTTGTACCTATTGAAAATTGTTTAAAGCGGGTATTATGTTATTTTCACTTTTAACTAATATTATAAATGACTTTTTACATGTTGTCTTTCAATTTTGACTATAATATAGTTAAATAATAGAGAGTAGCCTTCTTAAGAAATATATTTTAAATTGCATAATGAAATTTAATGTCTTTTTATCCTTGATCACTTGATCAGCGCTTAAAGAGAAAATCTTGATGTTGGGCCTTAATTTCAGCGCAGCTCACTTATATTTTGTATATATTTATATTCTGTTCTTCTCGTTTCGTTTGATGTTGGTTTTTTTTTTTTGCATATTTTTCTGTGAATACTCGTATGTGGTTGATGGCAAGGCCTTTGGCAGCCATTCATTAATTAGCAGTACTATGTGACCACTCCCAGGCGGTAAGCTCTCATTACATGCAATGTAGGTGTGTGCGTCGAGGTGCAGAGTTAAGCGCAGCAGTGTGAGTTCGTAAAAAGTTAAATTAAATCAGTTCACCCAAAAAAGTGAACAACAAAAAAGCAACTGTGAAATACTCTATCCTTAAAACTCGTATTACCATTTACAGAGCTGTTTTTTATACCAAAGTCCAATTTCGTATTTAAAGAAATAGCTTAAAAAAGTATCGAATATACTAAATACTTCTGTTGCATTTAATGCTTAACGAGGCTTGTTCAATTAACTTTTAGTTATTATTAAAACATGTAGGAAATCTATTGTCGAGTGTGCTTGGCTCTGAGAAACCACTGTTAATTTTAAATAAAAGCAACATAGTGTGTTATTAAAATATACCAAACTGAAAAAATTACTAAATTATACTGAAGGTTTATTTAAGTAAAAATAAAACAGTGCTGAATTATTAAAAAAATATACCGAATTAATATTCTGAAGAATCCAAATTTGGTATACTTCTACTTCCTACCTATGTTAAGTAAAAGCAAAACAATGCACAATTAAAATATATACAAATAAAATACTAAAAAGGCTACTAAATTATACCATATGTTATATTTGATATGTCTATAAAATTCTTTTTCCAAATTAGACAAGTAGGGAACAAAATAGACCAGAAGCAACTTTAACTTTTACAATTTTCATCGGATCGAATCATAAATACTGTAGTTATTATTGAATGCACCAAACGTGACTTGAGCCACGATCTTTCTTAGTATGCAATATAAAATAAAATATTTCTATATATGTAGATTCATTTTAAGTATCATTTGTGTTTGTGGTACAAATAAATACTGATACTCGGGGAACCAAAAGATATTTGTTGTAATTGTCACTTTCAATTTAGAGATTAAAGAGGGGAAAAGTCAAATGCCACGCGGCTTATTGCTCATTTTATTTTTGGCAAGCGCATGAATGAAAAGTTTCCAAAAAAAAAAAAAAAATGATTAACAATCACTTCAGGCCAAATACACTCGCACACACAAACACGTCTTTTGGCGGATGAAAAAGATACACACATTGGGAAAAACGAAAAGAAATGCCGCTTTTTGTATAGTACATTTAAATGGAAACTTTTTTTGCGTTTTCTTTATTGCCACCCTTAAAGATGGTTTGAGGTAGATGGAGGGTGCGGTTAGGTGGGCACAGGTAGAGTTTGGGAAGGGATAGAATGGCAAGGGATGGGAAGGGAGGGGAATGGAAGGGGCATCTTTGAGTAGCGTACTCAATGTGCCTGGCTATGAACTAATTTGCTTTACTGCTGGCGGCGCTAAATCAACACACACAGAGGGACACATAAGGTGGAAGATACACACACACACACACACACATACATACACATACTCATACACTAACACACATGTATTATTTATGCAGCCGCAGTAAAAGTCCTCCAAAGTCGACATCAACGTGGCCCGAAGCTAACTTAGACGACGCGTTGGCGTGCGTAGACTTTTAAAAGAGTGCCACTGGCTCATTTGCCGGGGTCTGAGCTAAAAAGAGGACACACCGAGGCGCATCGGGGCAAAGGGCACCGGGGCACAGAGCAGAGGGCAGAGGGTAGAGGGCAGGAGAGCAGAGGCCAAAGGCCAGAGGGGTCCTTTTGCTGCTGCTTGTGCGGCTTATAATGAATTATATTTTGATGCAAAGGACGAACGCTTTTCCCAACTTGAGCTCGCTCAGCGACAGTGCAGCCAACTTGCCAACTTGCATTGCGTGCAAAGCGACTCACTCCCCTTCCCCTTCTTTCTCCCCTTCCCAGACGGCACTCTACAACATTTTTTTTTTGTTGCTGAATGTACACAAGTTGTTCCTTTCGAGTTGCGAATTTCGAACTGTGAGTTGTGAGTTGTGTTCGCTCGCACACGCAAACGATTTCACTTCGGTTAGTCCTCAATGCCATTACGAACATGAATTTCATTTTCCAATTAATACAAACTTTATTCGATGGCAGATAAAAGCCGTAGCAAAACAATCATGTGCACACTTCACTCGACTGTTCGCCGATTGACTGCCGTTTGCCTAATTTGCCGATTATGTTATTTATACCCTGTGATGAGTGGTGCAGCATAAAGGGGAAGCTTAAAATTGTAAATTCTAAAGATTACTTCTTCGATTTTCATTGGAAAAATATATTTGTTTATTTATTTTGTGTTAAAAGGAAACTTATTATTTATTTTTGCAATCAAAGTATTAAATTTTAATTAGAAAGATAGGAAAGATAAATAATTTGATAATGAAATTTTTTCTATTTATAAATTTAACACTTATTATTTTCAAACTTATTTATATTTAATTTGGTTATTTAATAATTTGTGTCTTTTTTATAATTATTTATAACCAAATTAAACACTTTAATAAAAAAACCCTTTTTTTTATTGAAATAACAAGCTTAATGCCCTTGGATAAAATAATAATGTTTAAATTTCTTGTTCCCTTTCAGTTACCGAGAAGGAGATACGGCAATGGTGAGAACTGAATTATTGAATTTCTATTTGTTTTTTTTTATGGATTATTTGTGCTAATTTGTACAATATTTAGTAATAATGAAACGCCTTTAAATTAAATTTAACTTCTACTTAAATTGTGATTTTCTCTCTCGCTGTCATTCCTTTCGAAATTCAGATTCAGATTCTGTCAAAATATAAAAAATAATTATGAATAATTCATTTAAGCGCGAGTCGATGCGCAAACATGTAAATAAGTTGAAATTCTTTTCATGCCAATCCAATCGGCATGTAAAATGCTGCACAACTTAATTGGCATTAAATAATGCACCGCAAAGTGTTGAGATCCAATTATAATAGCAATCATAATTATGTATAATACTACGTTAACATTGTGTACATTTTTCGAATTTATATGCAGCTATTTTCCGACCACAAATATAATTTACTAATATCCCTGGCTTTATTCATAAACTATAAATCCTTTATATATATATATATATATTTACTTATAATTCTCATTCGATTCTCTGTGTATAAATATAATAAATATATAAGATTAATATAATCTCTTTTTGTACCTAAAAACCGAAATGTATCTTTAAAGTTTCGTCAACAACTTTAAGCTATTCGTATTCGTAACTATGTTAATCTTGAAACAACTCTCCCCCACTTTCTCTCTTCTCTCTTTATCTCTCTATTCTCCATCTCTCTCTTTTTCTCTGTGATTTCTTTTCTCTGGTCTGGCTTCATCTATTACCTGAATGATCTGTGAACTGTGTGCTATCCAAAACAAAAATCAAAAAAAAAAAAAAAACACACACACACTCCTCTGAATCTTGACTTGCGATTGACTTCTGAATATTCTACGATAAAAAGGCACAAAGGTTTTCTCAAAGACTGCCCGAATGGCTTGCTGACTGAACAAGTAAGTAGAGCATTGTACAATTTGAGTTCGTTTTGCTGTTCACTTATTATTTTTGATCTAAAAACCATTTAATTTTCGCTTGTGTTTTTCTCAACTACTCGCATTCAATGTATAGTATTCATAACTAACCGCAAAAGAATCCTATTAGCAAAAAGCCATAAAACCATAACAAAAACGAAAAAAAAAAAAAAACAAGTCTAAAGTATTTTCTTTGTAAGCGCTGTGCCATAAAATAGCAAGAGTCAAGAGTTCTCGACATTGAGATACCCTGTTTATAGCAAACAATACATATTCTATTTTATTCAGTTTAGTGTTCGTTTATCCACATCGATTTTCCAATGAAAAAGTGATTTAAAGAGATGCGATTACTACTTCCGCATATATTTGGAGGCAGTTGTGACTTTTATAGTTGCCATTTTCGCGTACTTAGCCAATGCGAACAACAAACAACCACAACAGAAATACTAATCGGCATCTTTTATTTACTTAATTTTTTTTGGAAGGCACTTGAAATAAATATTAAATATTTCAACTTTATGCTTTTCTGGCATTCCAGATTACTCATCATCGCATTTTGTTTGTGTCTGTGGCCAGACTCCTTTCTTGGCATTGCATTGGGAAATTGTTTTATTTATTTACTGCTAACCTAAATAAGAAAATCTCTTTTTATAATGTATAATTTTTTTTAAACAATTCAATGCGATTTAATTTTGGTACTTTTTTAAATATTTTTCTATTCCATTCAGTCATTCGATATTCCTTTTTATACCTTAAAAGTTAACTCTTCTTCATTTATTAACTTTTTCGCAAGCCATTTAAACTATTGCTTTATTAAAAGAAGAATGGAAAAATGTAAAAACTTTTAACTAAATTGTATTTTGTAAGAATAAAAATCCTAAAATACTAATCTTCTATACATTGTGACTGTTCTATCCAGTCTGACAAAAAATAAATATTGACATAAATATTAATCGAGAAATCTTTCAAATTGAACCAAAAAGAATATGCAAGCAAAATTTAAATACTTTTAGCGCTTGCTGCATGTTTGCTTTAGTTTATAAGAATTTGAAATGTATTTGAATGTACATATGGAAATACACGTGTGTTAATGGGGTAATTAGTTATCTGATTTTCTTTATGTTTACCATTATTGCTCACAGGGATTCATCAAAATTTATAAACAATTCTTTCCGGATGGGGATCCCAGTAAATTTGCCTCATTGGTGTTTCGGGTATTCGATGAAAATAATGTAAGTACCTGTAAGAATTTACAATTTCCGTATATCTAATGTGTATTCTTGACAGGATGGAGCTATTGAATTCGAGGAATTCATTCGTGCGCTTTCCATAACATCACGCGGAAATCTGGATGAGAAATTACATTGTAAGCTATTCAAATTTCTATTTTGGCTGCTTTTAATATATTTAATATAACTTCAAAGCTAGAGTCACAATTTTTAGTACACATAATTAAAACTACATTATATTATTCTCGACTGAAGCTTTCTTACTTCTTAATATATTGCTTTCTTCATGTATTTGTCTTTTCTTTCTTTAGGGGCCTTCCGTCTGTACGATGTCGATAATGATGGCTACATAACACGGGAGGAAATGTACAACATTGTTGATGCCATATATCAGATGGTGGTAAGAGATCAGCGTGTTGTCGAACTATGCGCACTTCCTTGTCAAATATATAGTCACATTCATTCATTCTCTTTTCGAGCAGGGTCAGCAACCGCAAACGGAGGATGAGAACACACCGCAGAAGCGAGTGGATAAGATATTCGATCAGATGGATAAGAATCACGATGATCGTCTCACCTTAGAAGAATTCCGCGAAGGTAGTAAAGCTGATCCACGTATAGTTCAGGCGTTAAGTTTAGGTGGTGATTAACCGCAAGATAAATAGTTGCGCTGAATTTCAAGATTGTCAAAAAAAAGAGAGATGGAACTATGCCCCGAAGCAGAGTCAACGAATTCGTGCACAATAAAATACAACAAAAAATATATGGTTTGATATCTATTGACTAAATCAATTTGCAAGAAGTTTTTACCTCCCACACACAGATACACAAGTACACACACATACACATACAAATACAACATACATAAACACAAACATAAACATACATACATAATATACATTTGCCATTTGCCTGGCGGCAGCTTGTTAGCCCCAAAGCCGCGGCCAATAAAATATAAAAAATATATTAAAATCCACAAATTGAAGCCAGCAAACTTAGAATGCAAAAATAAATAAAACAAAAATAGAGCAAAACAACAAAAACCAAAAAATGAAAAAAAAACAGAAAACAAACCCTTAAAATTGAAAATGAATTCGATTTGAGTGAAACTCCAACTAATTGCAAATTATAATAACATGTTACGATAAAGCGAAAGTAATTATTATACATACATATACATATACATATACATCTACATATACATATATATTTAAATATTGAAAGCCGCTAAGGAATGTTATGCAGAATTTGTAATCAAAACACCAATTTAAATAATTGAAAACGCTTTTTTAAAATTACTTATACATACAACAACTAATACATACATTGTTAAAATAAATATATACATATACACACACATATACATATGCTAGTTAAAAGCAACCCATAAATAAGTATACAAAATGTTCGTATATGTATATGTGTATCCCATACATACATACATATATATATATACATAAATATTAGGCATTTGTTCTACATATTATGAGGGCATTTTTATTGAAATGCTTGCAAAAAAAAAACGATAATGCTAAAACTAAAATGAACGAATTAACTGAACGAAAAGTCGAAGAGATATCTCAAAAACCACCCACGCAAAATAAATTTTAACAAATTTATAGTTGGATTTTTTTTTTTGTGAAACAAATTACTTATACTAAATAAAATTGAAATATTGTAGTCAAGAATTGCCGTAAAGAGCAATACTTAAGCATTAAAATATTTATATGTATATATAAAATTATATATATATATATATGTATGCTATAGCTGTTAATAGAAAAGGCAAAAAAAAAATAATAATAACAATATTTATATACACACTTGCTACAGAGAAAAAAAAAGTGTAAATTCTAAATCGCGAAATGTAGTAGATGCTTTCTCATCTCTCGACTCTTTTGCCTTTTTGCTGAGCTCGGTGACAGCAATAACTGTTGATAATCGAATCGAATGAATTGTTACAAATTTAATTTGCTAATGTACAACATATTCAACAAATTCGGTTTTCTCCAATTTGCAACTTTCTGAATTTTAAATGTGGACACTACTACTAGCATATATACTATAAACTATTTACTATATATTCAATGCAACAAGTTCTTATGTCGTATGCAAAATAAATTATCTTCCAATGCAGCACGTTTATGAGAACGATCCCCGAGATTGTGTGTGTGTGTGTGTGTGTAATAATTTTGTTTACAAATTAGCTTAGCTTCAATGCGCAGACAATCAATCTGTCACTGAACTATCAAATATGCTACGAAAATATCGTTCAAACAATATACTTTTTTTTTTTGGTTTTTTCTTAGATATTATCTCAAAATAACGCTGCATATCTGACGCAAGAATATTTATTTATATTCAAGAAAATTTATATCATTTAGCTATTACAACAAAATTTACATGCACACAATCCGCTCATGAACTGGCTAAGCCTTCTGTTACTTGGAGCGATGATGGAATGTCTTAGATGTTGCTACTCTATTGAAATGTTATTTCAAAAACCAAAAAAAATTTATATATATACAAACTTACTATAAATATACCCAGTTTATATACTATATTTCTGCATGCCTTACTAAGTGATATAATATTTTGCTATTTATTTTATTAAAGCATTCTTTACTACAATTTGAGCTTGAAAATTTGCAAACAAAAAAAAACTAATTTTATATAAATGATACTTACATTTTACAATGCACTTGTAATTAAGAAATCTTTTATAACTGAGCCTTGAAAAACTATCACAACTTCTCACAACACGCATACACCACACACACACACACACACACACACACACACACACACACACACACACACACACACACACACACACACACACACACACACACACACACACACACACACACACACACACACACACACACACACACACACATAAACATACATCTACACTGACTCCTCTATTTCTTTCTCTCTCTTTCGCTCTCTGGAAATTATTTGATAAACATAAACGCTATCTCCCTCTATATACATCCTTTTATTGCTACAAGCGTAACCATCTCGAATCATTTAATCTTCTTCTGCTTACGTATACTTTCCTCTCTACAACAATCTTCTATCATCATGTTTAATTAATTTCTATTTTATATGTGGTTCAGCTTTATTAAAACATTCTTCAACTCAACAATAAAAAAAAAGAAAAACAATAAAAATCGATTTTAAAAACAAATCTTAACTATTAGAAAACACTATCTACGCAAGTATTTGCATACTATAATAGAAAATGAAATGTTATCAATGACATTTTATTTAAATCTCAACAAAATCCAAACCTATAAATAATTGTTACAAAATAAAGATCAAAGGAAGGCAATTTTCACTCAAATATACTCAACAACAATATTAATGAAGTTCCACAATGTACAAAATTATTATTTTTTTTTTTTAATTTATCATCATTTTACGGTTTAAAGAAATGTGACAAAAATATCATAAGAACACAACTCATATTTCTATGCAATATACATAAGTGAATCTTGCACATTTGTGTGGAGTTTGTCCAAATAGACAAATATAAATATTGAAGTTCAAACACTTAAAACCCGTGGGTTTTATTCAAAAATCTAGGCAATGAAGTTTTCATTTAATGAATTAATTTCATTTGTTTGACATAAGCATCGAAATGTATAACGCGAAAAATAAACCCATGTTAATAATTTTAATAACTTTATTAGATTCACATAAGAAAACAGTTTTTGTTAAATATTGCAAGTTCTTTTTACTTTTTACAAATTTTTAAAAAACATATCCTTCTTATCGTTATTTTTTCATTAGATTTTATTTGTTTTGTAGCTTGCAGCAACTTTTATAGATCAAATTTAGATCTCGGCAATCAAATTTTGGGTACTTCATTTTGCATGATTTTGTCTATCACAAACATTTTAATTATATTTTGTAGTCACAGTTGTATTTGACCAACTAGATTCTTCAGTAGAAGCAATTTTTCAAGTGTAGCAGAAAAAGAAGTTTATTTTTTTTTAATAGTAATGGAACATTGAACACTTTACTGAAATGTAACAGCAGATACAATAAAGTTTATTTATGGAATATTCTTCTGTTTTCTAATGGTATTTTAATTTTTACTAAAACAATTTTTAGAAAATCCATGAAATATTAATTAATAAATTTATTATGCAATAATTAATCTAATAACAAATATGGCAAACGTGTCATAAATTAAAGAAATACTTCTTAAATAATAAACAAGACGTTTGGTATTACTAGAAACTGCAGCAATATTAAGCTAATTTATTATATTTATTCATGTTCAGGTTTCTGATAGAAAAAATGAAAACACACATGTTATTGTAACATAAGCAATATATACTATTAGCTTATAATTGTATAATTATGCATCATAAACGCCAAATTATATATAGATTACGTATTCATATTGCTGTAATATTTTACTCAATTTGCAATGTTTTTTTGTTATCGAAGAATTATGCACAACATGTTTGCATGCCTTTTCAACCTCACCGAAATTCATAAGCAAATATAAAAAAAATATTAAAGAAAACGACAAAAAAAATAAAATACATTATATTATTAGATAGTAATTAAGCCGCTTACATGTGGAAATCCGATCAAAGAGATTTCAAATAATGATGATATTTAACTAATAATGACAATTAACTGCAAGCAAATTACGTTTCTAAATAACAAACAAAAAGTTACAATACAAAAACAAAATGCAGCAACAATCAATTTTCGCGCTTCTTACGCTCGACAACAACAAAAAACAGTTAAAACAATTGTACATAGAAACGAATTAGTGACTAAGTTGAATATTATAACAAGCCAAACAGACTCACACACACACATAATTAAGCACACAACAACAAATATTTAACAATCTATTATTATAAATATTCCTACGTTCTATTAATGATAACTCAACAACTTTCCATTGTTTTAATTCGGCAATTTAATTGTCAAGTTTTTGTTATTGGCTTTGGGGATCCAGATAGCGATATTGGAATGACTAATCGAAACTAGAAGCTGATCTATATTAATCATTAGTCAAAAACGGAACGGAATCCAAATTCGAGTATATGTATGTATATACACGTAGAAATGAGACAACAAGTCATAAATGGAAAACTACATGAACTAAGACTTTTTAAATTAATTATTTTATTATTTTATAAAATAAAGTCCACATAGCATCATAAAGTCTTTCAGAGAAGTTTCAACATTTATGTTTTAAGATTCAAATTCAAACATATTGATCATTCCAAAGATTTTGTTCTTCTAATTTTCCGATATAAATATTATTCTCAACGATTGAAATCTTCAATTCAAGGGCGCTTGCTTTAAAGTAGCGAAACTTTGTTTTTGCGAAGAAATTCATACCGTATGATCTTGAATTTTGTGTTGTTTTTATATAATGATCTCGATACTCCTGTTAATCAGTAAAAAGTAAAAATTCAATGCTTAAATAACCTATTGGATGAAACGAGTTTTCATAATAATTAGCAATCATTTAAATACACTAAAAAAGTTCAAGAATCTATATATTGGTCTTAGTACTAAGAATGTTCTTAGTCTTAAGAATTTGCTCTTAAAGCGGTCTTATTTTCAGAACACAATTTTTAAGTCGAATGTTCTTGAAACTGGTCTTTTTTCAGTGCACATGAGAAAAAGAACGAGAAGAAAATAAAAACGTCTGAGCTCTGTTTACTTAATTCTAAAATCCACCAACTTTCTGTATTGGTTTTTGCCTTTTTTTAGATTAAAAACTGATCTATCAAAATTTTATGAAGTAATATAATCCAGTTTGCTATATCATCTCGACTGTTGGAGAAAGTCAAATATATATATACGAGTATATATGTATATTGTGTAGGGTCGGAAATGCTTTCTTCTGCATATTACGTAAATGTTATGTTCGCACAAATTTTTTAATGGGCATCTCACAGTCGAATAACTCAACCTTAGCTTTCCGCCTTGTGTAACCCATTGTTGCTGTTCATCATTCGCAAAGATATTTTAAGATTGCTGCAAGTGAAACATTCCCACGCTCAACGATGATGCACATGATTAACACACCGATTTCTGGGGAAGAATCTCGACACTTGGATTTAGTGATGGAAATGCACATAAAAGGGGTTGAACTTGATTTTCCATTGCAACGAGAATGCATCTAATAATCGGCCAAAAACGTATTTACAAAACTCTCACATATTATAAACTTTCTGAAATGAACTTCAATATATATACATATGCTAAAAAATAAATACATACATTGTAATGTTTTTGCAAATAAAGTCTGTCATTCCATCTATTTATTTTAGTGTTGTTTTAAATATGCATTTTGAAATAAAGAATATTTTTAACAAAAACATTAAAATCGCAATGTGTATTAAAAATCGATAATTTATAATACAATACTAGTTGACATACATACAGATCGTTTATACCTCATCTGACAGCTTGTCGCCTCTTCGGGTCTGCGAACTTTGGCCAACTGCTCAGAAGATCGTGAGAAATCGTGACTTGTAAAGATTTGTCTGTGTGTGTGTGTGTACATAAATTTGTCAGGGCTGCAATCTGCTGAACAGCCGGTGGCTGCGGCCCCCACCGAGTGAAATATTCTCCCAAACTTTTAAAGAGCTGGACCCTTGCGTTGGGCGCATCAGTGAAGTCAAAGTGTCAGCTCAACATAAAGGGGATTGAATAAGACACTCGGCATGATTTTGCTGTTTATGTAGCTTGTTCTCACATAAATAAGAACTGGGGCAAACTGTTAAAAAGGCATTGTCAGTGACCCATATACATAGCAACATATTTGCCACAGTTAATAAAATTTAAATAAAATTAATTACAATTTGTTAAAATTTATACTAGGTCTTTAGAAGTTGTCAACTTTGTGTTGCTTGCTTATTATTCAGATATTCAATGCAAAAATTCTGGCTCAGAATTGAACTAAAAATAGTTTGTAAATGAACCTGACATTTTTATAGCAATCATATTAAAAGCATGGCATTCAAAAACATTAAAATACAAAGTACAATACTTAACGCAAGGTATAAAATTGAGTTCTATTTGACACAAAAGAAAAAAAATTACTGAAATAATTACTAAAAAATTTGATTAATATTGAAGTAAAATAAAATAAATAAAAGGAAAACCTTTGTATTTTCCCTAAATTACTTAGTGTTAACATTTCAATATTTTAGTAAAACAAAATAAGATATTTTTTCTAAAACTAGTTAGTTTTTACATTTTTGTATTTTAGTAAAAAAAAAAAAAAATGAAAACGAATAATAGGACGGCTTTTATGTTTTCCTAATTCCTACACATCCACAACGAATCTATTAAATTTGTCGAAATATGTGGAACATTTGTATATCTATCCATTTAAATATATTATCGGTGGCGGCTTGAGTTATTTTTAAACACTTCTTACAATACAATGCAAGCGTATTAGGGCAGCAAGTGTCTCCATTGTAGCGTTCTCACTTGTCTCTTTATGATTAACATGAAATCTTTAGAAACCACTTTCATCCTTCAGCTCATAGCTGTAGTCTATATTGCCCTCGGTGTCAGTCTCCGCCTCAGTCTCAGTCTCGTCGTTTTATCTCTCGTATTCCCAAGCATCTAAAAATAGGCACAAGTTGTAACGCACTTGAAATGCACTTTGAAACATCTTGACGATCATAAAATAGCAACAACCACAAGACCAAAACGAAAAAAAAGGAAAAAAGGAAAACAACAATAACAATGCGACAAAAACGCAGCAGCCAGGCATGATAGACTTGTGATAATAATATGGATGTATGTTCGCAACACAGGGATATCGAAAGGAACGAGAAAGGGAGAGAGTAACGGAATGACATGAGGAATGGGTGCAAGCAGGCAGACGAACTGAGAAGTAGGAATATTGGCTGATAAGCGAGAGGAAGCGCGAGTGTGAGCGGATGAGCGGCTGAGCAGCTGAGAGATGCATACACAGAAAAAAAAAACGTTGATAAAAGCAAGAAATATTCTTCAGGAACAAACACTTAAATCAAGACTAGATGTAGATTGGAGAGACTTGAAATTTAAAAGTATAAGACAAAAAGGATCAAAACATTTTCAAATTCATGTTTGAATATAAGAATATATTCCTATTGCAAGGTTGCATAAAAGTCAACACAAATAACATGGACAAATTCTAAAACTCAAAATAGAGTTTAGGAATATTTTTGCAATTTTCAAAACAAAATATAAATTCTGAAACTTAACATAGAATTTTAGAACATATTTATATTTCAAGAAAACACTCAATTGAACTAAGATGAAACTAATTTTGAAATTCAAGATTGAATATAAGAATATATTTCCAGTTCAAGATTGCAATAAAGTCGAATCAAATAAGATGGAAAAATCTGAAACTCTGGAAAGCGAGAACGTAATTTTGTTCTCTCTGTATGAATACTCGTGCAACATGTAAATGCGGACGGAGTTCAAGTGCATGCCGTGACACAGACACACAGCCACAAGAAAAAGGGACTGTGTGTGCGCGTGTGTGCGTGTGTGACGCTGTGGCAAAGTGTTTTTTCCCAGGCGCTATTTATAAATGGCCAGTCCTGCCTTGAGATCGTTTCCCTGGTTATGCCAAAGCAGCATCTTGTCACACAAAACGAAAATGAAAATGAAAATGAAAATAAGCGAAAAGACTATGTAATATGTATATATTAAATATAAATAATTATAAACAATGGTATTCAAAAATATACGAATACGGGATGCACTAAATTAATGAAAATTTGTATGGTTAAGAGATTGATTTGGTAAAGTACATTAATGCTAAGCAAAAAGAGCAAAATATTTCAATTTAATTCTAAACTTTTGTAAGGTATATCACATTTTTAATAGGCTACATTATAGTATGGCAAGGTTAGCGAAATAATAACGTTAACATAACTATAACATAAATAAAATTAAGTACTATTAAGATATACGTACTACGATGCCAAAAAAAATATGGGGTTGTCTATGTTCACGAATTAAATAAAGAGAACTTCACTCACACATTTCAATTTGTTATATTTATTTTTTTATACATTTATAATTAATTAAACTCTTGTTGCTTATACATAATATTGTTTTTATTGTTCAGTGTTTCAAAACAAATACGTTTGCTTTTTATATATAATACATAACGCTTTTTAATGATAATTACAAAGTAATTTTAGATAAATCTGCATAATTAAATTGTTCTCCTCAAAATGCAATGTAAATACATCACAAATTCTTAAGGCGAGGAAATTGACAAGCCACATGGCAGAGTCGATGGACCGCCTGGGGTGGATAGAGTATGCAGTGAAAGGCGGGCTCAGCAGTTGAAGTCGATAATTGGAATGGGCGCCAAGCATGCGGACATGAGGCCTGGGATGAGGCCACATGCGCTGTTGCTAATGCAGCGAAAGTATTGCAGACATGTATGTGTGTGTTTGCGTGTGTGTGTGTGTGTGGACGAGTGTGTGTGTGCTATTATTAGCTGCATTGCGAGTGCCACATGTGTTGTTGCCAAAGGCATTGTAATGAGCAGCAGCAGCGAAGAGGAAAATAGTGCTACACTTGAGCCAATGGCTCGTATAGCATGCAGCGCATAACGGAGTTGAAGTTTGGCGCGCAATGTGTCAGGCACACACACACACACACATATACATATACTTATATATATTTTATTTTTATTTTTATATTCATTCTTTTTTTGGTATACATTTTCCAAAAATGCACCGACTGCTGCTGCTGTTGCTGGCGTTCTCACACCCGCTCTTCTTTTAGTCACGCACTCTCTCTCTCTCTCTCTCTCTCTCTCTTTTACTCTGGAGCTCATATAAGACACTGAGTATGCCAACAATTTTGAACAGTCACTGCGCACAGCTCGACGGGAGTACAACAAAAAAATAAGCCGCTGATCATTATGGGAGTCATATACAAAATACTGAAACAGCAGCGTCAACAACAGCAACAGCAGCAGCAGCAACATCTGAGGCAAATGCAATGCAACAATATGGATTTGAGCATGGCAACCAAATGCAAGGTGCAAGCAGCAATCAAACAGCGTCAATTGCAGCGACTCGAGGTGAGGCAACAGCAACAACAACAGGACACAACTGAGGATGCAATTGACGAGCAGCAATTGCAGCAACTTTATCACTTTCTCGCCGAGAATGCGTCACGCAAGAAGGTAATCAAAATTATTCAATCAGAGTACAACTTTTAACTAACTCTCGCTCTTTAAAACTCTTTAGCGTCAGCGACAGCGTCTCAGAATGCAGCAGATGACAGGCGACGATGCAGAGCAGCCACTTTGTGAATTGCAAGCAACAGCAACCGGAGCAACCACAGCAACCACAACGCATGACATGGACTTGCTCATGGAGCAGTTGAATACTTGCGACAACAGCCAGCCATCCAGCATCAGCGAGGACAACAGCAGCAACTTCTGCAGCAGCAATGCGACGGCGCCTAGAGATAGCATTCTCCTGAAGATACGACATCAGATCTTTGAGCGCAAGCGACAGCAAAGGCAACGTCAACTGGCGGAGTTGGTGGAACAACGTCTCGTTGTCTGGCGGCCATGGTGAAGCATCAACTTTCTCCAAATTTCTCCAAAATACTTATTCCTTTGCACCGTGTGATGTGTCCGCTGCTCTTCCATTTTCATGACTACGATTTACTCTACTTACTTACCTTTTCACCTTTTTTTTTTAAATGTTTTTTTATGCTAGTTTTAATACACTTTTTTTTAACGGAAAAATATGCATAAGTGATGTCACTATATACATATATACTTTATATATATATGTACATATTTCCTATAGAAGTTTTAGCAGCTAAAAGTCCAAAGTCGTTTGAAATTATATTAGATGTAAGTTGGTGATCAAAAAAGTATTTCACACTGAAATTTATGAATTAATCATTTCAATAAAACTAAATATAAATAAGAAAACAAATTGCGTTGAATTTGAAATATAAATTACCAGAACTATTTTTTATAATTCATAAAATGATAATGGATTACGTCGAGCTTTATTTAGCCACCTTAAGTACTGCGAGATTGTTATGAATATCTTTCAATTTATGTAAAAAAAAATTAAGATAACTCTTAATGCAATAAAATTGTTTTTTATACCAAAAAAACACCATTGTTTTTTTTTTTTTGATTTCAATCAATTTATTGAACAGTTTTTTTGTGTTTGACATTTATATGGAATTGGAATTGTAATATTTTGTTATTCATATTGAACATTGACACCAATTTTAACTGATTCCAATTAATTTATTTGATTATTTTCAGCTTGACATTTATATGGAATTTGAATTGTAATATGTGTGTGTGTTTTTTTTTTTGTATATCTTCGAACATTGACACCAATTTAAACTGTTAATTCATATTATTAAGGACGTTGCTTTATGTTAAATATCATATTTAAAATGTGCTTTTCGTATGGGGACAATATGATTAAATATTTTGTGGCTTAAATCATTTTTGGGCATTTTTTTTTTGTTTTGTTTCAACTTTTGCATGTCAGTATGTCGATGTTTGTGTGTGTATGTTGTTTTTCTTTTGGTATATGTGTTTAAGTGCGCTGTGTGTGTGTATGTGTTTGTGAATACATGTAGTTTTTTTCATAATTAAGTTCTACTCATTTTACGAAAATTTTTTGTTTGGCTTTGAGCTTTGCTCATTCGCAAAAAAAAAACTTCTTTTCGTAATTTGAATTTAATTTTCATTTTTTTGTGGGCTGTTTCTGTATTTTTCTTTTTCTCTTTTTTTAATGAATTTTTTTCTTGTTTGGTTTTCTTAAATACTGTTTAATAGTTTGTAAATAGATTTGCGTTTAGTTTTCCAGTTTTTAGTTACTTATTAGATTAGTTTGATTAAACATCATTCTCCACAGATATTACGCACAATTAGAGTTCGTTATGCGTGCTTTCAGTTTCTAGTTGTATTTATTTGTTTGCTTTTCGGTTGTTGATAATACATAAACCTGTTCAGCTTAGAATAATTTTATTAATAACTAATTAAAATTGCCGGTAATTTTGTGACTTGTTGTTAGTTGGCTGGCTGGGATTCTGATGTGAAATCAAAGTAACTGAATTTTATTTTATTTTATAGTAATTCAAATCACATCTGTTTCGTGTATTTTCTTTGTTTCGTTTAGGCCCAATAATAATAATAATAATTGTTTTCTTTGTTCGTTTTTTTTTTTTTTTTTTGTAATTTACAATATCAACGCAAGAATTTCGTCTGACGAAAAATTTGCAGTTTGCAACTGAAAACTAAAAAATTCGATAAAGTCATAATTTGTAATTCATAATTCCGAAATCCACTTTCACGCTCTTAAATGCTACAATCAATAGATACATATATGTATATATAAATATATTTACTTCTAAACATATATAAATACGCCGGTTTACATAAATATTATCAGCTCCATTTTTGTCTTTACCGTAATGTATTTTTTTTTTTAGTTTATCATTTTTTTTGTGATAGTTCATCATCAAAAATCCGTCCGTCATTTGAACAATCCTGTATTCTGTCCGTTATTAAAATTCATCATCTAAAACTACAATGTGTATACTTGTATTTTGTTTTTGTTTTTTTTTTTTTTTTGTATTTTCATCTTCTGTCCTGGATGGAGGTATGTTCAATTGTATGTCTATGTATTGTCTGCATGTGTATGTGTGTACGATTGTATGTGAGTGCCTGGAAATAAGTGTGTGTGTGTGTGTGTACTCATCAATATATGAAGGAATCTATCTTGTACTCTGAAGCGTTTCGTGAAATTGATAGTTTGCTATTTTGTTACACACAGAGAACATTGCATGGATATTATTATTATTATTAGTATTATATTTTCGAATATATCTTGATTTGTGGTTATTTATGTATGCACGTATATAAATATTTTTTGTGTTTAAATTCTTTGACATATATTCTTAATCTTGATCAGATAAGCTCATCAACGGAATCCCGCTCGATCTGTCCATTCGATCCATCAATAATCATTCCACTGCCAGCTCAAAGTATGGGGCTCATATATTATTCTTTGTAGCTTTTAGCTCACTTCGTCCTCATCCAATTCGAAATTAGCGGTATGTCGATCGCTGTCAGCTTAAATGCAATCCAAACTCTTTTCTTCATCTCTCTTTTAAGTGCCTTTTGCTCCACTTCTATCTTTGATCAAAATATGATATTTTGCATAACATCGATTTTATTTTGCATTGAACTGTATGTATGTATGTTTTTTCCTTGTAATGTATTCCGTTATTATATTAATTGCACACCTATAACTTGTATGGAATTATTTCCGTATTATGTATTTTGTATTTTCGGTTTCTTTTATGGAACATTTAAATATAATTTCACATACTTCTGTTTTTTTTTTGTTTTTTGTACTGCATTGTACTAGCTGATATATATGTAGACACTCTAAAGGAATCGTAGATGATTATGAAGGATAGATAGATAGATGCTATTTTGCTCTTTTTGTCTATGTTTAATGTTGAACAAGAATCTTGTCAGCTGAGGAAGAGTCCAGCATCAATTAACGGGTGGGCCGATAGGAGGTTCGGTAAGTGGGCACCATTAGTTTGCCTTGGATGCGTTTGTTAGCTATCGAGCAGCATTGACTGTGGGCGTGGCACTGGGGCAGAATGTCAGACTGAGATTGCGAATGGCCTGCTTTGGCTGGGGGTTGGGGTGTGTGCAATTGGGCATGGACGTGAGGGGACTGCGGGGACTGAATGGGGGAATGGGGGGCTTGCGGAGAGGCGTGGGAACTTAACCTGGACTAGATGCTGCTGGACCGTCCAATGCCGGATGTGGTGGTGATGTGGTGTTGATGATTGCGTATGGTCACCTTATCGAATCGCACCATTGGAACACCCTTGATGGTCTGTGTAGTCTGTGTGAATGGGCGGGCAGAGTGGATTACAAACAGCAGCCGTGGCCGTTGCCGTTGCTGGCGGACTAGCACTCACCTCATCCCCATAATGACAGAGCTTGGCCTTCAGCCACGGCCATTTGATGGTGCGCATCAGCGTGTTGCGAAAGTCCTCGCTGAACAGACAATAGATATAGAACGTGATCGAATAGTTGATTAGCTCCAGCAGATTGGCGAGCGCCCGAAACACCTGAAACGGAAAACTCGGCAGCACTTCCGACGCTATGGTCATATGCAGTATGGCCATCGGCGAAACGCACACCAAGAACAAAATTGATGTACTCCCGAGCAGCAGGAATAATCGTCGCTCCTCGGCAAATTTTCGCGGATCATCGTCCTTCACATAGTTGATGCGGGACAAAACCATCTGACGTCGTCGCTCGCAGGTGCGTCGATAGACCAAAACGATGCGCAAATTGAGGCCGGCAATCAGCACAGTTGGTATTAGCTTGAATATGACCTCGAGCATCACCTTGTACACCGAATAGAAGAGAGTGCGTTGATAGTCGGTGTTGTCGCGTCGCAAATAGACGAACACATTGTTCGGCACCAACATGCACTTGATCAGCTCGCCGCGAAAGATGCTCGGCAAGTAGATGATGAATGTGAGGAAGCTGGTCAGAAACACAACCAAACTGCAATGGAAGTTTATCGATATAAATATCTTCATAAAAGTTGAAAATTATACAACTCACCCAGGCGGTCCTATCACAGGTCTTGTGCATCCCGGATGACAGACAGACACGTAGCGCTCGATAGTTAACACTAAAAGCATCATTACACCCACTCCTGTTAAAAGAGAGCACACGAAATACAAAATATTATAAATTTTGGCAAATATTTTAAAATTAACAGGTAAGAAAGTTACAGTCGAGTGTGCTCGACTGTGAGATACCCGCTACCCATTTTGAATAAAAACAATATATTTTGCGGTATTATTCTCAAAATATACCAAATATACTGCAAAAATACTAAAAAAAAAATATACCAAATGGTATATGTGGTATATCGATATAGTACCGCATTCAAAATATACCATAGACGGCACAATATACCAGATTGTCAGCCAAAGCAACTCAGACCCTAGTAAGTAGGCGTTTTTGCCCATACAAAAGTATTTCTTTAATTACTTCCACAATTTCCTTCTGATCGCAACCAAATTACAGGGATCATACTACTACTAACTTTGTTGATTTGCAGGGGCGGAAGTGGGCGTGGCAAAAATTTGAAACAAACTTGATCTGCGTGCAAACATAACAATTATAGCTCTATCTCTTATAGTCTCTGAGATCTAGGTGTTCATACGGACAGACGGACAGACACACAGACGGACAGACGGACATGGCTATATCGTCTCGGCTGTTGACGCTTATCAAGAATATATATACTTTATAGGGTCGGAGATGCCTCCTTCTACCTGTTACATACATTTCCCTCCGGCACAAAGTTATAATACCCTTCTACCCTATGGGTAGCGGGTATAAAAAGTAAGGGCACAAATTCTTAAGCCAAAAATTAGATACAATTTTTTTTTTGCATTTATACTTTTTGTATATACATATATTTTCATTTTTATTTTAAAGCCAAATTTGTTTGTCAACATAAAAAAAACCAGTATATCATAAAAATAAAGTGTATTTAAGAAATTGCTGGAGACAAAAACTAACTTTTTCTTGCTCTATTCTTTTCTATATACATACATGTATATATATATATATTATTGTTTTTATTTTAAAGCTGAATTTGATTGTTAAGCATCTATGCATTATTGTGAAAAAATATTAGACTGAGAACTAACTTTTCTTTTACTGTTTTTTTTTATATTTTTATATTTATTTGATTGCCAATATTTTATTCAAAAATAAGTTTATCTTATTTATGAGAATAAAGTTAAAAAACATTAAAAACTTATATATTTGCTAAAATTGGTGGAAAGTTTTGAGCTAACTGTTTGTTATGTGTGCTCGAAGTTGTAAGACAGATTTTAATTAAATAGTTGTAAATGTAAATCTAGATGCGACTAAAAGTTCACCGAGTTCTTCACACTTGTAAGTAAAACTTAAATGAAATGTAAATAAAATGTAAATGTATAATAAATATTCCAAATTAGAAAAGCTTTGCTATGACAAAGTACAAAGGCTAAAAAAAAAACTTACCCAAGCAACCATTTCCGAGAAAAAGCTCCAAGTGTGCCGTGTAGAACGCCGGTCCGAATTCCTCCCACTGTCCACGATCCTTGTGGACGAGCATGCGTATGCCAAAGGGTATGGCAAAGACAATTGCAAGCAGAGCGGCTGTTGAGTACGCTGTGTGTGTGTGTGAGTGTATGGAATACAATGGGAAATGTGCAGAGTTTGCATTTAAGCTCTTTTTTTATGGCTGAGTTTATGGCATAATTATGGCGTCGCTTCCGGCTGGCCGCAACTGCGACCGCGGCCGCGAGACCGGAAGCAACTGAAACTGAAACCGGCAAACAGCAAACGGGCAAACATTGTCGACTGACTCCATGCGAGTCAGAGAGAGAGAGAGAGAGAGAGAGAGAGAGAGAGAGAGAGAGAGAGTGAGAGAGAAATGAATTATTCTCATGTTCCTGTTCCTTCTTCTATTTTCATTTTCATTTTTGCTTTGCGGAATAAATGTTATGCTTGTTGTTGCTATTTGCTGTGATATATGTTTACTACTTATGGCCAAATGCGAATGTGTGTGTGCATGTGTGTGACTTTTTATTGATTTATGACTTGTTTATAGCTCTATAATTACATTATTACTTGCGAGTAAATGCCTGCCTCATGGCCAATTCATCTAACCCTGTCCCCCACTTTGGCTCACTCTTGCTCTACTCTCGATTGCTATCCATCTCCATCCAAATGGCACAAATTGTTTTGGTCACAAAACTTAATGCCCGATATATGACTTCCTGCAACACACACACACACAGCCACACACACACATACTCATATATGTATATGTATACATATTAAGTATAATGTTGTTCATTTAATTGGGTACACGGCACATCAATATAAATGTCACTCTTGTGTGCTCCACAACTCTGACAACTGTCCGTCACTTGATTCGCTCATCACTTTCAGTCCATGTGCCTGATTTTATACCATATTCTCTTCTCTCTCACTCTCTCTCTCTCTCTCTCTCTCTCTCTCTCTCTCTCTCTCTCTTCTTTCTTTCATATATAACACTATACGCAATGTATGAAAGTCGTGTTGTGTTTGCTGTCAACACACTAGAATTTTCGACGACAACTTTCAGTTGTTTGGCTAAGCTCCTAAAGGATTGTCCTCACTAATCAGGTCAACTGATTGAGTGCTCTCTTGATGCTGAAAACGATTTCCTTTTTTACGACTTTAGCTCTGTCGCTCACACGCACACTCATCGTATACGTAATGCGAAAGTCTACAAGTTTACATAGGACATGTTTTGTCATCGTTCACAATCTAATTATACATTTTTATTTGATTTTGATTCTCAGCACTGCTTTTGTCGCCAAGTAAATAAAACTCTAATAATCCTGTCGACAATTAAACAGTTGTTTATTTGTGTATCAACATCCATAAAACTAGTATTGTAATCAGCTCATAATAGGCGTCGAAAATACAGTGAAGACGACTAATTCATAAGCTACGTTAACGAGTTTATAATTCATATTTAAATATGAAAAAGAATGAATCATAAATTATGTTATAAAATTAAATAATATAATAATTGAGCGACGGTTTTCTCAACTGAATTTGATTACTGCTACATTGGGGTCTTAGCTACTTTGGTTGAGATTCTGGCATATTTTACACTTTATTATTTTCAATGTAATAGAATATCGGTTTACCAAACATTGTATACTGAATATTTTAGTATTTTTTGGCATATTCATTTGGTATACAATATTTGGTAGATTACATTCAAATTATACTATAGAGTATAAGAAGAAGCCCCATTTTTTTGGATTTTATTGAACATAGGTAGCGGGTATCTTACAGTCGAATACACTTGACTCTAGCTTTCATATTATTTAATATTTTTCTACCCCACAGAAATGACCAAAATAAACGCGGTTTATTGTTCACTTAATCGAATGTTCAGTCCTTAGAGGCTGAGCCGTGTTTTTGCGAAATTTTAAATAGAATTCTCGTGGGCGTGAACTCGCTAGAGCATTTTTGTATCCTCTTTAAACTCTGCTCACATATCTCGTAATTTTACATTTTCATTTGTCTATTTCGGCTACTTTCGCAACAAATGTGCAATAGTAAATTAGATTAGATAGCAAATGCACACATTTGCCAAAATGTATTCTCTTTTTTTTGTTGCTTTCCTTTTCGGTTTTTCTCTTGCTATGCTGATTTCACATTCCGGCTAACATGATGAGTGTGAAGAGAGAAAAAAAAAACGAAAACCGAAAACAGAAAACCCTAATTCTCGGTAAGTGAAAAGAGACTATTACTTGTTTTGAATCGGCTTTTAGTATTTTGTTTTTGTTTTTGTTTTTGGCATTCTGTTCGTACACTTTGAACCTATTAAAAGCAAGCTAAAAGGGGATAATGGCTTGGTGCAGAGTGTGTGTAATAGGAAGTTGGAAACTACTCGGATGCTAATAATGGGTATATTGCATACTCTTGATCTTAGGCTGCTTATTTGTTTATCTCTTCTTTGGATTGCGTTTTTATTTTAAAACTGAAACGCAATAAAAGTTACTTTTTTTATTCAATTTCTTAATTGAAAAGTTTCTTGAGATTATTCCCGATTTTACGCAGTACTAGCTTTAATTTTAACTTTCCTAATTTCAGAATTTAAGTTGTAATCGACTTTGGGTTATTCTCGTAAATCTCAATTATTTTATTTTCATTTCCTTTATTGAGAATTTAAGCTTTAATTATATTCAAGCTTTTTCCGTGAATACATCTAATAGTTTTTTTGTATATTGGTTTTGCTTTAATCATCTTAAAATTCTTACACAAAAATATTAATGCTTATATTTGCCATTAAAGGTGCTTTAAATGAATAACACTTAAAATTTTAAAGATGTTTAAAGTCTTTTGGAAGGTCAAACTTATCCTAGCCCACGCAATGCCTCAAGGACGAAGTATTTCAAGATCGAGCAGTCTCTCGATAATTTACTTTGTTGTTGGCATTCATCCGACTAAGTCAGTGAAACATTTGGGCTATTGGGCATTGAAAGCTCTGTATTTGGGTGCTGGAATTCGGGAATTTGATTTGGCATTTAAAATTTGTACGCCAGTTTAATATGCAGTCTATTAGTTTTCGCCATTCCGAGCAAAGCTGTTCCCAGTATTCCCGTGTGTGTCATAAAAAATGGCAGCCCCTTGAGAGAGTGGCCCCCAGCTGGCATCCATAACTTGTGCTTAACACCGAGCATCGTGATAGAATAGTCACGTTGCTTTTCCTTCCCCACAACAATACATTACATCACATTCTTTGGGCGAAAAGATTCAAGGACAATGACCGGGCAAATGACAGTGGGGTGCGTGGGGAAATTGTTGTGCAATATTAATAAAATTAATGCAGTGATTTCGCTCATCAACGGCAAGAGTTTAACAGTATCAGATTTAAGGCAGTCCACAACATTTTTAAGTACTGTTAGGCGACACGAGATGAGATGAGATGAAATGCGGAGACTGGTGATATTTCAAACCCCAAGCAGAAAAGGGGCCTTTATATATTTTTGCATTAGCATCAGCAGTTGCAAGTTACAATTTACTAGCTACGAGACATTTTCCAGTTACGAGTTTGCCAGTTGCCAGTTGCCAGCTATCACTTATCAGCTAGCAGCAACCATTTCCCAGCTGCCAGAAGAAGGAAAAAGGAATGGGGCAAACACGCAAAAGGCAATCAATTATGCTGCCATAGCATGCGTAATACATTTCAAGCATTTTATATTTTTCACTCGCTTTTCTCTCTCTCTCTCGTATTTGCGGTGCTGGCTTCCATTTCAAGCTTGGCAAATAAAGTGAGTTACTTTCGCATGCCATACCATGACTTGATTGTTGCACAAAAAACGAACAAGAAAAAAAATAAAAATAAAGCAACACAGTAATACAACACAACAATACAAAAGTGGCCAACACATTGCGCACAAAGTTGACAAGTTTCGGTTTTTTTTTTTTTTTTTGTTCTTTTTTTTTTTGGGGTCGTCTCATTAATCAATTAAAAGGCCGCCAACTAAATGAAGGCCTAATATGCCTAGTTAGTTGCTCTGCGCAATTCCTTAGCGCCCTCCGAGAACAACAACAAACTGTTCTTTGGCAGCCTTACATAAATTTCCGGCCAGCTCCTAATGAAATTCAACGACCATTTTTGTGCCGTTGCTTATTTGACCAGAACAGACTTATTAAGCGGCGGACGGAGAAAGTAGTCTCAACATGTTCATATTGAACGTGTGTGTGTGTATATATATATTTTCATTTAATGATAAAAAAGCATGTGTTTTCTATATTAATATATATGAAAGTGTTTTAGGATAAAACTAGGGATTTATTTCTGATACTTAATCCTGATAGTTATTCAAGTGACGCGAGTTTATTTATCTTATCTCGCAGCATATAAAGATATTCATAACAAACATATTTAATATATATTTTCTGTTATTAATCTTGATATAACAGAATAAACCTATTTATATCGTAGGTGAAATTTGAGTATTCTATAACAGTTTCTCGTTGTTCCAACGTATAAATACATTTCAAATACGCAATAAATTTGATTTCTATCCGTATCTCAAGGGACATCTTAGTTTAGATTTTGCTTAAAAAGACTACCTCAATAGTCTCTGCATTGAAACGTGCACTCATAAAAAGCAGCTGGAACTTCATAGATTTCTTTTCAGTTATTTTAAGCGTCTGATCGTCCGTCGTCGAGTATTTGGTGAGCTGCGAAGCGAATCAAATACTCTTTACACACTAAATTTGGCAATTATTCAGTGAAATGGTCTTTTGTATTGCGTGAATGAAATTGGATTTCTATGGAATGTCCCCAGCACAAACAAATACTTAGCTGCAAGCTACAGTCGAGTGTGCTCGGCAGTAGAAAACACGCCAGTGTATTTCAAAAGGAAATACAAATTTAGTGTGACCAAAGCAAGTGAAACTTGGGAAATTGCTTTTTGAATAAGTTAGAAACACAGGAAATAGCGATAAATGGGTTGAATATAATACAAATAATATGATAACAACTTAAAGCAATATTACATTTATTAATTAGTATATGCATAATAATAATAATGACTGTAATATAACAGTTAATAAGAAAGATTGTGCACTATGAAATCTCAACTCGAGTTAAAAATGTGGAAAAGAAGTTGTAAATTTTATTGATATTCAATATTGAAATGGCACATTTCAAAATAATTTTAAAATTTAACTATTCATTTTTTTTAACACTGGATATGAAGATACTTATAATTATCAACTGTCTCTTATTTCCAAATAGGGATCGTCCCATTATAAATTCTGAAATGCAGCTAATGACGGACTTTTCCTGAACAAAAATGTATCTCTAATAGCTCCATACTTTACTGGTTGGTCTCAAGTTATAATACCCTTTTACCCTATGGGTAGGGGGTATTAAAAAAGGTCTTCAAGTCTTATAGGGACTTCTAAGATAGAGAGAAGGAGTAACAACGTGGCTTGGTGGCTGGAGAATGGAGGTTACATGGCGACTGGTGGGAACACTTACCTCGCATGTAGATGTACGCAGTCCCCCGCATATTTCGACGGGTGAGGACAATTAAATTAAGAACATTGCCCATGATGCCGAGTGAGCAGATGATTGGCAGCATGAGGCCGTAGCAGTATTGGCGTAGAGATTCGGTGCGCGGATCCTCCACGTCCTGCTGGGTGAAACGAAACGAGAGAATGCAGAGTGAAGATGTAGCCGAAAGCAAAACCAATAAAAAGTAATAATAAAAGTAAACAAAAGGACGGCACAGCTCATAAATCATGCAGCGCAGCGCCTTCTATGGTGTCTCTGTCACTCTCTCGCTAACTCTGTCTCTGTCTCTGTCTCTGTCTCTCTCCATTATCGATAATATGCCTCCCGTCCACTCCCCCCTGTGACATTCCCTACTATTCACCACCCACTATAGCCATTGCTCAGTCAGTTGGGCAGGCTGCTAAAGATAAAAATTCAATAGTCAACTTGACACTTTTATTTGTGACTTGTTACACTCATGTGTATACCAATACACTTACATCAGCACCCATTCACTCGCGCTCACTCGCTCTCGCTCTCGCTCTTGAAGTTGCCTTTTTTTGTTGCTGTTGCCTATCTAAATAGATATCTCGCTTACACATGCCCGAGTGGGTTGCCGTAGTCCCATTGTAAATATGATTTGCATGCTTTTTAACATGTTTGCTTTTGTTCTTTTTCTTCTATTTTCATTTTTCTCTTTTGTCCCCCACTTTTCGTTGATGTTGTTGTTTGTTTGTTTAGTGCTCATACTGAGACAGGCACCTCCAGCTCAGCTCAGTTCAGTTCAGTTCTGTTTGCTGCTGCTTGAGTTCGCCTTTTCTGCAGCCTTGAGCAAAAGTTCTTCACAAAGCAGCCGACTCTCTGCACAGCAACAGCAACAGCCACAGCCACAACAGCAGCAGCAGCAGCAGCAGCACATTGGCCATAGCAACTGCGACAGCAACAGCAACAGCGTGTGAACAATCTTTTTTGCACGTGCTGTGCCACGAAATGAGTTATTTCTTTCCCTTTATTCTATATTCTTTTTATTTTGCCTCGAATGATGCCATGATTACACGCACCAAGTTTGCAAGACTCTTGCAGAAAGTAACTAGACATTGAAACATTCAGTATGCTATGCTTCGGATTTGATTCCGCTTACAGTTCATTTTTATAAAGAAAAACCCCGACTTATTATATGTCAAAAACTGGAACCTCTTACACTTCTGTGCTGTAAGTCTGACAATCAGTATAAATAATTCCATATTATTTATTTCTTGCTGTACTGGTTCGATACTTAAATAAAGAAACTAATTAAAAAATATTATTTATTTGTATAATTACTTTCACAAATGATTGTTGTACCAAATAATTGATAATATTTGTCAATATAATAATATGCACTGAGTTGCATTTAGTAGTGTAGAATTTATAATGCATATATTTTTGTTTAATTGTAAGAGTTCTTCTTTTGCAATTAATTAAATAATAATTTAATATCTTTTTAATGGACTGAAACATTAAGATTTATAATATGTTAGTTCGATAGCATATTTGTGATAAGAAAACCTAACAAACTTCGATGTAAAGTAGTTGAAAAATAAACTGGAAAAAATCAACGCTGTCCACTTCTTTCACTTGACCACCCAACTGTCTTTTCCTAGTGGCATCTCACTCGCTCATCACTCTATTGGGTGGGTGTGGGGGTGTAATCAAGGCATCACTTTCTAGACTATTCGATTCAGTTCGCTGATGCGTAGTGAGGGAAGTTCTAGTACGTGATGCGTAAATGCCACACACACAAACACATGAACACAAATAAATGTAATTGAATCATGACGTTGAAGCGCCTAAAAAATTAATAAGTTTCTGTTCATGTGAACGAATAAATGCAATTGCTGTCTCTTGGTTTGATTTAATTTGATTAATACTTGCGCATCTAACACCTCACTGAGCGGCTATATCGTTATTTCGAGTATTGCACATAAGCACCACACTGTACTAATGCAAAAATTTCCGCTAGCTACCAATATTTTAAACTGAGCAGAAAGACAAAAAAAATAAATAAACAGCTGCTTAACTTCATAACTTCCTGCTATATCTACATCTACATATATCCCTAATTTTCACATAAGCGCCACATTTGTACTTAAGTGCTTGTTTTTAAACTTTGCAGAAAAGCAGAAAAATTGTAAAAACAATTTCTTGAGTTTACTTCCTCTCGCAAGATCGGCTTCTATATCTTTTTTTTTTATAAATATTTGCAGTTAAGTGCCGCACTTACTTATCAAATGCGCTTAGCTGCATATTTTAATAACTTTGCAATAACACACACAAATAATTCAAATCAAAAACAAATATTGCTTCACTATACGTCTTCTCGCTTAGCGACCATCGCAGTTGAGGCCGCTAAGTGAGGTTGAAGTTTACGCTCATAAGTGTTATAACTGACATCTAATGACTTACCGTATATATGTCGTCCCGCAGATCATTGCTGAATATCTGAGACGCGTTAGCTGGAGTGCCGAGAACGAGATCGTTGCTGCTAAGATTTCCGCCCCAGATGAATGAGCAATAGGCGGGATCCTCTTCCGTATTGTATAATCTTGTAATCATCGTTTGCGGCGAAGCACTTTGCTGCCTTATCACCGTATTATGTGTCGTATTGAAGTGTTTGTGTCTTTGAGGATCCACGTTCGGTTTCAGTTTCGGATACGTCATGAATTTAGACAAAACGGGCAAGATCAATACGATTACACGTAGTGTGAAAAAGAACGCAAAAAACAATAAAACGAAAACTAGCTGGTAAATCGAAGTCATTCATGAGCTTCAAAATGATGTCGATGCCAGTGTTACTATTTGAATAGCAAAAAAAAAAAACAGCGACAGAAGAGACGTCGTACTGCGAAATGGAAATGAAAATGCAAAATGCAAAATGGAAATGGACGTGAAGAGAGCACAAAACAGTTTAGCAGTGAGCACAGCGAGAAGGTGAAGAGGGTGAATCGGTGCAATCGAAATGGTAACGGGCAGCGAGACAGTTGAGCAAGGCGGAAACGGAAGCGAACACTTGTAGACTTTGCAGCAAAAACAAAACACACAGTAGTAACAGAAATACTAAACGGACACGGTAAAATCGTGGCAGGTGCCGTGATACGTTATCGTTCATTGCTTCAAGGCGTAACAATTGAAGCTTTGATTTTCGCTGGCACTCGAATAAAAAAGAAATAAAACACAATCAACCAAAAATGTTTTACAGCACCAACTGACTGAAAACTCTGCACAAGATGGACGAGGAGCAGAGAAGATATAGACTTAAATATGTTGAGTGAAATATTACAATTATTAATATTGAGTCACAATTTTAGCTGAGCTTTTTAATATTAATATTTCATTTGATTATTTTGGGACGTCTTTTTGGGAAATTGCATAAGCACATCAGTCTAAGTATCACGATTAATTTGCTTTACTTTATCACCAAACAAATGACAACACATGAATTGCATTTAGTACCAAGCTCGTTATGTAAGTATTTCTAACTTAGAACACTTCTAAGTAGTAGATTGTTTAAAGATGATCGGACATCAACTAGTCTTAGTCTCTACGATGATCTTACCTAAATGATGCGAAACAATGATTACGTGTTATTTAATGTTATCTTTAAGCAGTGATCCAATTAATTACATGATTATGTTACGAAAAAAAAAAACAAAAAAAAATGCCTAATTAATACCTGATTAATATTAACTTATTTATCGGCGTACAAATTGCGAACTATTACGGCGTATAACGAGAGAGTGATTATGTGAATTCCATTTTGGTAATTTCAGTTCCATATGCACTGCAAAGAGATGAAATAAGATACATCAACGGAATTAAAAGTTATAAGATGAAGAATTTATCAGATAAATGTATCAGGAAATATGAAATATTTCATTCAACAGATTCATTGAATAAAATATTAGAGTTTTTTTTGAGGAATCAATATTTACAATAATAAATTATTTTCACTCTAAAGTTGGCAGCTTATTTCCAATTTATAGTTAGTTGAACAATTAATAAATTTCGAATTTGTTTCTAACTTTTAAAAAGACATTTACTACATGATAAACATGGAATCATACTATGAGTTACCCTCTTCTATTCAAGATATATCAAACATGCGTTTAAGGCGGATTAAAAGTAAATAAAATTATATTATTAAATTAATTTATTATTTGGCACTCCCTTTTAAAGAAAGCAATCAAATTATCTAGCGTATTTCAAATGCAAATTAATTTCTAGACCAAATTTGCAGCTCTGATTTCGTTTCGTGCAAACAAAAAAGTTGCAATGCGCTTGAGAGTTTTAGTTTTGAAGCGAATCAGTCACTTGGCACAGGCGAGAGAGAGAGAGGAGTAAAGTGTTTTAATTATATAGGCGATGACAGAGGACACCCAAATTATACAATGCGGAGAGTGTAGTGGAGAAGAGAGAGAGAGAGACAGAGAGAGAGAGAGAGAGAGAGAGAGAGAGAGAAAGCGAGAGCCTGGCGGAGGCAGATGAACTGAAGTGGAGTGTGTGGTGGTTAAGCGCCCGACTCATGTGTCATAATATGACATTATAATTGATGCCGTTGATGGCGTTGTCGTTGTCGTCGTTGTGGCACGAAGCACGAAGCACGTAATAAAGCGAGCAGGCAGAAGGCAGGCAGGATGGCAGGAAGGCAAGCAGTCAGGAGTCGAGACCCTGGCAACAGGTGTGTTTTATTTGCACGCGTCACTAACTAACCAACATATGTCTTCCACGGCCATGGCCACGCCCATCGCCCAACACCCAACGCCCATCGCCCATTTGGCGCTCTGAGGGCGGCCCTAGGCACATACTAAGTTAAGCGCTAAAATCAATGTTGACAGGCGACAGAATTTCGTATAAAATATATTTTATAAATTGCCCGACCAGGCGGTGGCTTACGACAGCGCCATCAGGATGAACGAACGCCTTTAAATCTATATGAGTGTATATTTATGGGACGGGCAAGGACATTGGAAATATGAACAACGGGCAAAGCTATCGTTGGCCTCACTTTGAGATACCCTGCTAATCATATGAAGAGTATGAGCACAATTTCTAATGCATTTAATATTCAAACAAAGATTAATTTCAACTAGATTACATTTTGAGTTTATTTTAAGTTTGAGTGTAATTATCAAATGAATAATTTATTAAAAAATAAAATTAAAACAGCGATAGTAGGTAGTGAAGTTCCTCCTGTCAACATGTTTGAGTCACTAGATATTATAGTTCCATAGTATAAAGAATAATATTTATTATAATATAAAGTAAAGTACATCAAACTATTCACAAATGAAATCTGCGCTTCTGCAAAACAGTTTCTTTACAATTGCCAATCAATTGATATTCCCTTCAAACGCTTTTCTAGCAGAATATAAAAATGGATTAGGTTTAGTGTTGATGGCTGACAGATGATTTTTTATTCATATTTTTTTTTTTTTTGGTTTACAAATTCACCGAAACGCGTCATTAAATTAAGTGTTTGCCTCACTGCTGAATACTTGGCAATGAATTAAATTTGAATATTTGATTGTACCCTGAAACTATTATTATGTTTATCGTTTAATGCATGCAGAAAATAGCTGCAATATAAGCAATTTATTATAGCTATTTAGAGCGTGCAACATTAGAATCAATTTGCACAAAAAGCTAAGCTTTTAGCAAATCAATTGCATGACATGCACTCAACACTAACGATGTTCTGATTGTCTGAATACCCTGCAAAAACTGTGCTGTAAGGTGTTTGGTTTTAGCCAATTAGGCAACACATAAAACACATTATTTATGCATTAGTATTTAGCACATTTTATAGCTGGTTTTCTTAGAGTAATTGCAAAAAATTATTCACTTTCAAGAAGCTGAGTGAGCTCTTAAACGCACTCAGCACTTATGGTTAGTTGTATGTACAACTGTACACTACACTGTGCACTACACTGAACTACACACAACTGGCAAGTTGAGCAGATTGAATGACACAAAACATGACACAAACTTAATTTCCCCAAGGTAAACATGAAAGCCGTTCCCACTGCGAATGTAGTATCGCGGTTAAGCTGCTGAAGGCTTTTGGCCCAGGTTTTGCTACTTGAAAGATTGACTATTTGGTTACCTGATTGCCTGGCTGGCAGACTACCAGACTAGCTGACTGACTGACTGACTGACTAACTGATAGACTGATGGACTGACTAAATATGCGAAGTCTGCTTAAGAAAGCAACTACTGTTTTGCTTTGCTTCCATCGCTTGTCCTTGTCTCTATCGCTCTCTCTTTCTCTCTCTTTCTTTCTCTCTTTCTGTCTTTATCTTCATCTCTCACGCTCTTTCTCTAAATACATCTCAGTGCCACACATCTACAACACTAGTGTGTGGCATAAACTGTCATGCTGCATTGCGAGCTGAGAAGAATTTCGCATAATTTATGCCTGCAATTATCATAATAATTCGCCAGACACACGACAATGATTTGGCTCCAACAGGTTCTGCTAGAAATTATGGTACAGGTATTTTTTGCCGTTTGTTGTTTGCTGGCTTAACACATGTCCTTCTCGATGTTGCTTGTTAGTTTTGTGCCACTTTTTGTTGTTGCTGCTGGGGCCTCTGTTTGTTGAGCACTTATAGTTATTGCGGTTTAGTTTAGGGCCAAAAGTTTTCATTTGGTAAATATACAAAAAAAGCAAGCGATGGAAAAAATAGAAGAGAGAGAATAAAAATAAAGGAC
Source organism: Drosophila albomicans (assembly GCF_009650485.2). Lineage (NCBI taxonomy): Eukaryota > Metazoa > Arthropoda > Insecta > Diptera > Drosophilidae > Drosophila > Drosophila albomicans. The sequence continues at coordinate 18,227,254 of NC_047627.2, forward strand.
AACATGTGCTATATAGCGTCATCCACATGGCGGCTTATCACGTTCCTTTGCTTTGTCACTGTCTCGTTCTCTGAACAAATGCCAAAGTCAAAGTTACAAATGGCTGACGCTTCGATTATATTATGAGGGCACAAGCACACACACACACAGAGAGACATAGGGGCACACGTGTCTGTGTGTGTGTAGGCAGGGTATTGGGCAGTCGAGCAGACTCACGTCTCACTCACGTTTTGTGCACCTTTCACTTGCTCTTTGGTGGCTTGCAAATTGTTTGGTTAGACTTTGTTTATCACCATTTTTTCGGGGTGTTTTCATTTCATTGCCCCCTCTCGCCATCTCTCTCTCTCTCTCTCTCTCTCTCTCACTCACTAACTCTCTCTTTCTCGCTCTGTCTGTCGCAGGCACAGCTTATCTATTGCTGTTGTATACATATATAATTGCCTGTGTGTTGCCATGATTAATGTTTTTGTTTATATTTCCCGCTTCGGTTTTTGGCTTTTCTTCACTTCGCTCTTCTTTTTTTCTACGCTCTCGCTCTTTGTCTGTGTGTGTGTGTATGTGTGTGTGAATGTGTGTGGAGTATGTTAAGCCTCCCTGTCTATATGTCTGTCTTTCTGTATGTCTGTCTGCCTTCCTGACTGTCAGCCAAACAATACGCTTAACAAAAAAGTTTAACTCAAATTAAGTTAAACTAGCAGCGCTTAACGATGTGCGACATAGATGAATATCTATCTGTGTGGGTGTGGACAACACACACACACACGCATATGAGTGTGTGTATGTGTGTGCTAGACAACCCACAGTGCTCACCGTTTTGGGTAACAGCGGGTAGCTTGCCCAGCTGCCCCGAAAAAATTGCGGCCTTTAATGCCTTTAATTTACACACAAAATGAGCTCGGCCCAAACGCCAGTCGCAGGACATGCGACAAAGGACATTCCCGACGACGGCACAAATTAAGTTTGCAAGAAATCTAGATATCTAAATGAAAATCAACTCAGGATATCCGCAAATTAAATATAAAAGTTAAAACACAAAAATCAAAATAAAGAGCGCTCCACAAAAAAAATAACGAACTTTGTTTTTACGCTCAACGAGGTTGGCTGCATAGCTAAGTGCGATGATATCAGCCAAGTATCTAAGATTAAAAGCAAATATTTGCACATTTTAATTTAATCTCTTTTTGGCTTAGATTTAAGATAAGACATTTAATGTTTTCCTATGCCAGAAGTCTAATTACCTATTGTCTATTCGAAAGCATAAATTGCTTTAATTTTAAATTCTTGCAATTGAAATTAGACTGCAAATTAAATGTTAACAAAATTCCAAGCACAATTCCAAACAACTGCTGCCTTCGTTCAGAAAAAATTATTTTTATTGCAAACAATTGAGGTAAATGGCAAATAAATGTTTAAATATTTCAATAAATTTCTAAGTTTATTATTCAATTTTGAAGCTATTTTAAAGACATTTATTTTATTGATTTTATTTCTATTGGAATCGAATCTTTCACATTTCATTTATCTAATTTTATCTCACATCAACATCTTAACCGTTTTATGGTCTTTATTATTTAGGAAAAGTCTCTAAAATGTTACGATTTTTATTGCTCTGCATAAACTAAACAAGCAAATGAGCAAAATAGCCAATATATGTATATTAAAATATTTCAATGAATTTCAAAGCTGAATTCTCAATTTTGTTGCTATGCATACAAGACCATTTTAAAGAAATTTATTTTCTTTTTAGCAGTAAATCTTTCACACATTTCAACTACTTTTATCTTGCTCAATCTCACTGATTTTATTTTTCAAAAAAAACGTTACTTTTTATGGTCTTGACTATTTAAAAAATGTGCATAAAAGCTAACGATTTTTATTGCTTCATATAAACTTGGCAAGCAAATAAATTATTAAATAAATTTCCAAGTTGAGGATTTAATTTTGACGCTATTATTTTTATCTTTCTTATAATAAATGATTTTATTTTGTATAAATAGTTAAATAGATTATTTTAAGCATTTTATTTTATTTTGTTCTTTTTTTTAAAGAGAATCTTTCACACATTTTAACAACTTTTATCTATCGCATTCTCACTGATTTTATTTCGCATAAAAAACGTTTTTATGGCCTCTACTATTTAAGAAATGTGCATAAAATGTTATGATCACATAAATCATAAAGTCAGCGAATACTCAAACCCCTTTTGGGTGGACATGGAAGGATAAGCAAGTATGTTGATGGCTTCGAATAAGCATACGCAAATTAGAGCGAATGCCTGCTGCTTAAATGTGATAACTATTTCGGCGAATTTAATTACAGTTTATGGAATGCTGAACTCTGGCGTGCACCTAATTAACAAATTAACAGCATTGTCTATTACTCGACTCTCTTCTCTCTCTCTATGAATAAAGCGTACTTTTGCGTAGATTAAAGTTCGAGTTTTGGGTTTGCGCCCGAAAAGTTATCAAACAATACTTTAATGCTTCAAAAAGTTGCATCAACATTTTGCAGCTTGCAACATTATTATCATTTTGCCTTGAGCATAATTTGCGATGTTTTTGTTAGGAGGGGAAAAGCTTAACTTTATTTTGAATATAAGCTAAAGTCGAGTATTTTTGAGTGCGTTAATTAGTTATGGTGCTGCAAAACTGCAGTTTAATTAATCAACTATTTGAATGGCTTCGTTTAAGCTGGGAAAACAGCAAGTTATGTTTCAATAATGGAAGCCAATGAAATAGTTGGATAATTAGTTGTGTTGGCTTTGCGGTTAAGCTATACAAGTTGCCATGTGTGTGTGTGTGTGTGTGTATGCTGTATGCTGTGTGTGCATTCCAAGTGGCAAACAGCAAGTGGCAAATGGCAATTGCAAATATCAAACAGCAAATAGCAATTGGCAAATGCCAAGAAATTGGCTCAAGGAATGCATTCCGAGGAATGGCAAAATTTTTGCCAACCTTCAACTATTGTTTGACACCTTTTGGCTTTGCGCTTAGCTAAAATTCTTTGAACAGTTTTTGCCAAAGGTCAGCAGATACTTGGCAAATCAACAAAACAATAGAATGACATTATTTATTTGCTCGTCTTCTTTGTTTTTTGTTTGTATTTTTGGAAGTCATCAGCAAATACTTTTGTTTTGGCATTTCTAATCAGAGTTATGCATTGTGAGTGTGTGTGTGTGTGTGTGTGTTGGGAATTGGAATTTAATAAAATAAGCTGGATAGCATCAAAAGGATGTTTTTGTATTGAGCTTCAAATTTGTGCTAGAGTGGTAAATGTCAATTATTGGCTTTTGTCCTTGGCTTGATGGCAAATGCAATGTACAACTTTGGCGAGGTAAAAGCACAAAGAGAGCGAGAGAGAGAGAGACAGAGAGAAAGTGGAAGAGGGAGTTGAAATCATAGTCTATAGTTTTGTTGATTTTGTTGTTGCGGAATGCGCAACGTGACTTTACGCTTTTGACTGGATGCTGTTGCTTTTGCTTTTGCTGCTGCTGTTTTTAGCCACCAAGCAAACGACAAAGAGCAGCAGCAGCTGCTGCTGCTGTGTTCGCATTGTTGGATTGTCGGATTGTTTGGTATGGCAGCGCACAATGCATAACTTGTAATAACCTGCTGACCCCGACATGCACCCACACAAACACACACACACACACACACACACATATACGCAATACATACATGCAGATGCACTTAGACGTCAAGCGGCGACGTCGTCGTTGTGCACTTGAAATGAAAATGAAAATGAGAATGAATTTTCAACTTACCACACGGGGCAAATGCTGCAAATATTGCGTACAGTTACTTTGATGGAATTTCGGTTGAAGCTCAGTCCTCTCGTTGAAAATCCCTCTGGCTTTTATAACAACCAAAAAAAAAATAAACAGAACGACAAATTACCTGCTCGTTTTTTGTTAGTTGTTTATTTTTTTTTTTAATAATTTTCTTGAATTGTTGTTGATCTTCGTTAGATTGTGTTGTCAAATTGCAGTAATTTATTTTTGGCAGTGGGCAATTTCCCTAGTTGGCAGTGGATCGGTGGGTGTATTTGTTTACTGGCTCAGTTCTCAGCTTGCGCTAAACAACAACAGATAAAAAAAACAATGCAAAAAAAATATAGATGTATTGCATAGACAACAAGTTGTTCTGCAGCAAGATGAAGAAGGCTTCAGCATTCGGCAATTGAATAATGCGAACTTGCACACGTACACACATACACGACCACACAGATGCATATGCACAGACACACACTTAGCACCCAGCACGCACACAGCAACATTTTGTGGGAAGCAACCAAAAAAAAAAAACAGGAACAATTTTATGTTGCCTACTTTTGAGCGCGCGAAATGCACAAATGCAGTCACCACAACAAGAGCCACAAAAACGGACAGAGACACGTTTGATACACACACAAACACACAAACACACTCACGCATTCAAATGACAATCGAAAGTACTTTATCAATTGCTTTCACTATTCACTCGTTAAACACTCGTTCACTCGTCAACAAATAATTCCATTCACTATTCGTTTTTTTTTTTGATTTGCAAATGCCGCAGCCTTCAAAAGTTAAATGTTGAGTGTTGTTATATTCGCAGATGGAATGCATGAAATGTCGTAATCATCAAATTGAGAAATTGATACAAATACAAAAAAAAATTTTACAAAATAGTTTAATAATTGTATAATATTCATTCTTATTTTCATTCTCCTTTTCATTTCCATTCAATTTGCACACTATTCTTTTTTTTGTTTTTTGGTTTTTACACTTTCACTCAAGTCAAAAGTCATTCACTTTGTAACTGCCTTCAACCTTCAAAAGTTAACGACAACAATCAAAAGAAATAACAAAAAAAATAACACAGATAAAAATGCTGATGATGTTTGAGTTTTTTCCTTGTTGTTGTTTTTGCTACTTCTGCTGCTGCTGTTGCTGCTTTTGGTGTTGCTGTTGCTGTTGCTGCAGCTTCTGTTGTTGACCGTTGTCCAGTTTGTGACTTCAAAAAGTGCCAGTAAATATGTGTTTGCTGGTTGCTTGCTTGCTGATTGCTTTCAATTTTCCTTGTTTTCCTGCTGAGGCACGTCCATGCCGTGTGGTTGCTCGCTGGCAACTGACTTGAAAGCTGCTCGACACGCTCCTCTTATCAACGTCGGCAACGACTTGCTGGGCTTTTCACGCTTGGGACATTTTCAGTTTCTGTTATTGGCAAATTTCCCAGCTGTAATGCTGCTGTAAAGTGTGTAAGCTGCAAAAGGAGCATCCACTGGACAGCTACTTGCAAGCCCCTCAACCTCCCATCTCCATTTTTATATGTGTTTTAGACACATGGAAGTAGCTTGCTCAAGTTCTTGATCTGTATAACGAGTTAGAAAACTGAAAAATATCTTTAAGAATGATTTTACAATTTATTTCCATTTTAATGTATAAAAAATTTACTTCTTTTCTTAAAAAAAAAAACGAATGTACATTGTTGTTAAAATTTTTAAAATCATGTCATGTGTTTAGTTAATATCTTGACATCATTTGGGTATCTAAAATAGTTATTTGCGTTGCTTTAAAAGTAAGTGAACCATGTACTGCGAAACAATTGTAAATTATTCTGTACATAAATTAATTTAATAATCATCTTATCTTGATTTAATAACATTGAAAATGACTTTCGGGTCTTAGTTGCTTTGGCTGACAATCTGATAAATTTTGTACTCTATGGTATATTACAAATGGAGTACTACTTGTATATCAATGTACCAAATATAGCCTTCGGTATAATTTAGTATTATGCGGTATTTTTTTTGTAAATATGGTTTCATTGAATGTGGGTAGCGGGTGTCTCAGAGTTGAGCACACTCAACTTGTTTTTCTTAGATTCTCCTTTAATATTGGAATAATATACATAATTACTTCAGCCAAAGTACTTTTAAGTAGTGTTATATAAAAACATTAAAAATGCAATTAATTAATTAATAATTTCATTTCTTAATTAATTATATAAAAATAAAAAGGTAGTAGGCACTCCGAATACAGCTATTAATTAACATTTTCGGACCAAAATAGTCAATTCGCAAAGGATTTGTTTAAATCTTAATATAATTTAGTGTCCTTCATCTGAGACAAAAGTGTATTTGATTATTTATAAGTTGAAAGAATTTAGATATATTTAAGCAATTAGTACTGATGAAAATAAAAACCTTTAAATATAACAGGACAAACTTTTCAGCTAAGTTTTATAATTGTATTATATTTATGTGTTAATAATGTTTTTATGCCATTTCAGGAAAAAAAAGATATGTCGCAAATTGAATTTGGTACTAAGTGAGAGTGAAGTGAGAGTGAGCCTTAAGAGAGGTGTAAATTGCGACTTTCGCTAGTGGCAAACTGGTGTAAAAAAGTAATTTGTATGCCTAATTATTGCACCTGAAATTATAATTATATCAGGAATATAAAGAGTGATTTATGTAGGTGGAGTATTAGGCATCGAAATTTCCATCATGTTGCACAGTTTGTGCTTCGCAAAGATCTTTCGTAGAGCCTGACTAAGTCTCTCTTCTTGTCTCTCATGGCTGTGTTAGATAATGTTTTTGTTATCGACTTGTTTTCCAATTGCTGCTCCGCGATATGAAGCAGGCTGCTGTTACTTTTGCTGTCGCCGCCTTGAACAAGGAGCCTACAAGTTGAGCAAGCACTCAACGCACAAAATCAAAACAAATATCACGAATGGCGAAATGCGAAATGGCAAATAGCTATGCCGATAGCAACGATGACGATGACGACGATAGCATTGGCAGAGCAATGTTTGGTGACTCTGATGGCAAACAGCAGCAGCGACAGCAACAGCAACAGTTGCAATGACAGATGGGGCTTTGGCTTTAAAGTCAGTCCAAAGACATTATCCCGCCTGCCTCTTCTCTTTTTTTTTGGCTTGACAGTTGATTGGGAACGATTGGAGTTGTTGGATGCGTTCTTCGTTCATTGTTGCATCCTGTGTGAGATACGTTGTTGTTTTTTTTTTTTTTTTTTTTTTTGGATATTCATTCCATTGCTCTAAATAGGTTAATCAATCATGTGTATCTATCTCCATTGAGTGGCGCCACTTGCGGGGCTAATCAATGAAATCTTTGCTGTCTTCACTCTGCTCGTCTCTGCTCTGCTTATCTGCACTTTCTCTAATGGCTGCGGCATTAAATGAGCCCCGCAGCTGAGCCTCTGGCCTCTGTGTATATACCTTGGTGCAGATTGTTAGCCCAACAATTGCTGACTACCGCGAGACAACACAGACGACTATGCGAGGGGCAAGTGCTGTGGGCTGTGGATAGGTTATTTTTATGGCAACTGCCTTTGCCGTTCTCGTTGTCGTTTTCGTTGCCGTTGTCGTTGTCGTTGCCACTGGCCCTGGCTCTGACTCTGGTTATGCCACTGCCACTGGAACTGGCTCAAAGGCGCACTTAGACTCATGTATTCAAAGCACAGTGACCGAACATCTCTCAAATAAATCTACATATATTTATGCCAATTATCTCTTCTGCATTTCTATGCTGTGTAAGCTTATATTATTTTCAATTCATTTACTACATTCGAAATATAACTAAAAGGGAATAAACATCGATTTTTTTGTTAATCTCAATCTATTTTTATTCCATATTAATTATATTTAAAGTGAATTAAACAAATATATAAATTTATAAATGCAACACGATGAAAACAAAACCATATTCTACAAAATATACCGAAAGCTTTATTTGGTATACAATATTCTACGTTTTTTAGCATCCAAAAGTATTTCTCAAACTTAACTTTTACAATTTTTATCCAATAGCCAAATTTTCAGGAATCCTACATATGTATTATGTTTATATTGTGTATACTTGCTTAAGAGAATCCAATAAAAAAATGCAAGGAACATAAAACATATAAATATGAAATTTTCTATTTTGTGACTGAAGAAATTTCTATATATAGTTTAAGACAAGGGAAAAATTTGTTTATTTCTACAATATTTTACATTATATATTTTCATCGCTTAAATAAATTAAGCAACAATGTCGAATGAGCTGGTAAAATATAGAACAAAAAATAAAAATGCAAATTATGGGAGACAGTTAAAGTGCCGCAAAATTCGATGATGAATTGCTTGAACCACTGTGCTTTGGTGTGATTGTGAGAAGACGGTTCTGGGCCTGGGGCTGAAGACGAGCCTGGGGCAGGACGGTGATGGAAATGGGAATGGGGACAGGGGTGGTGGATGGAGGTGGCTGAGGTTGACGCTGATGCTGATGCTCAGGCTAAGGCTGCGGCTCATGCTCATGCTCATGCTCATGCTGACGACGTCGAGCTCACTTCAGAACTATTTCAATAAGCGTTACGTTATGCACGCGCATTGTCCTTCACCCTGTTTTCTCGACTGTCGACCGCGTTCGTTGTCGAATCTTGTTGTTGCATTTTGCTGCGTTCGTCCTTTCGCTTTTGTTGTCATCGCTGCCTGCCGCCTGCCAACGTCGCCATCGCCATTTTGTGGCAGTGGCGGTGGCGGTGGCGGTGACGATGGCGGTGTTCTAGGGTGGTATTCTCTCTGCGCTACGTCTACGTGCAATTTACAGCATTTTACATTTTGCTTTTCGCATTTTGCATTTTGCATTTCACGTTTTACATTCTACATTTTGCGATTCTCATTTTGATTTTGGTTCTAATTCGCTGACGACGTCGCTGCTGTCGTCGTCGTTGCTGCCGCAGCTTCCGTTTCCGGTATGTGCATTGCACCGTGTCGCGTTGTTGATTGTCGCGACCTTACTGCCTCCTCGATGGCTCTGCCTTTGCCTCCGCCTCCGCCTCTGCCACACACTCCAAGTCTCCATTACTCCGCCACAGTTGTCGCACAGCATTTTCTTGAGCTCCTTAGTCCCTAGTCCTTAGTCCTGTGCCGACACCTCGCAGCAATCAAGCCAAGCCAAGCCAAGCCGAGTCGCCTCCGACTCTGTCTCTGTCCCTGTCTGTGTCTCTGGTGACTTTAAGTTTGACGTTTCACACAGCACCGACATGAACATGGCTGAGCAATGCCAACAATGCCAACGATATGTCTGGACAAATCAAACAATAACCAAGCGTATCAACATTTTTCCTTATTCTTTCATTTTCATTTTCCTTTTTTTTCTTTTTTCTTGTATTTTTCTTTTTTTTTTGCCACTCACGCGCACCAGACTCTGTCGTTTTCGATAAGTAGGTCAGTAGTAACATTTATACTCGTCTACCCTTGGAGTAGTTGGGTATTATAAATTGGAGACTTAGTGTGCAAAAGCATTACAGTTTTTTAATAGTTAATCAGTAAATAATATACATATTAAATTAAATTAATTATATATCTTATCACATTCCAAATTAAAACAAAATTCAATTGATATAAGCTCTACATAGAACAAATGCTTAACATATTCATAATCATAATATTTTTTTTGTTATAAGCCGCTTACGTCATTAATTTATATTATTATCATAGATTAAAAATAAATTAAAATATGGCCTACGGGTATTTCACTGTCGGGAACATTTGATTGCAGTTTTACTACTTGTATTTTTCCAAAGCAAGGTTTGCTTGAAAAATTATAAATTAATGCGTTTATCAAGGCTCAGTAATTTTTTATTTTGTGAGACAACTTCTAATAGAAATTTTAAATATAAGCATAAATAAATTAAACAAATTGAAATATATATAATTGGCGAATGATTATATAAAGCAGTACAATTTTTAACCATAAAGTAAAGCAGAGGAAATTTTAACTTTAGATCGTGCTTCAGTTGAAATAATTTCTTTTGATCGCTAAACGTAGAAAATAATTCAAGAAATAGAAACCCAAATTTGAAATATTACGAAATATATTTTTTCAAAACAATTTTCATTTTCACTTTAAAAATATTCTATAAAATAAATAGCAAATAGAAAATAAATTAGAGTTTGCAAAACTTATCGCAGGAATAAACAACAGACATAACATAACATATATTTTTTGCTTTCTAAGTTTTCAAAGTGCCCCTCGCAAGTGTATTATTGTTATTGTTGACTTTTCGCCGCAGACTTTTTGCTATCCCCTCTAGAGAGAGAGAGAGAGAGACAGAAAGAGCAGAGCAGAGCATACTCATCGCAGATGTCTGTCTAGCATCAGGCTGCTTGGCTTTTTGGTTGTCGTTCGACGCCTTTACCTTAAATTTGAATGTTTTTATCGTTCGCAGTTCGCTGTTCACTGTGCACTGTTCACTGCTTGGTGTGGTGCTCAGTCACTTGGTTTTGATCTGCCCGTTGAGCACTTCAGACTGCAAAGAGAAAAAAAAAGAGAATGCCTTGACACAGCGTGCTCTACATGCATTTAAAAAGCGACATAGATTAGCTTGGCTAGCTATAGCTTTCCATCCTTTTCTGCTCAGTCAATGCCTCGACTCTCGGCTTTGTCACCTCCACACAATCAGCTTCAGCTTCTGCTGCTGTTGCTGTTGCTGCTGCTGCTGCTCGTTCTCTCACTCAAACCACAAGACTCAAGGCAGTTGAAGGCAGAGAGACAGATGCTCTGAGTCAGATAGTTAGATGTCTTCATAGGCATTGCAATTGTCGTTGCCATGCCAAGGCATCAACATTCCTTTATGTTCCGCAAAATTCAACTGCAATTTGTGCATTGCAGGCCAGCTTTTGAATAGATGGATAATATTGCAGTACAATGCATCCACAAGGTGTACGATGAATTGAAAATGCATCTACTCAAATTTAATCTCCTTAGCAATTTTTCAAAAGAGCGGCACATTTTGTGATTGGCTTGAATATTGGGTTTTGGATTTTTGGCTTTTGCTACTGAGATTGGGGCTAGAATTAATTTCCATTGAAAATTTTAATTAATTGAAACAATAAGTCCACGTAATAGGCTTAGTTGCTGGCATTTGGTTCGAAAATTGTTGAATTAACACTTTGCTCAGTACCATTTACTAAATGTCTTCTCTTATTTTTAACAAGCATGAAAGCTAGCAATACTTTTTATACCCGCTACCCAAAGGGTCAAAAGGTTTTTTAACTTTGAGTTAGGACCCAATAAAGTAAATATATTCTTATTTAGCGGCAGCAGATGAGACGATATATCTATGTCCGTCTGTCCGTCCGTCTGTCCGTCCGTCTGTTTGAGCACGTAGATCTCAGAGACCATAAGAGGATAGAGATATAATTTGGTTTAAACAGAACTTGTACTTATAATAATAACTACATTATTTATGATTTCTGAAAGTTAGGTTGTGATCGGATAAAAATTATACTCGCTTTGGATGATAATTTGGTATTTTTTAGTGCTCTATGGTATATTTTGAAGTGCTATATCAATATACCAAATATATTCTTTAGTAAATTATAGTATTTTTGCGGTATATTACTTTGATATATTTTACGAAGGATACCACACTGTTTTGCTCTCATTCATTTGCTTTGGCTGATAATTTGGTATATTTTAGTGCTCTATGGTATATTTTGAATGTACATAGTACTACGAAAATATACCAAATATAGTCTTTGGTACATTCTATTATTCTAGTATATGAGGTATATTAAATTGATATATATTTAAAAAACAATACCACACTGTTTTGCTTTCATTAAAAATGGGTTAGCGAGTATCTAATTCTTACTTATTTTTTGTGTATTCTGAATACCCTAGTTGCGGAACTGCTGTCCAGTAGTAATGACAGCAGCAACCAAACACAATAACAATTATGTATATATATAAGGGAAATGGCTGCCAGCAAAATGCTCGTCAGTCTTAGTTAGCCAAGTTAGAGTGAAAGCGGCTGTCCACGAGTTAACCAGTCAACCAGTTAACCAGTCATCCAGTCAACCAGGACTAATTGTTCACTCGCTGTTCACTGCTCGCTGCTTGCTGCTTACTGAGTGTCGTCACTTCTTTGACTGACATTACTCATTGCTCAATCTGCTTGTTGAATGCTTTAATTACATTTGTTTTGCCAAATTAAATGGAACACGTAGCGGCAACGAAAGCAAAGGTGAAACGGATTCCGATTGGATTTTTATGTCGTCGTCGGTCATGGCCATGTCCACGTCCACTTGTCCGTGCATTGACCTCACAATTCGTCTCTTGACAATGTGTTTTGTGTTTTGCTGCTCGCTGCTTACACTTGACGCCTGCTTGAGTGGCGATGGCCCATAAAAGTATGCTACAATATTATTGTTAAGATGAATACTCATTTGGCATGCAAAGAACCTGTTCTTTCAGTTCTTTCGGTTCGGTTCATCCAGTTTTATTATAGCTATTTAGCTAGTTTCACATCAAATCTGGAACTATACAATTATTAAGTTATTTTGGCGCTATATTCAAAACTTATAAGTTTAACATCTGTTTCTTTTGTTAGACAATTTTTTTTGCAAAATTTGCTTTGGTTTTTTTTTTTTTAAATTAATGAAATTACAAAAATTTGTATGTTCATTTATTACTTATAAATTTCGGCTACTTTTTTAAATTACTTTATCTTCAAATATAAAACTTTCTATAAGCCTGTAAATCAGCCTTTTTTTGCTGAGGTTCGCATTAGCTCGCGTTATTATAATATATTTTTGTTAGTCAATTATTTACAAGCTTTAGCTATTGGTTTTCGTCATTTTCTAAATATTTTTGTATTTTTATATTTTTAATTAAACATTTCTAAGTTTATTTAGCTATTTTGCAATCATATATTTTGTCTTGTTTGTAAACTACGCAACTTAATTAATATTTTGTGTATAAAATATTTTGAAATGTTTTTGTTATTATTTGTATTTGTATTTATTTGTATTTATTTTATTTTTGTATAAAATATTATAAATCCTTTTCGGCTACAACTGAATAAGAAAAGTTGGCAACACTGTCTCCTACTAGTCGCGAGAATCGTGAGTCGTAAGACGTTGGCCACCCACAAAAGTGTATGTGGACGAAGTTCTTCGGTTCCGCCTTGGATAATTTTCACTAGGCAGCTGCGACTAGGCGTCGCAGCCTTTTCAGAAATTAATGCGCTCATTGTTTGCACCATTGCCGCGGCATGATGGCCGACAGTGGAAGCAAAACACATACATACGACTATTTCAAAATATTGTTACAGCTGTTCCCTTTGAAACTCGATGCAATAGAAAAGGGATTATATTGAGCGTGTATTGTTTGTATTTTTCAATGTGAAATAAATTGTACTCTGCTTTATATATATATTTGAAGTCTGTGATAGTAGTAGTTTTAATTGAAATTTCATATGATTTTATTGTGAACTGTGATTTCATTGTTTTAATCCACTGTGACATCGCATGGCACAACTTCATTACCGGCTGGTGCGTAGGCTGAGATTTATTCAATTTAATTTGAAATCGGCGTCAATGGGCTGCTGTTACTGGCATGTGAGATGTGCCTGCTGCCTTCTGCCTGCTGCTACTACCTCGTGTTTTCTGTATAGAACGATGAATGAATGAGGGGTGGGGAGGGGGAAAGGGGAGAGACAGGACAGGGAGGGGGGAAGGAAATAGAGTTCGAGCCAAAAAAGAGAGGCATGTGATTAAAAATTGTTTACAAAGTTCATTGACACGCGCCTCGCAGTCGACACACAGTCGACGTTTGCTGATGGTGCGCTGTCGGAAGCCATTCGGAAACGAGCAGCAATCCAACATTGCCTAGCAATGTTTCCGCCTATTTTTGGGCTAGCTGTAATTGATTTTTTGCCCAGAGAAATGCCTTGTTTGCCTGCTTGCCAGCTTGCCTGTTTGCTGCACAAGTATTTAATATACATATAAACTACATTACCACATATGAGTGTGTGTCAATGGAGATGGTAGAAAAGGTGTGCAAAAAAATGAAATCAAATGAAATGAAATGATGAAGAAGCCACAAAACACACTCGATAAAAGTTTGTCCTAGTTTCGAGTTTGAGTATTTGAGAACAATATCGAGGTGCTCTGCAGATAGTGCCAGTTGATTGTGTCAATCACAAGTGAGAGAGAACTCAGCATCAATTCAAAAGCACACAATCTCTTGCTCTCGAAATTATTGGCTTTTGAAATTTTGCACATAAATCTCTGACGTGAATAAGACCAATTCTTATCAGTCTCAAACAAATTCGATAGATGTTTTAGCATTTTACAACGCTTTGAAGCCACTTTGCACTCTGTTGCCTTAACAAAGTTATTTGCTTTCATAAACTCATTAAACTTTCATATATTGTCAAGCAAATATGCACACAACATTTCTGTGTTTGCATTTCTCATTGTCGTTTTTGTTTTTGATTTTTTTCAATAATATATTTTGCACACTAACCACAACCATGTGAGAGACACACAACAATTTATATTGAAAATATCTTCATTTACAAAATTTTTATACTGACATGGCAAGCAGAAATAAGTTTCTTTTTGTGTGCACGGTTGTCAGTCAGTCGGCTTATTGTTTATATGGTTGTCAAGCCTTTTGTGTTTCACAGCATGCAAATCACTCATACGCAATGTGGTCGCAACTGTCGCTTCGTATAATTTTAAACGAAGGCAAACCGATAGACCAAAATACTTAATATAAATACAAACTTATAACTGTATTACCCTATCATTTATGGAGAATTTAAAGGGTATTGAGAGCTTATTGACTTCAAACAAAGAGTGCAAATTTCAGTATTTATTCTGTGTTGATTTGTTGAATATGAAATATTGTCAGTCAACCACAGCAAACCACAATTACAGTTTAATTAAAAACAAAAAGTCAAACTGATTCTTAATTAAAATTCAAAATAGCAATTTGAAAATACGCCACTACCAAATGTTAAATTCAGTTCAATTTAAACCATAAATATAATAAGTAGTATTTAGAAATAGAATATAATAAAATGAATACAAATTAATGTAAGTAAATAATATACATCTGTATCTGTAGAGTATCTTTTAGTCGCTTATAGTCGTCATGTGCATTCATTGTTGTTTGTGTTTACCACTTCATTGTCTGCCCGATAAATAGCGGACATAATTGTCGCAGTGGCCTTTCGCCGAAGCCCCAAGCAGCCAGCCACCACAGCCGTTGGCAGTTGGCAGTTAGCAAATGCTTTTGATTTACATTAACGTTTGCTCGACCAAAACTCAGTCTCAGTCTCAGTCTCAGTCTTCGAGTCCCATTCCCATTCTCAGCCAGTGTCCCACTTCCGTTTCCGTTCACTTTCTCGCTCTCGTTCCCGTCAGCATTGTTCCCTATTTCGTTGGCAGTTCCAATTCCCGTTCCAGTTCCAGTTCCAGTTTCAGTTCTGCATTCACTCCCAGGCTCACTTCAAGGCCTAGACACCAGTTGACCCAATTTCTCGCCCATGGCTGTTTGTGGATGTTGTTGATGTTACTGTTATTGTTCTTTTTGTTGTTGCTGTTAATGTTCTTGTTGTTGTTTTTGCTACTGCCACTGTTGTTGTTGTTGTCGTTAGCGACGTCTGTGGTTAACTGCTTAAGAAATAATTCATTATATATTTGCTCGGCGTGTCACTTAATATGAGCAACCATCTCATTCATTCCCTCGCTTCCTCCTCCTGATACGGGCAATTTGCCCGCGAACTGGAAATCGATCAAGCTTCCCTCTAGCCAAAACTCGCCATCTCCAACTCCTCGCTTCTGAGCAGACAATGGCTGAAGTCTCAACACCCAGTTGAACCCCTCGAATCCCACTCGAGGGCCAGCTGTTTACGTGTTTTATATTTAAATAAAATTTTTTTTTATTTGCGCTTCTTTTATGGGTTCCAGTTGCCAACGTTGACAGCAATTTGTTTGCCTATGCGACGAAGTCTGACCAGAAACAGTTACTTCGTGGTTATATGGCTGTTATCTCTCTGCTTTTGGCATCAAGTGCGTAAACTCAATCCCTCAAGTGACACTTTCCTCGAAGGTCAAACGCATAGTTGGAAAGTGAAATTGTGTATTAAACAACTTCGTGTATAGGGTATCGTTTAGTCCAGCACTGGGAAATTGCTCCCTTTTTGTTTTGGACTGTTTAATTTGCCATCAGCTGCTAATATCATTAATTTCTTGGCAATAATTCTCTTGAGCAGACCGCATAAAAATGTCAATGAAAGAAACAATCGTCACTCAGCTGTAGCTCGAGTAGTTTTTATGCCCCATTCCTATGAGTGACAGGCATATGCCAACCACGTTGTCAACCGTCTGGTCTTCAGTGTTTTACAACAAATTAAACTTTCATTGTTGTAGCTCTGTGTACACGGAGAAAAAAATATGGAATGCTAAAGGCATGAACTGAAATTCCTAAGCTTAACCAACAGTGCTTGAAGTTTAGAACTTTTTCGTAATAAAATGTATATTTAAAATTTAAACTTTAATATGGAACTTCAATTAAAAATGAGTACACCAATTTTGTAAATCGAATTTCAATGTTAATTTTAGAACAAACCTGTAAATGTCTATATTAAATGATCAAGTTTTATACGTAAAAAATTACAAATTTAATTATGAAATAATTTTGAAATAGTTGTCTTGTATTTTAAATAATTGTTCCCTCTGTGTTGTATTACGAGATCTACAAACGAACAGCAGAAGTAGACTTTGCTGTAACAAATGCATGTGCAATAATGTTTGCTAATTTTGTCAAAGTCAAAAAATATCAATATCAAATCATTAGTTGCAACTTTGCTCAAATTTGACTCTTAAACATTCCGAACTGGAATTGCGTTTAATTTTTTGGTGTTTAAACTAAAAGCAATTTCAAAGCCAAAGCCTTAAATTAGTCCCAAAGAACATGTGGTTAAATCCGCCAGCTATGCAGAGTTCAGAGCTGCCTCATTAAAAACAAATTTAACATTCAATTTGACTTAAAGTTAAGTTGTTTAAGTTTTTTGTCCTATGACGAGTCTATATAAGAAATTAATTAAGAGAATTCGAAACTTAACTTTTTATTTATTTGAATTGTTCATTTTATTTAATAAATAATAATTTGATTTGATTTGCACAAATTCAATTTTTATTACATTTGTTTAAATAACATTTTTAACGTTTTTTATTTTGTTGTCTTGATCTTTTTATTTAGTTACAATAATTTAAGCACGCAATCCTTGGTTTTATTTATTTTATTTTTTAGTATTATTTAAGTGACTTCAATTTAATTTCAAGGCAAATTAAGTGAATTCAATTCAATTTAAATTGGTTATATTAGCTAAGCTAACATTTTAGACTTTATTTGTTATTCACTTACATTGATGGGACCAATGAATTGAATTTTTTTTTGGCGAACTAAGCAAATTAGATTTTTGCTGCACTAGACTAAATACAATTTATGTTTAGTGCACAAAATAAATATTGAATATTGAATTTCTGATTTATTCACAATAATATTCAGTTTTTGAGCTATTATAATATTATATAATATGAATTATGAATTATATTTAGTTAATATTGCTGCCAAAACTAGGAAACAATTGTCTTAATATGTTCGTCTACTATAGCGAAGCCAATTGGCATAGACATTTGCACATGTCTTGAAATGAATCAGACTTATTCTAAAAGGGAAATCAGGAATCTTTATGTTACGTGCAGTAGACGACTGTGATTGCCGTCTCGTATTTCATAAGTGTAACTGAAGTAGTTTTGCTTAATAGTTCAACCGCTGTTGTTGCTCCATTGACCCTCAATCCCCGCCATCGTGTCACATCCAATTAACAATGTTTGCCAAATCAGGAGCCATCGTACGTACAACACACATCGTATGTATGAATAAGCTTTGACTCTGAGCCAGCTTGCGGTCGTGGTCCTCGCTCTCGTCCTCATCATCGTCCTGGCCATGGGTCAGTCATGTCTGCTTTTATCCTTGTTTCAGTTGTGTGTGCGTGCCAAGACTTTTATCACAAACTCTGCCGTGTAGACGTCATATGCCGCCAACTTCCACTGACAGAACTGGCTTTACCCGTTTAATAGACTTTTATTAAAGACACGCACAGACACACGCACACACACACACACAAAATGGTGAAACTTTCAGCTGTCTGAGATGGCAGACAACGCCTGGAATGGCGTTTGGAGTGTGAAGGTTCAACGGGATCTACTTCGAGGCTGCCTTCTCTCTTTGCCTTCCCTCAATTTGACCCAATTTCTACACATTTCTTCCCTTTTACATAGCACTCTTAATACTAATTGGAAATTGGGAGCAAAGGCTAAACTATTTTTTTGAACAGTGTATAAAGTATGCCTGGGTTTAAAATTCATGCTAATTCATGGGTTAAGTAACATTTAATGAAATCAAATTCAACTTTTGGCATTGCGTTAGTTTTAATCTCTTTAAATTGAGGCTCTCAGCATAAACATTTGTTTGATGTTTTTATTACAATTTGCTTTTGTTTTGTACTTTTTGTACTTTAATGCAAGAGTGCTTGCATTTTTTTAAAGTTAAACTTAATTCTGTTGGCATTCGCTTGCCATATGTTAAAGCTATTTAGGATTTTAATTGTTGTTTGGTGGCTTTCTCGCATTTTTTCTCATTTCACTGCCAAGCTGCCATTTGTGTGTGTAAACGTGCAGGGGACAAAAGTTTTCAACGTGATAAAATCGAGAGGGAAGAAGCGAGGGCGGATATTTCAAATTGGTGTCAATTTGACATTGTGACAGCTTAATGTGTCGCGACTAATAGATATGGATACGGAACGTGCATGAGCGTGGCATGATTTAGTTTAATTGGCATTAAATACGAGAATGTTTCTCTCTCACACACGCACTCTATCTATCTCTCTATCTCTCTCTTACGATAATGTCTCTTTCTCTCTCTCTTAAATAAGCTTTGCATTTTCCATTGTCAACAATGAATGTCAATATACTTGTACTTACCTAGCCGGTGCATTTGGTAATAAAAAAGAGAAAAATTTAAGCAAAATATAAAAAGAAAATTAAATGCTTATAACTGGTACATTTAAAGCGCTGGATGAGTCAAATACGCATATTTACTATAAGTACAAACAAAATGATAAAAATGCAATCAGATACATTTATGTGCACTTTTTCAAAGGCAATTATCTCAATATGTATTTTATTTTATCGCATTAAATACATCAATACCTAACGATTTTTTAAAACAGTCAACGTTGCTTGAAAAAACTGAGTAAGGGATAAATTTTTGATAATTTTTTTTGTTATTCTGGAGTTATGATCGAATTACTTATTTCCGAATTTTTCCATTGATTAACAAAACTGAAAAATTACCAGAATTAGAAGCCAATCGATAGAGAGGGTCTTTACGATCGTTGCAATACATGTCCTTTAAAAATAAACCAGGGTATGGCTGAGATATACACATTTTTAGTATTTATATATAATATTACTTGCATTAATTTACATCCTAAAAGTATGCTTTAAAACAATTGTGCACAACAATTAATTAGGCGGCCGCAAATCCACGATGAGATCGAAAATCCCTTAGAAAACGTCAGTTGTGCAAAATGAAATACCAGGCGAACATAAATCGGCAGCAAGGAGAAATACAAAAATTGAAGACGCACAGTATGCTGCAAAATTAAATCATTATTTCGCGTCCTAAAAGTATGCTTTGAAATATCATCAGAAATAGAGGTAAAAGTATGCTTCACACAATATAAAAATTGTCTACAAGCTACTACCAGCCTAATGAGATACGATTTTTATATTAGTATAGCTATGAGTGTCAATTACCTTAAGTAATAAACTTCAGCATGAATTAAAAACAATAATTATAAAACTGAAAACGGGCTCTTGTAATATCTAAAATAAACATTCATATGTAAATCGGTGTGTTGGCTCTACATTCCTTCGACTTTACTCTTTAGGTACAATTTTTATAATCGAAATAAACGATAAAGAGGTCGAAAGAGGTTATGTGTATAGCATTTGAGGCTTTTACAGTCTTCATTTCATTCAACAGAGTTTCTGGTTTGAGTATTAGGTATCATGCTTCACATTTGTTCGTTCATTAAAATGCAAGAGAAGTGCAAGTAGCACTTCAAAGGAATGCATTCTGTGCTTTGCTTTGCTTTGCTCTGCTCTGCTCAGCCTTGCTGTGCACCTAAGAGTGCCAAATGAAGCCCAACTTAACTCGTTCAATTGTTGTAATATCTTTTGTTCTTTGAAATGCTGGCACAATGTACGAATTAATGCTCAATGAAGCCAGTAATCAGAGATTAATTATCAATGCTCGGTCAGTGCCTAAATTCATAAGAAAAAAGGAGCTGTAGTCAGTGACTGACTGCCAAAGACTTGTTCAGATTTCTGTGGAATTTTTAAAATGAAATATTAGTAATGAATCTTAAACTACAAAGTCAATGTTGTAATACATTTGCAACTCTTCAAAGGCGCTGCAGCTTAAAAATAAAAACTTAATAATATAAATATATAAAAATGTTATTTTTCTTTTGACTTTTGGTGCATGACCTCAATTATAGAAGAAATTTATTCATGGTCTGGCAATGATCAAATCAACAGTAAGAATTTAGCATTTCTTAGATATTTTTCCTCGTGAACAAAAATATAAAACATAATGTATATAATCTTAAAGAATTGTGAATAGGTCTCTTAGAGTCTACGTTTGTTGCTGCACTTGCTCCATCTTCTCATTTTGATTGTCAGAATACAGAATCTGACTACATTGATGGAAGTGAACTATTGAAAAGCCTTTGTTTTGCTGTGTATTGTAATCCAATTAATAGTTAATTATACATATATTATTGTCCAAGCTTCTATTCCTGATCTTCTTACTGCAGATTAAACGCAAATAATAATAATCATTGCACAGAAATGCCATAACAAAATGTTTTGTTCTGCATTCAGCATTGATCCGAGTTGATTAATAAGTTAAACGTTGAAAATCATTTTGCATATCGTCAATTACAGGGATTGGCATGCTCTCACTTGGCAAAAGGTGATTAAATATATTAAATTTAAAAATTGAATTAGCTTTAATTGAGCTTTATTCGTAAGTTGGCTTATTAATGTTAATTGAAATCACAGATTAGGCTGCAGCTATTACAAACACTTGGAAACACTGCAAAACTAATTGAGCGAACTTTTTGCTACAATGTATAATTCATTTTCGCCTTACATTTTTATTATTTGGTTTCAGGTCTGAGGTTTGAGTGTGGAACATATCCCTCGTGTCTGTTAATTCCCGATGTGCTCGAAGTTGCGAAAAAAATAATCACACACAACACGACAGCATATGTAACATGACATACAGAATACAGTATTGTTGGCAGAAAATCAATTGTTTTGCGTACCCAAAAAAGAGGCAGATAAGATTATCAGACTTGGTTGGCAATGTAAAAGTACCAACGATAGGTGGAAAGCATTAGCATGTTGTCGATAGATAATTTATTGTATATATTTGTAATTCTGGCACACAGAAAAAGTATATGTAGGTCCTGAAATCTAGAATAAAATATCGAATTATTGAACTAAGAATATAAATTCTTCGAATGAAAACATAATTTATGCACCTTTTATAACTATTATTTAAGTTGTAAAATCAGGCTCTAATTACAACATTCGCACTTCCAAGAATTGAAATTCTTGTTATAAGGATCAAGGCTGGTGGCTGGCTCTGACTCTGACAACTCTCTCTTGATGGTAGTTATGCTTCTCTTATTACTTTCTCATATCGCGATCAGTTTTCATCGAAGAATTTTAAATAAATTAACCGATCGTATAACAAGACAAATAAGAAAGCTATAATCAATAAGAAAGGAAAAACAGTGGGGTATTCATTTTTAAATTTACCAAACTGATTTACCAAAATATACTTAAAATATGCCAAATATGCGGGTTATTAATTTGGTATATTATTAGAATAATACCGCACTATTTTGATTTTATTCAAAGTGAACAGCGGATATTTCTTGCTGGTTTGAATTATTTGGCATATATTAACGATCGAAGCTTACATTAGTGAAGTGAAGCTTACATTTCATAGTGAAACCCCTTCGACTGCTGATTTCGTTCATTTCTTTTGCTTTGCACACACTTTAGTGAGTCGGCTGGCTTTATTGTGAAGCTCTACTTGTGTGGTTGTATTTGTGGATTTGCAGTTGTTCAGTTGCAATGCTTTGCCCCGTCATCTTGTCGCCCACGCTCAATTTGTCAGTCGCCCTCAGTTTCTCTAACTGGATCACTCGAGGTATAAAGTTGGCTTTGTGTGTGACTATTTTTCTCAACTTGTTGTAGTTTTTTATTTTCGTTTTCGTTTCGTTTCGCTTTTTTTTGTGTAACTGGCTGTGCACATTTCTATGTCCATTCATTGTTCATTGTTCTCATTCACGAAGCGAAGTAAGCAAAATTAAAGTACGTGCCCCCCTTTTGGTATGCAATGCAATTTTTATTGAGTGCAACTCAGAGTACTATGCCCGAGAACAAGGACAACTAAAGCTGTATGTATGTGTGTGTGTGTGTGTGTGTGTGTCAACTGTGGCGACTGCGACTCATAAAACTGCAAAAAGCTTGCAGATTGCGCCACGCCTTCTGCCTTAAAGCTGACCAACTGGGCAGCTGCTCTCCATCTGCTTTCTCTCTCTCTCTCTCTCACTCTCTGGAGAATGTATTTTGCATTCACGTGGCTGCTGCCTGCAAACACTTCTATAAAATGTTCATTAACCTGATATTCAATAAAATGATGCCCGCCTCGTTAGCTTTAATGGCGCCAACGCTTCGTTGCAACGTTGCAAGTCTGTCAACGCAGCCAATGTCGTCATCCTATGCCAGCATATTCTGTACAATCATTGCATATCAGACTGAGATTATTGAGGACAAGCCACAGTGACTACATTTCTCCTTTTCACTCTTCGCTATTCGTCTCTTCCATAATTCAGAAGAATATCAAAGCATGCATTAATTGTAATTGTCAATCAACCGTGTTGCGCTTTTGTAAATTTCGAAAACAATATCGAAAATAGATTATGTCGCTGCTACACAAACTCGTGTTTTAATCAAATAAATTAATAGGTTAACAAGTTTAAAATAAGTATACTAAATTAAAAAGTTCGAGTACGAGTCTAAGGCCGCAGCAGTTAATACACTCTTTACTTTACTATTTAATACTTAATTGAATTGAATATATATATATCTATAAATATAAAATTAACTTGCTAAATGTGTGTCTGACAGGCAATGATTTTAAAAGGAAAAAACAAAGGCGAACATGTTTTAATTCCCCGAATTCCATCGGACATGCCATTTGAAATTAAACGATTCCAAATTTTGCTTCGTCTTACATTTGCCATGACGATTAATAAGTCACAAGGTGAGTCTTTACAAGTGTGTGATATCAATTTGAAGAATTCAATATTTTTTCGCATGAAAAACTCTATTTAACCTACTTATAACAATTTTGTATTTTATAATGCAGTAAAATGATTTTTTGAAATACAAAACTTTGCAAAAGAAAGGTTATTTTTTAAATTTTTACGACCAAAGCGGTCACGGGTCGCTATTAAAATAAAAACGGAAAAGTATACAAGCGATCTAGCTAGAGAAAGAGAGAGACACTTTAAATATGATAACATTATGATCACTAAATAATTGATCTTTCGATAAAGTTGTTTTTTATTATGGGTAACATTAAGCAAGGTAATTATTCTGTAACGATGTTAGTCTTCATTTAAAATTTTAAGCATTAAGTATTTTTGAATTCTCAAAATCGGAGATTCTTTTTTGTGGCAAACATATGTTAAATGCAGTGCAACTATCTTAACAGTTTTTTCTCTTCGTTAATTGCAATATTGCAAAAATATTCAATACTCAAATTATAATGAAACTGGTTTATTCTAATACGATATTTTTGTGTGTGTTGAAATGGATAACATTTTTTTAATTAATATTTCACAGAAATATCAGCAGCAGCATCGCGGTGTTTATTTACACTATTCGTAATGCTGTTTTTCAATTCATTACACAGCTTCTTTCATAGCAATTAGTAAGGAAGTCAACTTGCTAAGAGAGAGGGAGATGGATAGAAAGAAAAAGAGAGAGAGGAGGAGAAACAAGAACCGCAGTGAAAGCATAAATTACCTCAATGAAGAAGGCGGCGCACCAATGAAGCCAACGCACAGAATGTGCATTCTGTGATAGCAAAAATGTTGTTGCGAAATATTCAGCCAGCGTTTTATATTACCTTTACTTTCTATTATTATTATTTTTTTTTGCTTTTTGTACTGCAGTGAAGAAGCATTTACTCGCTGCTCTTGGGATTTGTTAGAACACAAATCGGAGAAGCCAGCGAACCAAACAGACAGACAGATGATATTTTTATTTGCGTGTAAATAATTTGTGAGCAAGCGAGGGGGAAATACTGTTGAGTCTTGGCAAATTATAAATCCATTGCAGCTGTTAACATCTTCGTCTTTCCCATCGTGTTGTCCTCTCTGTATCACTTGCATATGTAAGAAAAGTCTGCTAATAAAATGAGATTACATGCGTTGCTGGATAACTTCATATTATTTCATAACAATTGCAGAGAAGAGATATTTCTAATTCAAATAAAATGAGATTACATGCGTTGCTAGATTACTTCATATTATTTCATAACAATTGCAGAGAAGAGATATTTCTAATTCAAAGATGTGCTAAGCTCAATGTATCGAATCTTTAATTATTAAATTTAATTTCATAAAATTGTTGAAATCTCAATTTTTGTAATAAACGCAGAAATTTATTTTGCGCCATTTTGAACGCTTCATTTTGTTTGGAATTCATTTTCTATGTTTAGTCTTATAAATTTTGATTAAATCGAAATCATTTTTCAAATAATTTTTGTTTCCAGTAAAGTAATTGTATTACTCATCATGACTTTGGTTACATTGTTTGGACAACAACTTTTTTAATCTGTACATATGTATTATGTGTGTTTAAATAGAAGCCATTTAAATGCTTTTATATTCAAACATAATATATGCTTTAATATTCAAATATTCAAATTACATTTGAAATATTATATATCATAGAGTACAAAATAGACCAGAATACCTTATTGCTGGCTATATTTGTTATATTGATCTCGTACTGCATTTAAAATATATATAGAGTACTAAAATATACCAGACTGTCAGTCAAAGCAATACGAGTTTTTCGCCATATAAAACTATTTTTTAAAAAAATACATTATCTGATCAAAACCAAATTTTCAGGAATCTGTACCAAAAATCACGACTCTATCTTCAAAATAATTTTATTATTTATACAATAAGAAGAAGGAAACATTCGCTAAGCTAATTTTCTCTTTTCCAGTCTGAAAATCAGCTGTGCTTGGCTCTCAAATAAAAAAAATAACTAAAAGCTTCACGTTTTGATTGACGTATTTCTCCGTTTAATACGCAATAAAATCAAAATATAATTATCGATCAAGTTATCACCGCACAAAGTGCTCACAGCAAGATGTGGTCAAACAGAAACTTTTCTTTTTGTTTATTTGCTAAGAGTGTGCGAAAACGTGTTAAGATTACTAATCAAGCAGTAGAGCATTGTCCAAGAATCGCCAAGTTGCATTTGACACAAAATGCGCAATTGAAAAAAATAGAAAGAGATAAATGCAATTGTCAATAGTCGAGCATCGAGCGCCGAGCGACGAGAGTAAAGCACACAATTTTACTTTTGATAGGAAGATAAGATTGCACACAAATCCAGCATCTTGAGTAAGTATCACAATTCATTTGAAATTCTTTCAACAAAAAATATCCAACTAGTTATTGATTTATGAGATATGTCTTAGCGAGCTTAATACCTTCGAGTTTTGATTATACACGTTCCTGTTTATGCAGGCTTAACAAATAACATTGCAAACTTGGCTACCTTTCGATTCTTTAGAGTACTTTTGTCAAGTGGCCACTTCAATGAATGCTGTCACAATATTTGCACAGCGTTCTTAATTGAGCGTAATGCGTTAACGTGTTCAATAAATGCGCACACTTTGTGCCTGCCTTTGACTTTAAATTTTACAATTTATTGAGGACCGAAATCATTGTGCACCTTTTCTTTCTTCGAAATGTGAAATTTGTCAAAAATTAACTAATTTTAATAAATCGTTTGGAGATAAATCTGTTAAATGTTTTCTTAATGGACTTACCTACACTTTTGACAAACTTTAACTTATTACTTCGTAAATCACATCAGCTATAGCATTATCTCTGCATGAAAAGCGATTTTTCGAAACTTTATTGTCGTTGCTTTCTAGAAAACTATAGATAATATTGACATTCTGATATTCCCTGCCAGAGGAAAGGAATTTTTATCAACAAATTTAATGCAGATGAAGTTACATGTAAAAGTAACTACAGGAAAACCTCTTTTGACTGAAGAATCATCGTCAAGTAATGCTTGCCCCTTTAAAAAAATGTGAATTGATAAAGTATACGCGAAGTGGAGTTCGCTAAAGGAATCTTCACAACAGCTACAAAAAATTTGACTAATTAAAAATTAAATTTTTTTATGTACGCTATGATTTTAAATAATATAAAATCGCATTTCATTTTTGAAATTGTTTTCTTTGGAAATGATTTATATACATATGTATGTACATATGAGTACATAATAAGTAGGTACATACATCAATTCATAAGGTACTTTTTTGTGCAAGATATGTACCACAGAAAGGGAAATGTTAAAGCATTAACAGTGTCGAGTCTGCTAACAGTGGTTTGAGTCCACGAGTACCAAAGCTTATCTAAGTCAACAACCTTAGCGCAGACAATGCCTACAACTTTGCGGTTTAAAAACAACCTAAAACTGTGAACAAAATTGCACACATCTGCAGCGAATTAAACAAACAATAAATAAATTCTTCCAATGTAGCTATAGAGTATGATATTTCTTTTGAGTTGATGTGTGGTTAATTGTATAGATGTGCCTATCAATGGAAATAGTGGTATCACTACAAAAGACATTATTTGTTCCCCCTAGCAGAGATTACAACCTCAGAGCGTTGTACAGTATTCGAATTTCGAACATCGAAAGCAACACGAAGCAAAAAGCATTCTTTTTCATATTTGTTTTTCAGCGACGAAAGTTTCATGTACAAATTGTATTTTCGTTGTGAAAAAGCTATCGGGACCAAAAGCAATGAAGTTTATACTATTAAAACAACAAAATGTCTTTTAGTGCGCGCACAAACGTTTTCTAAGTTTGTGCCCTTTCCAATTTACTGCAAAAATAATTTCCATAAATTAATCCCTGTTTTTTCATAAGGCAATTTCCCGATTTTAACAGCAATACTAAAAGTATGCTACAATTATTTTGCCAGCATAGTTACATTTATTTTCCGACCAACGTGACGTATGGATATTTGGTGAAGGTGTTTTTACGCTTAAAAAAGAGATTGTGGAGAAAATATTAAAATAATTTTTAAAATTTTAAATTGAAAAGAAATTCGTTGAAATTACTTTTGTTGAATAGAAATGCATTCAAATTAATACGAAACAATTAAGCTTTAATCTTCAACTTTTCTTCTTTAATGTGTTATTATTCAATAATTTTTACATACAGCTGCGAAATTAGAAAAATTCTTTCCCAAAGAAAATTTTCCTAGAGAAAAATGGCTCAATATAACAAATTTAACTTTATTACATTAGAATATAACTAACTTAAATGTACAAAATTAGCTTTAAGAGTAGATCAAAAAAATAAAGCAAGATATAAAAATTGGCCATAGACTTACATTAAAAAAAAAAACTTAATATCACAATATAATTTTTAGTTGGAGGGTCTAATGAAAATCGAAATGCTTTCGATAGACTTGCTGGCAAACATGTGACGCATTCTTGAGTATAGCGCGACATTAAATATGTACGATCGTTGTTGCGAGTGAAGTGCGCTCGACGCGTCGATAAGATGACGAGATTAAGACGCATTCCGGACGCGCCACTTCCTTGGCTAATGGCCACCCACCTTCGCAGCGGCGCATAGTTATTGCCAGTTGGTTATTGGCCTCACATGGCAATTCATAGCAATTGTGTACATGGAGTGGAAACGGAAATGTGAATTATATTGCATCAGGTCAACCGATAACCGATCTTTTCCCCAAGTGGCAATTGAGTTCGTTTTATTGCTTCAAGTGATAGCAGATTCTTCACTTATCGTTCACACTTAATTGGGGCCGGAACCGCCTTTAAAGTGGGCTTAGCCGGAAGATCGCAATATATGGCACCATATACCATACAATTGATAAGATGCAGTTGTGAATTCCATCAACCAAATCTGCCAATTGCAAATTAATAAACACTTAAAGCAATTAACTTAGATAGTAAATGTGAACTAGGCCAACTGCAGCTTGACTTTATTTCCTTTCGTTGCCTATATTTCGCCTGAGTTCTACGAGATATTGGTATTTGAAATTCGGGCAGTTAATAACGAAAATAACGTGAACGATAGCAGGTCTCGGGAAAATCTTTCTGACTGCATTTGTTTCTAGCTGCAATTGATTTACTGTGCGTAGATAAATTTGATGAGAAATCATGTAAATAATTAAAGTCAATTAATTAATGTCGTAACACGGTTCAAGTTTGAAAATAATTTAAATTGTTAAACTATTATTATTTATGTAAGTTAAATATACCGAATGAAATATATCGAAATATAATTGTGTATAAAACTTACTGAGACAAAATAAAATTAAGCATTGTGTTGTTATTATATTATTTTAATATATATTAATAAAAACTTTAATAAGTATCTAAAAGAAATAACTAAAAATGTTATATGAAATTATCTATTTTGTTTAATTTGAGCTTGTTTCTATTTACCTCCACTTACATCAATACTTCGAATCAGGTTATTGGTAATATTGTGTTATATTATTGATGAAAGCCACTCGAAGATCTTTTATGCTATGTCGTTGACTCATCCGCAATTAGCGTGAAAATGTCTGCATATCATAAATTTAACTGTTTAATTACAAACTATGCTCATAACTCATTTTCATTAGCCTGCCACAAATACTATATTAATAATTTATATCATATTTGTGATTTATGTGCTTAATTATTTCTTATTTATTTCTTTTTCTCTTTCACAAACTAGTCAATTTATAGAAGTTTTCCCGATATCTTCTTAGATGACAGTTTTTCTTTTATTTTTCATTTTTTATATTTTTACATTTCTTTTGAACTGCAAATCGGTTAGTTGATTTAATTTTGATTATAAAAAAGTGGAACCGTCATCGAGAATTCTTTCGAATATGCTAATTTAAAACATGTTCATTTGTATTGCTTTATACATTCCTTTGAAATATCAAAGAATTTAGATAATATTGAAACATACGTGTATTATTTTATTAAAGAAATTTGAAGAAGTTGATTTAATAAAGAATATTTTAGCTCACACTTTGTGCTAGTCTCTGATAAAACTGTAGAACACAAAATGATTTGTCAGAGTCTGAATTTGATTACTCAATAAAATTAATATATTTTATTGATTCTAGCTTGAATATCCTGAATGGAAAAGTTTGAAGCAGAATTGTACAAAGACGTAATGAACATGTTTGGCTATTAGATATAATCAATGGCATTGAACAATTAAACATATTGAAAAAGGCAGCAAATTGAGATGAAATAAACTAACTGAGGAAAATACAATTAATATTTGAATTTGAGTTTCGACTTCTATTCCATTTTGTGTATAATGAGTTTTTGTTTGAAGAACAAAGCAACAAATGCAGAAAAAGTAAGTTAATTGATAAAAAACACAAACAATATTCGAATTTTAGTTTCCATTTCCACATTTTTATGTGGCATAAGTTGTTTCTTCAATAAGTCAAAACCTTTTCTAACGATCAAGATTCTTTTGCAGCTGCAATAAGAGTAAATTTATTTTGTTGTGCAATAAAATTCGAAGTAAAATTGTCTTTATAATTTGTTTTTATTTGTATGAAATAATTTGTAATTGATTTTGTTATAAATACTTAACTACAGATATAAATATTAAGCAAGACTTTTACATATTTACACATAAATAGTTGTAAAAGAAAATTCATTTTTGTAAAAATTCAATATTTGTGTTTAAGTTTGTTGTGTATTTTACTTTTGTTTTGTTTTCAACAGAGTTGTATAAATATTACAAAAAATTTGCATTCATACTAAGAGCTATTCAAAAAAAAATTACTTAAAATAAATCACAGTGTATTTAAGCATTTTTTCTTGTGTATGTTTGTGTGTGTTTGTGTGTGTGTGTTTTGTTGTGGAAAATGTTTGCAATAAATAAATAAATAAATATTATGTAAATGGTATGCATTGGCTACGAATTTTTGAGGGAATGTTGTTGTGTGTGTGTGTGTGTGTATGGGGATCTCGATAATAATACAAAATATATAATACTAGCTCACTAGGGCAATAATAAATAGTTGAAATAAATAAATAAATTATATAAGATATATGACAAGAGCTTTGGACATTTTGTTGGGGAAGAAGGGTAAGGGTAAGGGTAAGGGGTAAGGGGCTGGGACGTACAATTCTAAAATGGCATTCGACAAATTCTTCGTGTTCACTTAAGATTTTTTATCCACGCTGCGAGCTGCGGCGCTTTAATACTGGGAGCGTATTTTGTTTTGCTTAGCTTTGCGTGTTGAGCGCTTTAGCATTCGGCTGAATTGCGGCAAGGACTTCGTCGACGTGTCGCACCCATCGAGCCACTCTCGGAGCTCTCCAGGCTGAACGCTTGCAACGAATTCGATCCGGACAAAGAGTTAATATTGTTGCCCCGTCCCGTTGCTTGCGTCTTCTGTTGCCTGCGCTGCTGTTCCATGCTGTTGCGATGCTGTTTGCGCAGCGATTTGTGCAGCGTCTTCCACATGTTGTCCAGATACTGGAAGTACAACAGCTTGCTGAACTTCAGATCATTGAGATCGGCCTCCTCGCTGCCATCGGCGGGCGTATGAAACTTGAGACGGTCCTCCATCGCTTGGCGACTGATGTGCGTGAGTTTGGCGCCATGACTGTTCGGATACGATGAATTGATCGTGTTCTCAATCTCACAGAGAACACTTCGTGCACTTTGGAGGAGAGCGTGCAACTCGTAGGTGCTGTTGTCCAGACTCAATTGATTCTGTTTGCGGTAGCGGTAATGAGCTTTGCCCAAATGCGCAAAGCTGCCAACGAATGTCTGCATGTGACGATACCAGGTCTTCAACTTAACCTGCAAGAGACGAAGAAGAAGGAGAAGCGGTCAGTTAATTGCCTTTAAAAGGGCATGCAAATGCTGCGATGACAGACAAGTTGTGTGGTGACGATGCGCCTTGGCAGCGCAGCACCACACAAAAAACGAGTCTAAGCCGCCCAGGGCGGAGCCGGTCCGCATCGTATTGCTTTGCTTTTGGTTTGGCTTCGATGTGGTTCGATCGAACATCGATCGATCAACTTACCGCATTTGTGGGACGCGTCATGTTTGGCAGGAATTTGTATTCGTGCTGCCAGTGCTCGCTGCTGCCGTAGTCTAAGTTGGCAGTTCTGTGGATCTCGTCGTATTCCCACATTGTCTTGTTCCTCAGCGCAACCAAATACTGCAAATCGAAAGAGATGGCATTAGTTATAGATTATTGCTTTCTCTCTTTTACTCTCTCTCTCTCTCTCTCTCTCTGTATTTACCTTTCGCTTGATTGTGCGTCCGCGATTCGAGCTATCGATTTCGGCCGTTTGACTATCGGCGGGTTCAAAGGTGCCGCTGCAAGGATTCTCCCACTCGGTGGGCAGCTCACGTTGCGCTGCCTCGTGCTGGGCGCGCACAAAGAACGTCAACTTTTGGCTGCGTCGATGTCGCATACGTTCCAGCCGTCGCAATTCACGCAACTCCTCGAAACTGCTATCGATAAATCTGCTATCGTAGCTATCGCTCCTATCGCTGCTGTCGCTACTATCGCTTCCACTGCTGCTGTCGTCGCTGCTGCTCATGTCGAGGCCATAAAAGGGATTCACGTGCCAAGCAGGCAATGAACTGTCCTCATTGTTGTTGTTGTTGTTGTTGTTGTGCTCATTGTAATTGTTGTTGTATGCCAGCTGATTGGGCAGATGACGTGCTTGTGTCAGTGGCAATAGAAGCGCTGCGAGCGCCATTAGAAGCGTGTATAGATAAATGCTGTTGCCACTGTTGTTGTTGTTGGTGCTGCTGTTGCTGCTGTTTGAACTTCTGCTGCCGGATCTGTTGCTGATTGGGCGGCTGCTGTGGCTGTGTTGTGCTGTGTTGCTTTGGCAATGCTTTGCTGCAAAACGAAACGGAGACAAAGAAGAAAAAAAAACACACAAATTAGTTTGCTATCCACAATTCGAAATTCAGTTTCAGCCTCTTGCTTTACCGTTGGACATGAGAATGGAAGCTGCAGCAATCAATTGAAAAACACTCGCGTCACTCGAACTAAGACGAAGACGAACACGAAGACGAAGACGAGACTAATACGTAAGTACTGAAGTAAGTAAGTGAACAATTTGTCAACTCTCTGTGTATCTTTCTCTCTAGGAATGTATTTTTGTAATGCGTGCGCGCTACACGACGTCTGCTTAACAACTGGCCAGTCGCGCACTCGCATTCGGCGAGGTAAATGTATTCGGATTCGCACTCACACTCACACACACACACACACTCACAGTCACACAGTTATGAACGCTCTGCAATTGAGTGAAAATCGTGCGAGGCTGATAAGCAGCCTCCCCGACCAGAGAGCGGTAGCGAGAGAGAGTGAGAGAGTGAGTGAGTGAGAGCGAAAGGTCGCATCGTTGAGCACTTTGATCGACCAAAACAATTGAGCACAATTTTCGAAATTATTTAACGACTTGTTTGGCTTTGTCATCATCATCAGCAGCAGCAGCAGCAGCAACGAGCCGCAACAATTTTTCGTGCTTAGCTTTGAATTTCACAAGAAATTTGTGTATTACTCATACGCCAAGTATTGCCTTTTCATTATTGTATATAATGCTCTTTTTGTTTTTTTTTGGTTTTTGGGTTTTTCAAGCCAGTTCGAGGGCATGAGAGAGAGACACGCAGACCGAGAGAGATAGAGCGAGAGAGAGAGAGAGAGAGAGAGAGATGTAGCAGCATCGACTTCACGCTAGACGCTGACCAGACAGACAAGTTGAGACGCGCGCGCGCGCAACTGTGACGTCAGTGTTGGCCCCACACATACACATATTGGCCGCGGGCAACGCGTCGTATGAATAATTCATACAACAAAATATCTAAATTCATTGAAAACGCGACTGCGACGGCAACTGAGACGGCGACTGCGACAGCAGGCAGCAGCGCAAACGCTCGTTGTTGTCGTAGGTCAGCGACATCCGATAACGAGTGCCGAGAGCCGATTGCCTTTGCCTTTGCTTTTGCTTTTGCTGTTGCTCTTTCGGTTTGCCTTTTGCCTTTGCTTTGCCGTTGCTTTACCTTGCGTTGCCTTGCTGATAGCGCACGTGCTGCTGATCAGCGAAAAGAAATGTGTCTTGCACAATATACAACAGGTAGGTGGATAGTAGGTAGGTTGTTATAAAAATAGCAAACTGACCAACCAGAAAGTTCCATCATAAAATGTATCTCTGATGCCCAATTAATTACTTTTGCTTTTGATGATTAAGTTTTCTTATCATCACATTTATCGCAACGATCGCAGCGATCAAACCGTAACTCATGTGATCTGCCCAATTGATTGCAGTTCATATAGAATCTTTGCTCAATTAGTATTATTATTAATTTAGCTGGTTGCGTTTTTTTTAGTTATCTGCATATCTATTTTTAAACATAAATGTGTTTGATAAAAAAATGACTTTGGCGGGCATTAACTGCGATCGGGTTGAAACAAATGTATTTTTAATTTGTGCTAGTATCTATTTTAGGTGGGAACTCCCCAGGTAGCCAGAGCTACTAGGCTATGTAAATATTGATAAACAATTGAATCTATCACTCGAAGCGAACCTACTGACGTATTGAGAAGTATGACACTATCTCAGAGGCGAGACTGATTTTGTTTTGTTGTGTGCGCTGAGAACATCGCTCTAAAAATGATTGCGTTTAATCACCGTCGTCGAAAAGAGATCATAAATAGTATACATTTGTCACTTGATAGGCTCGATTCTGTATTTCTTTCTATCTTCGATTTTCGATTTTTGTGGGGAATCTTACGAACTTTGTACCGAGACACTCATACTTACTTTTTTGGCACATTTTTGTAGTTGTGTTTTGAGTTGAATCACTTCACACTGGATAAATGTTAATGTAAATACTAAAGTTATAATACTGATTCTCGAATTACGAAAATACTATTCTTTGCAGTTTATGTGCTGAGTTTCATTTGTTGTTCATTTGTTTGGTTTTGGTTTGATTTGATTTGATTTGGTTCGTTTTTCGTATGGATTCGCGAGCCGACGATTTTAATTGGCGTGCGTCTAAAACAGACTGATTCATGGTTTCAGTTGGGCGCATAAATTTATATTTATACGAAAATCGCGCGCTGCGTGTGTGAGGCAGTCCCAGACGCAGACGCCAACGTCGACAGCGGCAGCGACAGCGACAGCAAACGACGACGACGACAGTAACAGCAACAGCGACGCAGCGTTTGTTTTTGCTTTTGCTTTTGCTGCTGCTGCTGCGTTTGCCTTTTGCTTTTGGTTGCTTTGACTGCTTCACTGTCACATTCGCCGTGTCTTGATATGCTCGTCCATTCGCAGTCGCTGTCGACGTCGCTGTCGCTGTCTCTGTCTCCGTCGACGTCGCTCGGTATCGGTCGGTATCAACGTCAATTGGAACGCGATGGATGAATAGCCTACGTACGATAGATTTGCGCCACGCTTATAATTATTATTTGATTTGATTTTATGACCACCCATCACCCATTCCCCTACCTCTCTACCTCCCTCCCTCCCTTCCTCTCTCTCCCCCCATCCACAAAGTTATTTCTGCGTACGTAGTTCACCCTTTACGTTGGACACTAAAATGCTCATGTAAATTGCGATCGTACCTCACAATTCTCCTCCGCTTCCCTTCCTCAACGATTCCCCCTGCCAGCATACGACATCATATCAATCAAGGGGGATTTTTTCCCCCTTTTTTTTTGTATCAGCACACGGCAATTGAGACTCGTCAATGAGCACTGGGGGAGCAGTTACTCCTTCACTTTATCTGAGCTACACACTAATTGCGTCAATACTTCGGATCAGGTCATTGGTAATATTGTGTTATATTATTGATGAAAGCCACTCGAAGATCTTTTATGCTCTGTCGTTGACTCATCCGCAATTAGCGTGAAAATGTCTGCAGATCATAAATTTATTAATCCCTACACACTGCTTAATTACACACTATGCTCATAAAGTTCTAACTCACTTTTATTGGCCTAGCAACAAAGACTATATTAATAATTTATTACATATTTGTAATTTATGTGCTCAATTATTTCTTTTTGATTGTATTTCATTTTCTCTTTTACAAACTAGTCAATTTCCATATATTTTTCCTTTTAATATGTCAGTTTT
The DNA here is from genome assembly GCF_009650485.2 of Drosophila albomicans. Lineage (NCBI taxonomy): Eukaryota > Metazoa > Arthropoda > Insecta > Diptera > Drosophilidae > Drosophila > Drosophila albomicans. Next base: position 18,262,700 of record NC_047627.2, read on the forward strand.
TATTTTATATTTTGCTGCTTAGTTTATTCCAAAGTCAGAAGTTTAGTTATGTTATTTTTTTTAATTGAGCAAAACAATTTTTTGGAATTATGTATGTATATGCTTTTTTATACCGCTACCCATAGGGTAGAAGGGTATTATATGTTCCTCCAGGAAATGTTCAATAAATTATATATATTATATATTCTTGATCAGCGTCAACAGCTGAGGCGATATCCTTTTGGCTACAAATCTGGTATATTTTGCACTTTTTAGTATATTTTGAATGTCCCTTTGACATATTTACAGTATTGTTACGGTGCATTAATTTGGTATATTTTAAAATTAATACCACACTGTTTGGCTTTTATTTACAATGGGTGGTGAGTATCTCACAGTCAAACTCAATTCTAGCTTTCTTTGTTGTTTATTTATTTTCTTTCTCTAATCCCAATTAATAAATACATTTATTTTTCCTTTTTTTTTTTGTTTTTATTTTATTTGCATTCTACATTGATAACTAAATTAATTTTTTACCTTTCCAAAGCTCTAATTACTTTACCTATTTTTTTGTAGCTTGGCTCTTCTCATTGTAATAAGGAATTTTATTCTTTAATGTTTTGATGTTAATTAGATACTTAATAATGTATTTATTTTGTATATAAGCTTAATAATTCAGCTGTTCAGGATTCGGGAATTCTCAGTGAAACCCAATAATAAAGTTAACTCGTGAGCTTTGAATTGTCTATTCAAATTGACGGAACAAATTATGCATATTGCTTACAATGTAAATCACCAATTATTGTAATCGTTTAACTATCAAATATTAATAATCTTTATAATATTAAACATCGTGTCTTCATGTTTTCGTGCTTCTTTCAGCGCTTAGTTATCTCACAAAAGACATTTTGAAGAAGGCATTTCCTGGGCGAAACTTTGTGGCATATGAAATTAGGCATCTCCGTTCTCAAGAAGATCAGTCGTAGAAACTTGTATCATCATCATCGACATCATCAAAATCATCATCATCAAGAACATCTTCACCAAACAGAAAGCCTTCAAAGCTAAAAAAAGATACAAATTGAAAAAAGTTTTCAAATTTTTGGATACAATTTGTACATAAGATTATTAAAGTTGATAATTTTATTAATAGTTATACAATATAGTTATACATTTATTTAATTCCTTCTGAGCGTTACTTGCCTTATCAAAACTTAGTTTATTAAGTTGTTAAATCATAAGTCATTTGGTCCTATCGGAAAATCTTGGAATAAATGAAATTCTTTCTGTGCTGAGTTTTCCAACTCTTTTAGCAACTCTTTCTGCTTTTAATACCAATGTTTCTTTTTGTGTGTATTTAAGTTTTTATTCAAATTCAACACTTTCAACGTAATTATAGATCAAGCATTGATGATCTTGTGAAAGCAGACTCCATAAAATATTGCTCAACTGAATCAAAATCCATTATTGCCATTTTGTAGCAATTGCTGTGTCGACCTTCAATGGATCTTTATCATCGTATATATATAAATGTTTACAATTGATGAAAACATCACTTGCGTAGTCAAAATTGATGTCCTCTAAGCTCATTGGTCACTTGGCTGTTCTATCTTGACCGAAACTTATGGCAAATTTATGAGCCAGTAGGCGATAAGATTTATCTTAACATGTTTTTTGTCATATCAGTAACGATTGTTGTTTCTTATAAGCATTATGTGTCAATTATTATATATATATAAGTTCAAGTATATTATTAAATCATAGAAAGGCTTTGCTTTGCTTTGCTTTCCCAATGTGCTCATCGTAAAAGTTAACAACAATTACGGCATTATTCGGGGATCCCATATCGAAGTGCAAGGTTCGATTTCGATGGCAAGACGCGTGCTAGCTCACGCCCCATTCTTTCTTTCACTGCTGTCACCGCCTGCTCCACTTCGACACCCCCCGCAAGAATAAAATAATAATAATAATGGGCAACCATATGACCCATATTGCTTTGACTTGCCAAATTCATTCTCACTTTCGATTAATGACGACAATTCGCTCGCTCCCTTGCTAGCTTGCTTGCTCGCTGATAAGCGATAAGACATGCCATGGAAAGTTTTATACCTCACGATACAATACGATGTACTCAAAGTCTTCACCATAATCAAAATCATTCAATAGACTTTAATTTTATTGCACTCGCATCATAAAGATTTTATATGATTTTTTAATTGAAGAAACAATACTTCTTGCAGTAATTGCATCATTAAATGACGAATCTTCAAAGACAAAGATTCTCATTCTAAAAATAAGAATTTAGATTATAAGTAAAAAAAAGGAAAAGGATTTCAAAATAGTATTTGCTAATAAAAATCGACAGTACACAAATTTGCAACAAATAAAATGATCTACTAAAACTGCAAAGCAGCTTTGAGCTTTATAAAGCGATATAAATTTGTTGTAAATGCTCCCATCTAATATTTATTAATTAACATAATTACTCCTCACTTTGATCTAAATTGTCTCTTTATCTCGACATTCGGTGTGATTAGATATAAGTTCACTATACATATTTCAAACTGAGTCGATGTTGTGTATTTCATTTAAATCAGACTTTTATTTAATAAACTCTGCATAAATGTTGTCTTAATAAAATTATATTAAAGTTCTGAATCTTCTATCTTTATGACATCTGAAAATTTGGGTGCGATCAGAATTTATTCAAGAAATACTTTTATATGGGCAAATAGTCTTAGTTGTTTTTGCTGACAATCTGGTATATTTTGCACTCTATGGTATATTTTCAATGTAGTACTATACCAATATACCAAATATAACTTTTGGTATATTTGTAGTATTTTATATTTGGTATATTTTGCTTTTATTAAAAATGTAAATCGGGTTTCTCACAGTCGAGCACACTCGACTGTAGCTTTCTTGTTTATATATTGTTAAGAATATGATTTATATATCTTTAGTCAATTAATGAGTAATATATAAATTGAAATTACTTTTATTTTATGCTGTGAATGAAAAGTGAGTTAACAAATTGCAGATTGAGTAGCCACAGCCGAGGAGTATGTGAATTTTGTAATTTGTATGATAAGTTCTTAGATTGATAAATCTTATCAGAAATCAATCTGAGTCATAGCACAATTAAGTGCTCTCCTCATATCTTTGTAATTGACGCCGTCCTCCCCCACAAAAATGATGTTGTTGTCAGTGTGTGTGTGTGTATGTGGGGCCAATTGTGAATGGGATTTTTTTGGGGTGTTTTGATTGAATGCTCCACGCGATTTGGTTTGCGTAATTTAATCATTAATGATTTTCCTCAGGTATGGGAATTAAGTATGTTATCTGGTATTGTCTGCTAATTGAAAGCGAACTTTAAACTAGATACGAGGTTGACTAATACACAATAAATGTGTGTGTGACACACTCGCTCGACTCGACTCGGTTCATGGGTGGCAAATGTCTGCTCAAATAAGCGTGTCATAAGTTCCTATTGGCAATTGATGGCACACTTTGAGTGTTGAGTCATGGCGTGCACATCAAGATTCAATGAAACGATGAAATGTTGGGGGAAAAATAGCAGCCAAAGTAAATGGCAACCTAAAGAGGGGTGTCATAAAGTCAACAGGCAACAGTCAGATTTCTAGATCTATTTTTATGAGCATTCGCTTACCTGACTGGCGCTAAATTTATCACCTTCGATGCCGCCGTCGCTGTAGCCGCGTGGGCCAAAAGGCCGCGCCAGGCAGGCAACGTGACGTATGCGCAACGTCCTGTGACGTAGAGAAGAAGCGACAAACAGCAAACCAAATTGCGAATTCACAATAATTGCCGTTATTATCTGATTGTTTGTTTATACCTTGTTGCGTGTATGTGTGTGTGCGTGTGTGTGTTGGTTGGTTGATGACATTTAATGCCTACAAATCGCACGCTTAATGCACGCATTATATTCGGCGATTTGTTTGATTATATTACTAATAATTGTTGGCATAATTGAAATCGATGCTTATCAGTCGCACTCCTCTGCTCCAAAATGGATTCAAGTGCGTGGGCACAAGACAGATACATTTACAGATACAGATACAGATGAGCTACGACGACGTCAACAGCGGCAGCGACGTCGACAGCAGCGGCAGAAGCAGCGAAAAAAAGACGACGAATCGTTTACTGTATGACTAATTGATAACCGAGCGCGAGCGCGTCGTTTTTGTTCTTTCATTCTTTTCTTTATTTTTTTTTTTTATCGCGTGCCAGCGTCAACTGGTTGAATTGTAGTTGAAGTGTCGCCTCTAATGTGTCAACAGTTGTCGCGTGCGCTTGTTGTTATGATTGTTGTTGACACACTCTGTCCCCCTCACCTCTTCACCCTCTTTTCCCCCTTACAGCAGCTGCTGCTGTGCGCTTCCAGTTTCCAAGTTTCCCGTTTGCAACTCGCAGTTGCTCGTGTGCAATGCCAATTAGATTTTGGGGAATGCACCTTCTTTCGCTTGCGCTTGCTCTTGTGTTTCTTATTCTCCTGCTTCTCTTAGTCACCTATGCACTTGAAAGATGGCAAGTATTTGCATAACGTAAGATAAATGCCAGAACGTTTAATCCCACGTTGATCAAATGCCAACTAAATAAATGATGAATCAAATGTGACCGCATTCCTTACAACTTGTTCATCTGAAATTATCAACAAATATTTTGCGAATTCCAACTGCACTATATACAACTGCATTTTTGGCAGCATTTCATTTCGAATTATATCGATTATCTAGGTGCGAAAATCGCGATTTAAATATGACTGCATTGCCTACAACTTGGCTGCTAAACAAAATCAACAAAATTAATAACATTTATAAACAAAAGGAACAACTCTGTAGGGAAAAACACCTACTTATGTTACTTCGGTTCTTAGTTGCTTTAGCTGGCAATCTGGTATATTTTGCACCCTGTGGTATATTTTGAATGTAGTATTATATCAATGTATTACATACATCCCTTGGTATATTTTTAGTATTTTTGTGGTGTATTCATTTGGTATATTTTAAATTTATTTAAGCAACTCCTTACAACTCTGTAGGGAAAAACACCTACTTACTATACTTCGGGTCTTAGTTGCTTTGGCTGGCAATCTGGTATATTTTGCACTTTGTGGTATATTTTGAATATAGTATTATATCAATATAATTAATTCATCCTTTGGTACATTTTTAGTAGTGGTGTATTAATTTGGTATATTTTAAAACTAATAACGCATTATCAACAAAAAAATCATGAACATTAAAAAATTTTACGAGAGTAAAATTATGATTTTAGCAATTAAACTATTATTTAACCAGTTTCGTCTTACAGAATTTATTATAAAATTGTCTGAATCATTGGCTTGCATAACATTTCCTTTGATTAATTTCTCAAATTATGAAAAATTTGTAAATTTTCATAGAATATTCAATTGATGTTTTATTGACTATTAATTTCACTTGGAATTAAAATGAAAACTAAAGATACGTGCAAATAAAGAATCGTCTATAATGATTCATCGGGATGCCTAAATTCATTGCGAATACTTTCAAAAGTTTTATGGGAAATTATCAACAATCAACAAATTTGAAATAATCATAAAATACTCAATTCACTTAGAATTAAAATGAAAGAGATGCACATCAAACAATTTTATATAGAATGATTCATCAAGGCGTCTAAATACTTTTCTAATTAGTCTTTAATTCAAATGCAAAATCAAATCCATTTCAAAAATGGAAACCCAATCTGAATGATTGCTGAAATGAAACATTTATGGCGAATCCAATTGAAATTGAAGAAGTGTAACGTCGGCTACAGAATGTTGTTATCTTTAACAATTAATGCAGATTCTCGCCATCAGCATCGTCTCATGTTTTTGGAGTGAAACGAAGTGTGAGCCAAGTGCTAAGTTTAGAGTCCAACTCATCGCGTGTGAATTTTCTCTTGAGTTTTAAGCCTCTGGTTTGTCCTCCTCTCTCTTTCTCTGTCTGTCTGTATGTCAGTCTGTCTGTCTGCCTCTCATCTCTGTGAATGTCTCTTACACATCATGCAAACACTTCCGTTTTGGCGACTTTGACTCGATGCCGCCGACGCGGACGCCGACGCCACGCCACGCAACGCAAACAAAGAAAGGCACGTCGAGTGGCATTCATAATAAGCATTGCCAAAAATAAAACGCACACAAACACAAAATACAACAACAACAACAACGAAAAGCAAGCACATCAAATTTGCAAAGTCAATTCACTGCCTCTCGTTCCCTCCTCAGTTGGCACATTTTTACTTGGAAGAGTAGAGCAAACAAATTATTTTGTTGTTGTTGATGTTGTTGTTGTGTGGGTCAGTTCATGCTTTTCAGCAATTGATGAGATGAGTAACTAATTGCTTAAATGTTTCGCCACTTTTCATTGGACTCGTTGAACTCGGCGAGCAGCCTCTTTACCCTTCTTCACCCTCTTCACCATTGCACCTTCTACGTTTCGTTATTCTCAATTGCTATCAAATGATTCGTTTAATTATTCAATTTATCCAAATGTAATTGGGGTTTCCCACAATTCACAGCAAACACTCATACTCATACTCAACTATTATTTTGCTTAGTTTTTTCCAACAAACAAATACAAAACGGATTTCCTCAAAATGGATTCAATTAGGAATATGTCTGAATCATAATTGCATCATATCTTCCCATTGGATTGTTCAGTTCTCTTAGAGGGCAAAAGTTAAAAACACAATTTTTATATATTTAACTGTTGTTTAACAGGTATTTCCATTGGATTGTTCAGATTATTAAAGGTTACAAATTATAATTACAATTTTAAAGTTATTTTCATTATTTGCAATAATTTACTTTTTAATTAATTGATTTTAATTTCTTAAATAGTAAACTGTTTTATCTTGAGTCTTATTGTTTAAGGTATTAGAGACCATTATGAATTATGAATAGCTTAAATTAAAGGAAAATGTTTATTATTGAAGTGTTGTTTCCAAATGAACAAAATAAATGACTTGCAAATAAGCTTCAACATTTTTAGATGGCCATTTTTATTAAGCTTTATGTGACTTAATTTGGCATGGAAATGGTAAAAATAAAAATTTGTGACCACTGAAACATTCGTCTTTTAAATAAATTGTGTTATTGAAGAAGAAATAGATAAGCTTACATTTATATATAACTGCATTGCTTACAACTTGGCTAAGAGACAAAATCAACAGCATTTACAAATACTGCTTAACAAAATATGAAAAGTAATCGGTCAATTTTAAATACATTATTTCTTATTTATCCCAAGCAAATTTGCTTGCTTTTTTTAATTTGAAATTTTATCCTGCGTCTTTTCAATTTATCATATATTTGAATGTGATTGCCTTGCCGATCTACATTTAAATGAAATTGTAATTGCTTAAATTTGTTTTCAATAATTTTTATTATGATTATCTAGATTTTCGTATGCAGCACTTAAATGAATTTGGGTCAAAGTTTTGTTTGTTGATAACTTGTTGCATCTTTCATCATTTGAGTGTTGTTATTAGGCTTCATTTAGCTTGTGTCGCATGGGTTTTTGGACTTTCGGGTTTTGCCTTCAAGTGCAAGTGGAATCGGTTTGCAGAATTGACTTGGAAGTGTTTCGTGTCTCGTTATTGAAATTGCAATTCAAGATTCTTCACGTACACGTACGACCAGCAGACACTCTCTGTCTGTCCCATAGTCTTTGGGTCTTGGCTTGGTTTGACTTGACTTTGCAATGCAGTATGCGAATATACACACACTCTACTCACACACTCACACACACACACACACACATACAAACGGCATGCCATAGTCCAACTACGCATCGAGAGTTCATTTACATACACATTCGCTTGGCAGTCATAAAAACAAAGCTTCTCGTCTCCGGCTCGTTGTTAAAACAACCTGACCATGTCGTGCTGTGTTGTTGCTGTGTTGCTGTGTTGTTGCCCACAGTCTGAGCTGAGCTGAGCCTTCGCTGACGTTTTTCTTTTCATTTGCTTGCTCTTTTCTTTTTGTCGTTTTTCGTTGTTTCTTTTTTTTTTTTTTTGCGACAAGACAGCGACGACAACTTCGGCAGTGGCGGCGGCTTCAAATGTCACTCTGACATTCAAATTGGCCCTTCAAGTTGGGCAAAATATGACCCAGAAATCAGAGCGCGGGTGTGAAGACTGCTTGTAAAGACACCACAGACTGAAGACTGCAGACTGCAGACTGAAGACTGAAGACTGGAGGCTGGAGACTGCTGGGCGGCAACTTTGGAGGTGCAGAGCACAGAGAAGACGTTCGATTTTTCTCTAGGGAAACTGTTTGCCTCAGCAACAAGTAGTCTGGCTCTAAGTCTTTAGTCTGTCCATTGCCTTGCCCTGGCTCTCACACTTGTTGTTGTTGTTGTTGTTGTTGTTGTTTCGGTTGTTGTTGTTGTTGTTGTTACCGTTTCTCCACTTCTTCATCTAGTTGTTGTCAAGGTTTTCATACCCACTCCAAATAATGCTCAAAGGGGTATAATAGACTGCAATTTTTATGCAATTTCTCTGGCAAAAATGAAAAAATTAATTGAAAAAAAGTATACACCAAAACATTTTATTATTATGAGTAAAGATGCATTTTATAGCTCTTGTTTAGCACTTTAATTAGAGCTTTTAAATTATTTTTCTGATTTAAGATCAATGCCAAAATTAATAAATTCGTACTAAAAACAAACAGAAGAAGTTATTTTAATCCATCTTAGCTTTAAATATAGTACTAATCCAGATCTACATATTAGAATAACCTTTACTTATTTTTAAAATCGTTTCTGGTTATGTTTTTTTCACTGTAATTATTTTTATATTTTAATAGTGATATTTGACATTTTAATGTTCACTTATTTGCTTTAATAATTTGCTGAAATTACTTGATAAGTCAAGTGATTTATCTTTTAAGTTATTACAGGAAAACAACATAGTCTGTCACTCACAACGAATGTGTTCGCACTTGCTCATTATTATTCTTCACAGGCAACTGCAGCTGCAGTTGGAAGTCGTCGTAATTTGATGTACCGATGTAATATGCCTAATAATCTGCCTGGGCGGGAAAATAGAAAAGATCTGTGCAACTGCAACTGCAACTGCAACGATGACGTTGACGTTAACGTTGACGATCGAAAGTTGATTTTGTGATGCCAAGTTTTTGACGATCAATAAGTGTGTTGCTGAAAATACATATATGTATATTTAGGAGTAAAAAAGCTAATCAAATTCATGTACTAGAGAGACTTTGGTAAAAGTTTAGTGTATTGATAAATTGTATTTATTATTAAGAACAGCAAACAAATTGATAACTAGAACAACTACCATATTTACAATAAATAACAAAAACATTTATCGTGAATTTTAAAAATATGTATTTCAAGCGATAAATTATGAATATAACTTATAATTATAATATAACTTATAACTTATAATTATTTTTAAAATTATGATACATATCATATATTTGGATCAAAATATTAAGCTTAGTATAAACTCCAATAAATGTCAATAAGTCGACTTTTTTATTTAAATAAGGAGTCGATTTTTTGCATGATATTAACTTCATATTTACCTTCTTGGAAAAGTTATTTTAGCATATACTTTTATGTTAATTTAGAGTATTACTATAAATGTATGTTGAAATAAAGTATTTCCCTATAACTTGTTTGTATATTAATTTTTATGGGAGTAGTTCAAGTAAATTAAGGAAATAATTCGAATAATAAGTTTATAAGCAGAAAGAACTCATTGATAATATACTTTTTAAAAATGAGACACTCTTAAAAACTGATTAATTTCATATTTTTATGCCTAGTAATTTAGTTTGCATGCTGCTCCAAGTTAGAAGATAATAAATAAGACAAATTAAAGCATAATTAAAACCAATCAAGCATTATGAAATGTAACTAAATACGCTTCATATTAATTTGCGTGAATTCTTCAAGCTGCCCTCGTTGACATTTCAATGCGTGTGTCTGTATTTTTATACGTACAATCAAATGTTCATATGTATGTCTGTATGTTTATTGAATTCTGCGCTTCTGTGCGCTGCAGCTCAGTTAAGTCCAGCCTTGTGTCTGTGTATATGTGTGTGTATGTGTGTGTGTGTGTGTGTGTGTGTGTGTGTGTGGAACGTTGCAGGCAATGGCCACCGTCAAAGTCGCACAAAAATCACGTCAAGCGTCGCATTCGTGAGCCAAAAGAAGAGCAGCAACTTGATGAGGAGTCTTTGTTGCTGTTGTTGTTATTGTTGTTGTTGCTCTTGTTTTTATTATTTTGTATTTTTTGTTGTTGCTCAGTTTTGCTGCTGGCTGTGTTGGCTGCTGTGACCGCTTGTCTTTTGGACATAGACTGACTGACTGACTAACTGACTGAGTGACTGTCGAGTGACTGTGTTTGTTGTAAGTAGCCAGAACAAATGTATCGATTTACAGCGCAAACAACTTTGGAGCACAACTCTGGAACTGGAACAACACCGAGTGAGAGAAGGAGAGTGACCGAAGGAGGAAGGAAGAGTGAAGGAGTAAGGAAGAGAGAGAGAGAGAGGGGGTGGTGGAGAGCAGTTGACAAGCTGCCAACGCAGCAAAAGCGCTTACAATGTTGAAGAATCCAAGTGATAGGCAAAGACGCAGACGCAGACGAATGCGAGTGCGCACACGAAGAATAAGAACAACAAAAACAGCAGCAACAACAAGTGGTGTAAGATGCCGCCGCCGCCGTTCAGACAATTAAACAAATTTGATATAGCCCGAGACTCTGGTCCAAAACACTGAAAGAAAAAAATGTCAATTTTGAGCTTAGTCTAAGAAAATCAAATATTTATTGATGAAAAAGAATACTTCAAATGGCAATTCATGTCAGAACATTCAATAAACTAAAGAAATACTACTTTATATTTATATTTACTTATTTTATTCGACTTATATCATTTAATTTAATGATATTTTAGCACAACTCCTATGTTAAGAGATATTTGATTACCGTTCATAATATTTTATAACCCAACAAAGAAATACAAAATTTATTGAATAGAATTATGTGCTTAAAAATGCGTTTGATGTGGAATATTAAATGAAATATTTATTGAATAAAAATATGTTTTTAGTATTGCAATTCATGTTAGAACACTAAATAGACTAATGAAATTAAAATTACCTTACATTATATTTTTTGGACAACAGCTAAGTGATATTTTTTTTTGTTTATCTTTGATAATATTTTATAGCCTAAATCTAACGTGAAGTTTGAACTCTTGTGCTCGATCATATAGATAAAGTGAGCGCCTTATGATGGCAGTGAATGAAAATGAATGAAATCGCAAAGCAGAATGATACGACACTCCGCAGTTTTATAGCAGCCAGAAATGAATCAAGCTGCTGGATCCCAAACGTAGGCAAACTTTTAACTGCGATTGATTCTCTTACTCACATTTACATGTTTATTGCTTAAGGATAATTATAAATTTTTTTTTTTTGCATCAATTCGTCCAGGCGTTAAATAAAGAGTTATCGCAAATAAACTGTCTTAGTACATATTTCATTCTTTATTTAATCAATAAAAATTAAGTAAATAATAACAAAAATTACAAATAAATGCAAAATAAAACAAGCTTTTATTTGGATTTATGCATTTATTTAATTCTTTTCAATTTTTTCATATATTTATTTTATTCTTTATTTCTATACATTCATTTCCAACTTCCATTCTTTCATTTATAGTTGGCCTTGATTTAATCAATCAGAATAAAGTGCATTCAACTTGAACGTTAGATCAACATTTTTTTCCCTGAGTGCATCTTGTAAGAGTGTGAGTGCAAGTATCCAAGTACGAATGCATCGTGTAGGAGAGTGAGTAGAAGTATCCAAGTACGAGTATTGGTTGCATTCATTCTAAAGCCAAAAGGTTTGTTGAACTTCCCAGGCGACATGGGCTTGCATATGCAAAGCTGTCCAAGGAGGAGTTCAAATTGCAGTCGGAGTCAGAGCGGAGCTTGCAGATGGACATAGAAATGGATATGGATATGAATATGGAGAGATTTCGAGATGGGAGTCTGTGTCCACGCATAATTGAGTCCCACATAACAACGAAAGGCGACAAAAGACATGTGGCTGGGATAAAGATTACAAATGGGATGCAATGTGTGTGGCAAAACAGAGAGAGAGAGGGAGAGACAGGGAGAGAGAGATAGAGAATATTAGGTGCGTGGGTGACGACAACTTTGCTTGGGATGGATTGCCATGTTTATCAAATATATTAATCAATTAGTCAACGGGCTCCAAACGTCTGTCTGCCATCGTCGTCTTATCAGCGTTCATCAGACTATGAATCAGCGGAGAGATAAGGCGATTCGTACATTAAATTTTGTTGTAGGTGGCAAGAAACTTACATGGTGCGTATGTTTTATGCAGATCAATAAAGTGCCATTGAGCCGTGTTAATCACCTGCCACGGGCCACGATTGTTATTTGCCTAATTGAAAACAAAAGCAAAGCAAAGCAAAGCGGAGCACAGCGAAGCTAAAAATAAATCAAATGTCGCGTCGTCGTCGTCGTCGTCGACGGTTCCCTAATAACCCAATTAGAGTTCGCACGACCTACGCGAAGCCGGCGACATCAATACAAACAATAACAACAGCAACAGCAACGACGACGACGATGAATTTTGGAGTATGCGTCATTGCTAAATTTCGATGACGGCATAACACGCGAGCAAACAAGTCGCAAGTCAAAGTCCAACATCATCTTCAGCTACAAATGCAAGAGCATATCCAATTCCAATTCCATTTCCATTTCCAAGACATAATCTTCTCCACGCACACATACACAGAGACACATTCGGTTTAATGACGTCACTGATGTTGCCAACCTGACCTACAAAATGCCCCAAATTGGCAGCCAACAGTTTCCAACGCATGAATGAACAAAACATCAACAACAAGAGTAACAACAACAACAACAACCATAACAACTTCAGCCACACAGCATGGGAATCTTTTGGCCGGTTGGCAACAAAGTTGCCCTTAAGTATAACCAGAAATAAACTTAATGAAATAATTTGATTCACTGATTTCACTCACGTTTGCTTTTTTCTGTTTTTTGTTATTGTTGACCATCGAATATCGAATATATTAAAACAAAAAATTTCATGCCTCTGCGTAACAGGTAAAAGAGAGGTGAGAATGAGATCTGCGATCCCATAAACTTTACATATTATTATTGATCTGCATCGATATCGATATCTGCGTCTGATTTTTCTCTGTTTTTGCTATCAGAATTTCAAATGCAAATTGTCAGTTTACAACATATTTTTCAACTGTGATTTAAATGGTTTTGATTTGTTTTATTTTCTTTTCATTTATGTATGTTTAAACTTCATATGTAAATTTCTTACAATATTCAAATTTAAAGAAAAATATCATTTATTTTACTTAATTTATATTTAGAATTTATGGCAGAACAACCATTGAATATTCAATATATTTTGTTTAGGTATAAGTTATCATGTTAAAAGTGTATTTAAACTATGATTTAAACTCGTAATAATTGCGTTTAATTTGTATTCTTATATATAAATTCATTGAACTATTAATCATTAAAAAAAATATATATATTAAAATTATCAGTTAAATAGGATACATCCTTTTTGATTAATTAATTATTTATAAATTTATTGTATGTGTATTAAGTATCTATCATTTCACATTTATTATAAATTTTTGTACTGCAACTTTAAATTCATTAAATTTGTATTTAATTTTTATAATTATATGAATTCATTGAACTTTTAAACATTATTTTCTCAATTGAGAAAAAAGTGGGAGTTATAAATTTATGAATTTCAAAATTAATTACTTAGATTTCATATTTTAATTGTTTATTGTGTATTTTGCCAAGCCTCTTTATACCAGAGCACTTAAAAGCACTTTATTTTATATAGTTTCAAGTTAAATATTCAAAAATGGTTAAATTTCAAAACACTTTTAAAATTAGAAGGAAAATAGATATACTTGTATAAGTTCTACATTGATACGCTATTTCCTAACATTTATGAATTTATTTTACAATTAATAATATTTATATTTTGTATGTTGCCAAGCCTCATTATGGCTGTTAAAAAATGTGATTAACGCAGAAAGCCATATCTCTTGCGTCTCCATTTGATTCAACATTTTAGTTATTCATAGTATTAGATCCTATTGCTTATAAAGCTAAATTAATAAAAACCTAATTTAATTGCATTTAAAAAATGAAGAGAATTTCCTTTCACCTGCTATACACAAATTACTGTTTATGAAATGTTTTTGTGATAATAACCATGAGTGTGTAATGAACGCTTCCTGCCAAAAAACAAAAAAAAAAAGTCAGAAGCTTTTTATCGTGACAACCTTTAAACCAACAAATTTTCAATGATGTGGTAGTATGTGAGTTATCCACATTAACGCAACGAAATGAAATTGTACAAAATACTGGCGACATGGAAACATAAATGAATGGTAGCGTTTAGTTGAACACTTTGAATTTCACCTGTGCAACTTTAATTGATTACCCCCATTAGCAATATACTTAGAGTGGAGATAAGCTTCCACTTGAGTTAAATTTACGTGTCTGCTTCTCCCTCTCTCTCTCTCTCTCTCTCCTACCACGAAATCTCACTCAATCTCTGCTCAATTGTTTCTCAGTAATTTTGAGGCAGAGACATTCTCACATTACGAGTTACGAGTGCTCGCGAGTATTTCACAACATTGCTTTAATCAAGCTCAAACACGTTCGCCGCTCACTTATACTGATACTGATATCGTAAACGATGCACACACACATACGATACTCAACTATTACTACGATACTTAGCCACGTACTCTCACTTGTTCGCCTAGTAATCGTAGTTTGACCAATCTCTATACTATCTACTTGCAATCTTTGACTAATCTGTGGAATACCCTAACCTAGCACAACAAAAAAACAAACAACACCAACATTCAATAGTCAGTCAGCATGACAAACGCTAATAGTATGAAACTCAATTACGTCTTATTAAGTAATAGATACACGAGAAATATGTAAAACCCAGTGTGCTTCACATGACCAACATTCAGCATTACGATTCATTCACATTTACATTTGCATTTACATTTGCATTTACATTTACATTTACATTTACATTTATATTGACAGCATCTGAGAATTGTCAATTAGCGGTCAAACATTTTTCCTACTTAAAAATGCATATGATTTTTACACTTAGTATTTACAAAGTTATACAACTTTTTTATACATATTTTAATAGATGCAAATGCAAAATTTTATTATCAATTAAGAATGCATAAAAATGTTACATTATAAATATATTCAATCAACTATAAATAAATGTTAATTTTAAAGTAGTATATGAAACAGTGCTATTTTATTTTTAGTTGCAACTGACTAACTATAGGCAAACTATTTTCATTGAAAATTGTAATTTAATTATTAAAGAAATGCATAAATAATTATTATTATTTTTTATTAAATTAAACAAAAATCATTTAGCAAATTATTTTGTTTTTATTTTAACTGCTTACTTTTTTTATCTACACTTATTTCTAAAGTACAAAATATACAAAAACATTTTTGCCCTAATTACACTTTTACTATGCAATCGAATTAAAATATTAAATTTATTTTAATAAAATATAATTCAATTAACAAATTATTTCAATTTCACTGCTTATTATTAACTACAACTTTATTCATAAATTACAATATTCTTTTTATTAAATAAAAAACAAATTACATAATATACGTCTGCCAACCAATTATTTTATTTTAATGTTGATTGTTTAATACTGATTAGCTGAATTAATTTTAAAATCACAAAATATAGGCATAATGTAATAATTTTTTTTTATGAACTCTACATTTCCTACGCAGTTAATTTAATTTATTTATTTATTCAGTTATTATTTGGCTTACGCAAAAATGTGTAAATTTGAAATGTTTGTCAACAAATTGTGATAAGCATAGCTTCAACGAAAAGTGCATGATAAGAGCTGCACTCCACTTACAATGCAATCAGTATTTTTCAGACTGATTAGAAAAAAGGGGCTGGAACAATGTGGGAGCAATAAATAGAATTTAACAAAAGTCGCAATTTAAAACTTTGAAGCCCACATGAAATATATTTATGAGTGCAGGCTAAAAGCAAATGTATTAAAAATCCATTGGGATTCGTATAAGTGAAATGAAGTGAAAAACAACTACCTCTGACGTTGTTTGATAGCAGCCATGAGAAATTAGTGAGCAATCTATGTGGAGAACTAAAGTATGAATAAGCCCATCGGTTGCCCTATGCATTAAGATTATTGCGAGTATTGCGGCTGCACTCCATGTGAATTTCAACGGAATCGCGACCTTTGATTAATTAGCAATGACGTCAAGGCACGCGACTCGACTCGACTCGACTCGATGCGATTCGGTTCGACGACTTTGGTGTTGTGTAAAATACTCGTATAGTCAGCAGCAAATGAAATGAAATCAACAGTCTGAAATCTGATTACAAATCAAACTGTGTCGCCAAGCGGGGCAACCACCGATCTACTGACTCATAGATACTATAAAGATTAGTTACAGTTACAATTACGCGCGCACTCATCGATGGCACGCTTACTGCATAAAGTATCTAGTAGCTATGCAGATATAAAACGTATCTTTTATCGGTTGCCATGTTAATTCCAATCCCGTCGAGAGGGTGAGAAAAGGCTCGACCGATTGTGTTTAATTAACTCATTTGGCATTTAATTTATGAGCCGATAATATTTAATATACTCTCCTCAAATGACAAATGACAAATGGCAAAAGTCAAAAGGTAAATGCTGAATGGCAAATGCCGTAAGGCAAATGGCAATTCGCCAATCGGCGGCAATCGTCAATCCTCATATCAAATCGCAATTTATTGTGCTGCTAATTGTTATTCGTGCGTCATTTATATAACACACATATACTCGTAGATGTATTTGCATTATTAAATCGAGCTTACGTATATTTAAATTAAATGTTTTGCTTTGCTTTGCTTTTGCTTTTGCTTTGAATATCAAATTTTTGTATGACGTTCTTCGCAGCTAACAAACATGATGAAATTAGCTTTCATCCACATATCCATAAAAAGTGTTTAAAAACAAATCATAAATTATCAACAGTTATAAGTAAGATGCTTCTAAAATTAGATCATCTGTGTCGTCACTACATTTTTGATTAAATTAAAAAATTAACAATACGAAAAAGATGAACACAAAAAAACTGAAGAAAAAAAAATACAACAAAACAATCTGATAATAAACATTTGAATATGAATAGTGGAAGCGAAAGTGAAATTGGCACAACGACTTGAGCAGGTTTTTTTCTCTTTTTTTTTAGGATGCTATACACTTCTTTTTATTTTTTTTATCTTTTCTGGTTGCTATACGATTTTTATACATTTTGTGGTCTGGCGAAATATTCTCTCTTTCTTTGACTAAGAGGCATATGAATTTTCGCAAATATTTCGCACCGTTTCATTTGTATAAATAATAATTATGGGCGCTTCTTGGAAATTCATGCGCGCGGCACATTTTGCATCTAAAGGGTATTTGGTAATTTGGTATGTGGTCAGCGATTTGATCATCATTGAAACAACAATAACAACCACAACAAAAACAAAAAGGAAGTGCCTCAAAAGAGGCTTAGAGGCTCTCCTTAGTTCTTAGAATGCAAAATGCTTCTCATTCTAATACCCGCATGCCCATGGGTTAGAAGGGTTTTATAACGTTGTGATACCAGCAAAAGTCATCTCCGATCATAAAGTATATATATTCTTTATCTGCATCAACAGCCAAGCTAGACTTCTAGTTGGTAAATACAATCACACATTACAGTTCTTAAGATTTCTGCAAATTTGGTTGCAAGCATAGAAAAAGTGTAGAAGCTATTTAAAGAAGTTGTAAGCTGAGTTTTGTTTGATAATCTGGTAATTTCTGTACTTTTTGGTAATATTTTGAGTGTAACGGTATATCGATATACTAAATATAGTCTTTGGTATATTTAAGTATTTTCTAGTATATTCGTTTGTTATATTTTAAGAATAGAAGCGCACTGTTTTGCTTTGCTTAGAACTACCATATCGATATACCAAATATAACCTTCGGTATACTTTAGTATTTTTTAGTATTTAAAAAAATAATATCGCATAATATCGAACTGTATCGATATACCAAATATAACCTTTGATATATTTAAGTGATGTTTCAGTATATTAATTTGGTATATTTTAAGAATTATACTGATTTTATTCAAAATGAGTAGCGGGTATTTGACAGTCGAGCATACTTAACTGTTGCTTTTTTGTGGTTGGCTTTCGATGTATCCGCAGCTTCTTAAATGGTCTACTGAAATGAGTTATGAGTGGAGCCGAAAATGATAGCTGTAAATAAATTATCTACATCGATTAATGTTGACAGTGAAATGAATATTTATATCGTTATTTGGGTCATTAGGTAAATAACAATTAATTCGCATATAATTTTTTGATAACTTACTTGCATAGACAAATACGTCACTCGCAACGGCAGCACATGCGATATTTTTATTTTTATTTTTTATTTGATTTTTTTGTCTGTTTCGTTGCGTATTTTGCATCGCTTCACACAATCTGTATGCAAAACAGTTGAATTAATATCGCCTTAATTTATGATACGATCGTGATAAAATATTCAAATGGTATTAAAACGTGGTAGACATTGCGCGTCATCAGGAGCATCAACACTCCCCCGACGCATTCGTAGTTCAGTTCCCATTTAAAACATTCGAAATTATCGTTATTTATAGACGATTTAATTATCGGCTAAATAACATAAAAATTATTGTTTATCTATTTATAATATATATCTTTTATGATACTCTTCTTTTTTTTGTGATGCACCAAAAAAACGGCACTAAAATCAGGTTTCTTTTTTTTTTATTTGGTATTATTTATTTAGCGAACGTTTTACTTAGCGAACGAGAAATTACTATTGAGAAGATTTTATGCTTTAAGCATATTTTTGAAACATGTTCTAACATAACTGTATGCACTGAAATTTACGAGTGTTTTTTTTTGTTGCCACACACTGAGCTTGGAATGTTTGGGAGCAGGAAATTGAAAGTCAATCGGGTTCTTTCCAAAACTTAATTTCTTTTCATCTTAATTCAAGATTATTTCACTAGTTGTTAACTATTTTAATTATGTTTCGGATTGAATGAAGATAGTGTGCAAAACAACAATAATAATAATAATATGCATTCTTAATTAAGAATATATGAATACAATTTTTATTTGAGGTAACATTTCTAGTTGGATTTGACCTTTCTCTAGCTTGATTTATGCTAAAAACTATTTTGCTATTGCATTGTTAAATATTCAATTATGTTTATATCAATAAAAGATAGCACACTCCATTTGATAGTGCGCATTTTAAATTGCGAATATATGAATTTCTATTTCGAATTTCTAGTTTGGTCTTTCTCTGCCTTGATTTATGCTAAAACTATATTAGTGTTGCATTGTTAAAGTATTTATGTTTTCGCATTTCGGATTGACACTCTTTCGATAGTGCAAAACAAGAATTCTTAATTAAGCATAAATGAATACAATTTTTATATAATCTTTTCTAGTTTGATTTATACCAAAACTACTCACTATTGTTTATGGAATATTTGTTATGGAATAAATTCCACTATAAATCTTTGCTCGAAACGAGCAACAAAAATCTTATACAATATTAATTAAAATAAGTTAGTCGATTTTGCATGCAAAACTTATTTAAATTAAATACAAAATAAGCTACTTAATATTGTTGTGTCAAATTAAGACATTAATAATATAAAGCTATGATTAAAATATTTAAATTTAGACTCTTAGTATCATGATTTGTTTTTGAATAAAGGTTTATAATATTAAAATTAAATGTTTTAAGATTACGTTCTAAAATTTTACTTCTTTGGTTGTCCTTCACTTGCCTGTGTATAAAAATATTAAAATCCAGTATTTCAAAATACAACTTCTTTGATTGTTGTATTGAATATATATAGATAATAATTTTGCTTGTGCACTTCTGTCTACACAAGTTCCTTTGAATTACGCGTGCGCAATTATTGGCTTTATCTCATTTTTTATTAGAACACTTCGGTGAATGCTCCTCAATGTTTTTACGCAAGCAACTGAGTCATTTTTGTTTTTGAGAAATACGTAAAGCAGAATGTATCTGAGTTTTGTTTATCCAGTACTTGACTATAACTAATAAATTATTTGCATTAATTGTATTTCTCAAGCATTGTTGTGCAATCGGTACTTGAACATTAAATATAATGTAAGACTATTGATAATAAATTTGAAAAAAAAAAACACACACACAACAAAGAGCAACAACAGCAGCTTAGCAACAGTTGCGAATGAACAATAAACGTTGGCTTAAACGGAAACGCCAACGCGCGCTCGCTTTATTTGGTTAAAATGGATCTATGGGCGAGATACCGAAGTCATGAGTTAAAGATACAAATGTATCTGCTGGCTACTTGGCGGCTGCTGTGCATACACAAATGACAGGCATATTGAATCTAATCATCTAAATTAAATGATACGAAATTATGTTATAAACATTTTAACGACCACGCCAACAACAATGAATGAACAACGTGCCAATCAAGGGACAACAACAACAGCAACAACAACAAAATCAGCATCACATTTAACGCGCCTTTCGGCTTTTGCTCTGTGTGTTGTGTTGTGTTGGCTTGTCGGGGCTTTTGGCTGTTAATCATTTTGGGACCTGTCTCTCTCTCTCTATCTCTCTCTCTCTCTCTCTCTCGATCGCTTCGTCTCGACTTGGCTTGGCTTGGCGGTATCATCGAGTTAATCTTGTTAAAACAAACCGTTTCAATAAATACAACGATAATGCAATTTAAATACCATTAAGATGAGCACCAATTATGGCCATCACCAAAGATACGAAGAGAAGAAACCACAGACTGAATGCGTTTCGTGCACCACCCCGCCCGGCCTCCTCTCCCCTCCACTTCCCCTTCCCCTTCCCCACTACTTGCCTTTCGATTCATCTTTAACCGCAAAATTCATTTGTGTGTGCGATCCTTTTGAGCCACGAATACGACTCGGGCATCAATAATGATTATTATGATTATTTTATATATATATACATCTTTTTTTTTTTGGCTAAAGTTTTGTTACTTTGTCACACCGATCGATATTAAAGTTGCGACTGATCTGCACCGTTATATTATTCTAGTTTTTATGCATATGAACTTTATGATTAGCAGCAGCTAACTCATTAGACTAACTCGTTTGTGAGTTTTTGAAGCATTCTCAAGCACGTCACAAGCTTATGTAAGGAGTCGAATATGCGAGGGAAACAACTGAGGAGTGAGTCTTTATTTATATATTCTTTCGTTTTCGTTTTCGTTTTTTATTTCCTTTTCTTTGGCACTTTGTATTTTATTTTTCGCTGTTGTTGTCTGTGATCTTTCGGTTCGTCCTTTGATTCGATTGTTGCTGTTTCGCTGGCTGTTTCTTCAGTCTGGCTGCTGTTGTCTGCATTTTCATTGATCTTTACGATGCTCATTTAAAATTCAAGCTTTGTTTCATTAAGAAACACGTTCGCCTGCGCCAATTTCGACATTAACGCCGCCGACGGCGCTACGCAGCTTGTTAACGTTTTTACTGCCCATTCTCCCATTCCCATTCCCATTCCAACTCCGATGCTCAGATACTCAGATACTTGAGACACTCCAGCGATGTTCACAACTGCGACTCCTTCTTATCCTTTATGTTCGAGTATTGCAATCAAGCAGCAACCAATAAACAATAAACAGCAACAGCTTCGACTGCCACATGTGACATATAGTAAGTCAACACTGCCATTGATAACTAAACACTGTCGCCAGTCACCAATAATATCCCTGAACATTTGCTACTCCAACATGTGAGAACACAAAAATGACACAGTTTTCATATATGTTTTCGTATTTATTTAATTGCCAATATCAGTTTCCAACATCGATTTAATTTTAAATATATATTATGTACTACAAGTTTTGTTATGCGTACAGACAAAAAGATGGTTAAGATCAGTGAAGCCATAGAAAAAGGATATTTGTAAAGGATATTAAAAATCAAAAGTGGCCACATTTGTTATGCTAATTATGATATATTATATTATATATGTATGTATATAATGTGGGCATATTTACAAAAATATTGTATAATACAAAGATTCAAAGAAAAGAAAAGCTGGAAAATGCAAAAGTTTCAAATAATAATTTTTACTATATTTGTATTACACACTCTATGGTATATTAAAAATGTCGTTCTACATATATACCAAATATGGCCTTTGGTTTATCTTAGTATTTTGTGGTATATTTTCGGTTTATTTATAGAGTATGGTTTTATTGAACATGGGATTTGAGAATCTAGCAGTCGAGCACATTCGACTGTAGTTTTCTTACTTCTTTATTTAAGATATCTTAATCAACAAATATTTTTTATTTGCATTTAACTAAATTTGTAAATTTGCCAATGTTACTATTTGCAGCTTGACACTTAAATCGAACTCGAAACAAGTTGAAGACCCCACAGCAGCTGTAACATCTGAAATAATAACAACAACAACAGTAGCAACAAGAGGAACAACAGTCGAAAGAAGAAGAATGATTCGAACAATTTCAAGTGCATAATTGATGTTGAATGTTGCCGCTTATAAGTGAAACAAAACGATCATTATCCATCTCTTTTTTCTTTTTTGTTGATCCTCATCAACTCGTCGTCTTTACGCCCATTTTGGGCGCTGTTGGTGGTCAAATGTGAAGAGTGAACTAATTGGTGAATAAGTAAATATATTCTAGAGTTATTTTGTGTATATAATAAAAGAGAGCAAATTTGAGCATTACATTACTTAATATCAATTATATAGTGGAATAATTTAACATTTTCAACTGCTGTCAATACATTATTTTTATTCAATTCCTTATTGTAACGCGATGTGCCATTAAATAAATAAAAAAGGTCAATTAAATAACAAAATTGTGTTAAGCCGAAAGAACTCAACTTGTTCTTGCATAGAATTTAATTTAAGCTACTGCGAATAATATATCGGATGCAATTTAAAGTAACTATTAATTAATAACAAAATATCTTTAAATAGGATGTAGAGAAATTTGAATGCCAAATTTGGCTTTAGTTTACATTATTGTGACAAATTTTCTGCAGTTGTCTTTGATTATTACAGGAGCAGCATTTAACAAAGAAGTACACATATGTTATAAACGCACACGCTCACATATTCAGTTCTGACCACATTAGGCAATCTTTATAAAGCTCATCTGGTTGACCACGCCTACCTAGCACATCGGCCCACACTAATATCTCGGTCCGGCGCCTAGTCAAACACTTTCGCAAGCGAATTTCATACAAATTCACAAATTTTTGGCAGGCCACATTTTCAATGATTACATTTCTGCTCAACTGTTGAGCAACAGTTGGACTAAAGTACCAAAATCTAGCTTGTGTAATCTTTATGAAGTGCAATTGCTTGACCACGCCTACCTAACACCTTCGCCTTCACAATTATTTCGGTCCGGCGCCTAATCAAACACACACACATCATATGACACACATACTCACACATTTTTGGCAATAACATTTTCAGCCTCACACTGAAATCAACCAGCAGCAGCTTCTCTTTGAATGCATTGCAATGCCTTTGAGGTCTGCACAACTGTTTAGTCATAGTCACAACTGTTTAGTAACTGCTGATTAAAAGCAGCTTAAGAACTACCTACACAATCTTCCTGAAGCCCTTGTGCCTGACCACGCCTACTTATCATCTTCGCCATCACTTTTAGCTCGCTCCGCCGCCTAGTCAGACACATTTACAGGCTTTTCAAAGGTATAAACTAAAACTTTTGGCATCCCATTCTCACACACGATCGATTAGAAAGCGATTACATGGAATACGCTGAGGTTCTGCTGAACTGTTGATCTAAAGTTCTTTAAACAAGCTTGGGCAATCCCTATGAAACTCTCGCTCCTGACCACGCCCATTTAGCACATCCGCCCACATTAATATCTCGGTCCGGCGCCTAGTCAAATACTTTAGCAAGCAAATTTCATTCAAATTCACAAATTTTTGGCAGGCCACATTTTCGATGATTGTATTTCTCCTCAACTGTTGAGCAACAGTTGGACTAAAGTACCAAAATCTAGTTTGGGTAATCTTTTGGAAGTGCAATTGCTTGACCACGCCTACCTAACACCTTCGCCTTCACATTTATCTCTGTACGGCGCCTAGACAAACGCTTTAATATGAAAATTTCATACAAGTTCACAAATTTTTGGCAGGCCACATTTCCAATGCTTGATTTCAGTTCAACTGTTGATCAACAATTGGTCTCATCAAACTAGGAAATCTTTTTGAAGCTCTCCTGCATAGCCACGCCCACTTGGCACCCACTCAAATATCTTCGTCTGGTGCCTAGTCAGATACACATACAAGATGTGATACACAGAAATTTATGGTAATCACTTTTCCACAGCATCGAATACCAATTCATTGACAGCAGCTTTGTTTTGTATACATTTAGTATAGTCATTAAGTATATGCATATTAAATTCTTTGACTCGACTGAGTCATTGACTTAACTATCCAGAAAGAGATGACACAATTTGAGCACATGATTGCCTCGTGCTATTTTCTATTCCAACTAAAATCGGGTCACACGACACGACACGACGTCAAACGTCAAACTGGCTGGTGAAATACACATAAATATTTATCATATTAAACACTTGGCGCAAGCTCAATTCACAGTTACACCGTGTGATTAACATGTAATTGTGGTGATTAAGCCGTGTAGCAGTGGGAATTTAATCATATGTAAACTTATTATAAGAATTGGCTTGTTGACTAACACAGCACAGCTGTGTGGACGTGGACTTGGCTAATAGCTTAATTCGCATAGCCATAAAACACAGCGCCGTTCCGGGATTGTGAACTGCAGTTTTGCGGCATCAATTTGCTGCCCTGAATTCAGCTGCAGCTATGCATATGGCATGCATATAAGTAGACGATGTCCGCCTCACTGCAGGGGCCATAAAAATAAAAGTCATTGACTCAATTTGGAAATGTCTCACACACGACGCTCGGACGGTGAACGTTGAAAGTCAAAGTCACAGAGGCACCTTATGGAGACGAGAATAAAGCCAGTTACTGACTGTGTGGAGTTGAGGAGCTAAGGTCTGTTCTCCAACTGCTGCTGATGCTGCTGCTGCTGGTTGAGGGGGCGTTCCAACAGGCGCTTGTGATTATCCTTTCGCACGTTTGACTGCCGCTTGCTTAACAAATCATAAATATTGTTGTTGGCTACGCAGCTCGTTATGGTCAGTTATTGATGGTGGTCGCCTTCGACGTTGAGCGCGCAAAAAACACAAACAAAATATAAAAAGAATAACGTCTTCTTTTTTGTTTTTGTTTTTGATTTTTATGGCCAAGGCAGAGACCGCAACGATGTGCAACAGCAACAGCAACAGCAACAGCAACCGCAACAGCAACAACAACAAAAGGCCTCAATCATTTAATAAGCGCTGTCCCGCTTCAAGCGGTGGCGAAGGAACGAAGGGCGGAGGGCATCACGAGGCGAGGCACGACAAAGGCACGTCTTCCGCCGTATTATTAACTTATTCGTAACAATAACAAGAGCCGACCAAGCCGACCAGATCAAAACTTCTGCAGCTTTTCGCCTTTCGCCCTTCGTCTTCGCTTCATCTCGTCTCGCTTCGCTTCGTAAATTTGAAGTTCTTTCAGAAGTTTTCGGGATCGGAATGGAATGGAATCGAGGTGTTTCGGAATAGGGACTCAACGCGCAGCTGGCCAAGAGATGCTCTTTGGCCACACCCATGCTCCCGTGCAAACAATCAATCTTCACCGAGCTTTGTCTCGTTGCATCTTGTAGTAGATAGATGTAGATATTTTCTTTCTTTTTATTGGCTTTTTTAAATTTTGGCCTATTTAACATAAGCTAATCAAAAAAATAAAATTGAAAAATAATATTGATTGATTTGAATGAGACGCAAATCATTTTTTTTTGTCCTTTTTGTCTATTAATTATGTTATTATATGTTATTATTTGCTTTAAATTACGTTGCTTTCCAAACTTCGCTAATTTTTATTTTATATACTTTTTTAAGCCGCAAGATTAGTTCTTTCTCACGTTCAGCCATTTTTTTTTAAATGTAGTCAAAGCTATTCAAATTAATACTATTGATTATTTAATACTATTGATTATTCGCAAATTTAACCAATTAGATGTAGATTCGATATGATACATAATTCTTTGTATTCGTTAATTTTAACCTATGTTCTAAGTTGCTCTTTTTTAACTATATAGTATAACTTTGCAAAACTTACCTAAATTTTATGTAGTTACTTTCTTATGCTGCCAAATTTTTTCTTTTATTTTTTTTTGACTAAGCTATTCAAATGAATATTTTTAAACAACTAAAAACTATTGTTTTTTCGCAATCTTAATGAACATATATGTAAAATATGTAGTTAGTTAAGTTGATAATGTCTTTGATAATGTTAATTCGAATCCTCTTCTTAACTATTTTAAATAAATTTGATTTGCTTTGCTATCAATGCACAAACTAACCTAATATAAATATATGAACCTTTAATTTTGCCGCAATATTCCTTGGATTTTTTGTTTTCACCTCTAGCTTCTTTTTCGATTTTTTCTAAAATGACTTCCAAGTATTGGTAATAAAATATAATAATCATTTTTAAGTTACGAAATTTTTAAATGTATGTATATAGAGCTTTTCTTAGTCATTTCCTAAAGAAACTTTATTTATGATATACTGTGAAAATTAAACAATTTTTATATATAATATATAAAGCAGTTATTTGTACATTTTTCTCTTTTATCGTTAATTTTATTTGGATCAATCATTATAGCTATTTATGAGTTCTACAAAAGCGTTTATTTTTTGTTGTCCTTAATATGTTTTTTTTTTAAATTAGACTTTTAAAATAATTAAGATATTGTACGAAAATGTAATATTATTTTCTTATTTTAAAAATTGAAATGAAATCATTTCTTTATTAGTATTTTTGAGCTAATAAGATAATTCAATTCAATATATTTTAAAGTATTTTTGTGTATTTAGGCTACTCAAAATATTTAATTTTATTCTTTTGGTATATTTAAACTACTCAAATATTGTATAACAATGTTGTCTGCTGTGCGAAACATTTTTGAATAATGTAATGCAATATTGGGTTTTTTTTCGGAAAGAGATATTGAAGGGAAGGGATTATTTGCAATCGATAATTATAATGATTATTATGATTCAACGCCATTACACTTCTACCTGCATTTGCTTTGTATGCAAAACGAAATGATTATAAGCTGCGGCTGCTTGATATACGACTATGAGACTATAGACGATGGGTCAACAGCACAACACAAAACAGCAGCAGCAACAGCAGAAGCATCAGCATAATGCCCCATAAATCCATTTGGCAATTTTTTAATGGTTGCAACGTCAAAGGCTAACGAATATTCGAATACCTTTTGGCTTAATCTCTTTTGAATATTGGCAATGAGCCGACGACAAGGTCAACATGGAACTCTTTGTCTCAGCTTTAGCTTCAGTTTTAGTTTCAGTTTGGATTCTTATTTTTCTTTTTTTTTGTTTGGGTTGCCTCCCAGGGTCGATTTTGTCGGTTTGGCTTTATGATGACCATTTAGCGCTTGTGCAATGCTCCTTTGATGTTTTTTTCGGATTGCGTATTCTCTTTTCTTTTTTTTTCTGGTGAGTTATTTGCGAGCATTGACATTGACATTGAAACATCGCACACACACACACACACACACACACACACACAGGAAATGCTACTCTTGAGCAACGAGTCATCAAGAGTCATTCAATTGCACATCCTTTAATCCATAATGTGATATTTGAGGGACAAATTTCTGTGTGTCTTGGCGTCAGCGTCTGCGTTGGCGTCGGCGTGTTGACAGCGGACAGGATTCCCATTTTCCCAGCGGCAATTTTTGTGGCAAAGTGGAAAAGCAACCTGAGCAAAGAGTAAAAGAATTGTAAATAGCAATAGATATAGATGGGAATACTTTTTTCGCCCCGTTCCAAACAATGTGTTAATGAAAACGTTTCGGAGTCAAAGCGGAGTGAGCGATAATTCCATGGAACTCCATAAAAATAGCTAAACGTGCAGCGGCCTCCCAGAACTCAGAACTCAGAACTAGAGCTGAAGCCAGCCAGAGAGAACAACCAAGAAGAAGAAAAAAAAACCAACAGTCAGCAGCAGCAGCCAAAGAACACGAACCAGAATTGGAATCACAGATTCGAGAAACGGAATCAAGTCGAGAGCGCCCTCGCTCTCTTTTTCTCCCTGTCTTCTCTCTCATTCCATTTCATTTCATTTCATTTCAATTGACCAACTACCGACATTCTTTTACCTCGACAGTTAAATTCACTTTCATCTTTTTCAATAGCCAGCCGATGCCGAAGGCGACGAACCAACATCGAAAAACTGTGGCGAACACCCAAAAAAAAAAAAAAAAAAAATTAAAAACAATAGAAACGACAGACAACGGCAATTTTGGAAGTCAAAGTGAGTGAGAGAGAGTGAGTGAGATTTTGAAAGATCCTTTAATGTCTAAATTCCTGATGTGTCATACCACCGCCCAAGTCATTTTCCAAGCCAAGCCAAGGCAAGCCAAGCGACCTGCCACTGTGAGAGCCGCATCCTTCGATCACCTTCGATCTTCGAGCTATTGTCTGTCCATCTAACTGTTTTAGCCCTGTCTGTCCTGTCCCAAAGACGTAAAGGCAACAAGAAGAACACAATTTCTATGATCTTTCGTTTCTCTATCAATCTATCAATCGATCTCTCTCGCTTCCACTCACACACTCTCTCTCTCTCTCTCTCTCTCTATCGGTCTCTTTCTTTTCGTGTGTGTGTGACTCTTGTGAGCTGTGTGTAAATATTTTCCCAGCGTCCGGCAAACTGTCAAAACAGTTTTTATTAGATCAAAATCCGGCTACAAGTGGCATGTGATAAATTGCGTTCAAAAGGAACACCAGATGACGATGGCCACTAAAACAAAGATAGTGATAGGCCAACCCGCAAAAGAGATCAAGTGTCGCCTTCAACCTGCATCTACTACGAGTCTGAATCTGTCCGTGTGTGCTTAGGTGTGTGCAAGTGTGTGTGTGCGTTTACTTGTGTGTTACTCGCGGCAATTGAGAATTGGCATTGTTAATTTTAAATTTGTATTATTTTCAATTTGTATTTATGAATTTAACATACCTATGAATTCATTTACCCCAAATGAGGATGCTCCCAATAAAATATATTTATATTTAATATACATAAATTTATGTTATATATATTTCTTTCTATAAGCTTAAATTTCTGAATTTCAATTGATATTTTATAATTTGTTTTAACTATAAGATTTTTGTAACAGACATAAGGAGGCATGTCTAACCCTATAAAGTATAGTAGTACATTCTTGATCAGCGTCAACAAGCGAGACGATCTAGCCATGTCCGTCTGACCGTATGAACACCTAGATCTCAGAGACTATAAGAGATAGAGCTATAATCTCATTACTGAAATTAATATTTTCTAGTATTTCTAAAAAAAAAAACAAACAAATATCAATACCAAATAAATATTTGATTTTAAAAACACAATTTTTTTTAAAATTTGTATGAATATTTGAATATTATAATTAGAGTATTATTTAATACCAAATGTTTTTGCATATCAACTTCATTTCAATTCTCATTAAAACAATAAATATTACACAAACTCTAAGGCAAGTAAGGCCGCGTCTAACCTAAGACCAGAGTTGTAAATATCAGCAGCAAATATGCACGTAAAGCAATGCGAAATGCGGGCAGCGTGTTTGTTGTTGTCCATCACGAATTCGTCGCAAATATGTAGTTACAGAGGATCATAGGTAGAAAGCTCGTGAGAAAGCTTTTGAATGTAAGCTCTCTCAGAGCAGGGCTTTGTACTAAGAAAGCATTTGACAATATTAGCGTAACAACAGAAAAGAAGGCAAATTTGTATGGAAATATCGAAATTGAAAGAGCGAGAAAGGGAGAGTGAGGTGAGCGAGCGAGCGATATGCTGAGAGCTTGCACAGTGAGCGAAATTGGCGGACATGACTCCAATTTTGGTCGTTTTTCATGCAAATCGGGCTTCGCACCAAAGTGCAGTACTGCCATTTGACTGTCAGTGCTGCCATTTGACTGCCAATGCTGCCATTTAGTTTAGCTGACGCCGCTAATAAGTGATGCTAATCAGAACATTTTCTCTTACATGCGATGGCACACGTACGCAAGTGTGTATGTAAAGTATTTTTTATTTTTATTTTTTATTTGTGGCTATGCACAATGCCGCATATAAATAGAAATAAATAATATTAATATATATATTATTTGTAAAAGTAATTACATGAAACTTTCTTGAGGCATCATTTTACTGACCAAATAACTGAAAGTCAGGTCGATACATTTGTGGAACATTTAAAATTGTGGACACAATATACATTCCTTACTAAATTTAGTATTATTATTTTTTTGAAATATTTCTATTTTGACATTACTGAAGATTTTAGTTTCCATAGTTACTATAATCGATCAACTATGAAATTATTTATATTTTAATGAACCGCAAAGTAAAAGTAATTAAGTCATCCCTCTATCAATATAAGAACATGTCAATGAAAATGAAAATAAATTGCTCATGTGTTGAATCAGCCAACATCCGGTTTTTTGAGATGATTCAGAGCACAGCGCAATTTGGGAATTAAAACAACTAAATCAAAAATCGTTAATAGACATTCCAAAAATAAAAGCAAATCTAATTTTAATCAAAATGTTGCTAATTGAAATGCAACTTGCTTGAAATACTTGGAATAAAAACCAAAAATTCAAAATTCAAATTAATAATAGTCACAAGAAAAACCCTGTTCAATACAGTAATAATTCAAAGCTAAAAATATATGTGGTAAATGGATTTGAAATTAAAAGAAATAAATGAATAATTGTTAACATACATTGCAAAAAAAAAACAAACTAAATTCAAAATTTTGCAAAGAAACTTAGATAACTAAGAATTCAAAGCTAAAAATAAAAACTGTAAAAGACACAAAACAATATTTAGGGATAAAACAAATGAATTTGGAATTACAGCAATTGAAAATTAAACCAAACTAAATTCAAAACTTTGCAATAGTTATATGATAATCCTTGTAAAATACAATATAATAAAAGCGAAATTGAATCGGCAATAAGAGTTAATAGTAAAAAAAAGATATGTCGTGTTGGAATTTAGAATAAACAAAAAATCAAACTAAGTCAAATTTGGCATGCAAATAGTTAGAAAAGTAATCAAAAATTCAAAGTTAAAAAAAAACTCTAAAAAAAACACATATGTAGTTAAAGTGAAACTGATTTTTGAAAAACGGTAATTAGTATTAAAAAATAAATGGCTTAATTGAATTCACGATCGACATTTCATTTGGAAATGAAGATGATGCGATAATCGAGAGCATCGGAGCCCGCGACTAATAGACGACAATGAAGGGAATAAGAGTGCCCTTATAATTGAATTTATATACAGTCATATATGAAGTACTCGAAGTTGGAGTTGTATTATGAACACAATGTGTGTCATGTGGTTCGTAATGTGGCTCGTTTTATGCGGCAATCAGAATCATCAGCAGCCAACAGCCAACAGCTAACAAAAGGGATGCAGCACAAAGTGGCAGCGGGTGGTGTCAACTGCTGCAGCAGCAACAACAGCAACGAGATGATGATGCCAGTGACACTATTGTAAGCGCAACAATAACAATAATAAACAACAACAACAACTACGACAAGAGAACCGCAGCAGTTACCAAAAGAGGAAGTTAATCCGTTGCTATAATCGCTGCATAGCGCCACAGCATGAGGCAACAACAACAACTACAACAACGGCAACAGCGGCAACTCCTCCGACACCATCAACAGCCAACAACGAAGACGATGAAGAAGCAGCAGCAGCAGCAGCAGCAAAAGAAGAAGAAGAAGAAGCCGGGACCCGACCGGGTCTCGAGTAAGCCCCCATTCAAGTGTCAGAAGAGACACATTGAGTGTGCGTGTCTGAGCACGATGATAATCTCCTCTGCCCTGGGACACTGCTGTTCGTTCGCTGATGTTCTTCTCTCAGCTCAGTCTCTGGCTATGGAAACTGAAAGTAAGCAAAAGTCTTGTAATGCCATTTCCAATGCTCTACCATCTGCGCGGGTCCATTAGCTAACTAGAATTAACATTCTCCTCACTTTACTACATTCTCATTTAATTCTTGATTGTTTTTTGCTCTTAATCCTTATCACACTCAATTTAATACATAAAATATGCTATAGACTGTTTCTTTTTTAATTTATTTTTTATTTGTTCAGCTTTTAACAAATTTATTTCTTACACAAAAGACATTCATTGATTTTTTTATTTTAATTAGAATATTCACTTTCTCACATAGTTAATATAGACATTTTTTTGTAATTCTATTAAGCTTGTTACAATACTTAACTCTAATAGAAAATATTGATTCCCTCTTTTCACGCAGAAAACATTATTTGTTTTCCTTTATCTTTAATTTAATTCTAATATTGCTTTTCTCAAACAAAACCATAGATTTTTTGTCTAATTTGAAATTGATTTGAAACAATCTATTTCATTTGAATATTCTTTTTACTTTTCTTAAAAGCAAAACTGTTATTTTTCAATTTAAATTTATATTAGTCCATTTTTGTTGCTACACAAATTTAAGCAAAACCAAATATATTAACTAAAGAACAGGAAAGGAAATTATTTGTAGAGAGTTTCAATAGCGATCAGAGTCTTCGTTTTTTGTTGGAGTACTGTAATGTTGAGGGTGCCTGTTGAGAGTGCCAAAAAGTGAGCAGACAATGCCAATATAAATATTGTGTAGCACTTTAGCATTTTACAATAATAATAACAACAACAACAGCAACAACAAGAAGAGGCGATAACAACCACTGGCAAAAACATCTAG
This sequence comes from Drosophila albomicans, assembly GCF_009650485.2. Taxonomy (NCBI): domain Eukaryota; kingdom Metazoa; phylum Arthropoda; class Insecta; order Diptera; family Drosophilidae; genus Drosophila; species Drosophila albomicans. The sequence goes on from NC_047627.2 coordinate 18,295,862, forward strand.
TCAACTCTTTTGACCATTGCCATAATAAACAAACAATTACGGTTTTATTATTCCTCGACTTCGAGTGTTGTTGTTGGGTATGATGGTTTGTAATGCAAATGGTTAAAAATATTATATTAAATATCAATCTTCATGAACTCTTAGAAACTAGGAAAAACCCATATGTACATAAATATATCGCTGTTAAATAAATATTATACAATACCAACTTAATTTATTGCCTCAGCATTACATTAAAAAGTGCATTTATAAAAATAATAATTGAACATGTTTCTAGATAATAAAATAGTATCTAAAAATAATGTGGTCTAACTTTCTTGATTAAAATTTGTTTGACCTAATTTTAAGAGTGTTGAATTTTTAAGCATTGTTTAAAATTACAATTTAAAATTGAAAATCGTCAAGCATTATTAAAAAAAAATATGCAAAAAAGTATAAAAAGAACTAATTACATAGACATATAATAAATGTACATAACTAAGTATATTTAAGAAAAATGAAGTGCGCAACTTATTTAGCTAGAATAATACATTTCAAAAGAATATATCAAAGTATCCGTATTTTCTACAGGATATTTTGTAGTTTTGCATTCCTTGCTCTGAATGCTGCAGTTGATTTTGCAGTTGACGATCTTCACAGCAGTTGGTGTTGGAGCGTTGGACTGGAGTCGGAGTCGGAGTCGACTGGAGCTTTTGGGTGCCATTCCATTTTGTTTGCGCTGAATGCAATTCTTGTGGCATTTTGTGCGACGCGCCGCGGGGTGCAAAATATTTCGCATAACAAAAGAGCGCGGCGCGATAAGAACTCAACAATGGAGCCAGCCAAAAAGTATCCAAGCAGCAGCAGCAGCAGCAACGACAATGTTTGCACAAAACAGAGAGCAACACTTGGCCAATCAAACAAAGCAAAAAAGACAAAAAAAGGAAAAAAAAGGAAAAGGCTAATCGCTGTCTAGGTCTTGTTTTCTGTCTATTGCCAACTAATTGCAGACAGCGCTGATTACTCATACGCCCCCATGTGCAAGCAATACATTTTTGTTTTGGGAAGTATGTGTGCCAAAGCAGCAACAACAAGAGCAACAGAAGGACAAAGCGGCAACAACATCAATGGCAGCAGCAACAGCAACAGCAACGGCAGCAGCAGCAAGAACGTCAGGTACAACAACATGACAAGCAGCGCAACACGTAAGAAACATGGGGTAAACACAGCAAGAGAGCGCGAGAGACACCGTTGCCGGCGGTTCAAATATTTGTTAAACTTGACACCAAACAAAAGAATTTTACCGAAAGGATTTGAATGAACCGAAAAGCGAACAATACAAACGCGCGGTACATAGGAATGCGACAACGACAGCAACAACGACAACGACAACGACGACGACCAAGAGACCAGCACCAAGTTGATGATGACGACGATGATGATGACGGAGGACGGAGCGACAGCGGAGCGAGAGGAGGCAGCAAATCAAACACAACAAATCGCCAGGCAAACACCAAAATCATTTGGTTCAACAAAGCATTATGCGCACAGGCACAAGTGAGAGGTCGAAGGGGAAGTAGTGGAGTGGAGTGGGGAGTGTTATACATATGACGACAGTGGTACCAAATAAGCGTGTGATTTAAGCAAATCAATTGCGCAAATAAATACAAGTGTATTACCCAATCTTAAGTGGAACTCGATTCAAATGACTCACGGATTACTTAAGTTCTAATATTATTCAAAATGATCTACAAAATTATCACTGACGATTCTTGGTAATTTATTTAATAATCTTCTATCTTATATTTAATGCAAGTAGCAGCTATTTAACTATCTCAATATACTTCTTAATTTGCCCAAAGGCAAAAAACAAAGCTAGTAAATTTATGCTAGGATATAAATATATTTTGTATCTATGCTTTAATTATTAATTTATGTAATAACTTGAAAAGTATATTGGTAAGCTATTTAAATATATTGAAAAATGATAAAATAAAAACTCAAATATTTTCCAATTATCTTTTTTCTATTTAGCAACTTTTTTTGTTGGTTTGTTTTGAAAGTTACTTACTCTAAGCGAGCTCTTATTAAATTATTGATTATACTACTTATTTTTTCCCTTTTTGAAATATATGTATTCATATATTACAGTGACTATTTTGGGAATATGAAAATAATGTAAAAAAAAACAATTTCCGATTTCAAGTAATGTGTTATTATTATTATGCATACTCAAACTGATTTCATATATTTATATTTGTATTTCTATTTAAATCACTGTGCACAGGGCTTAAGGCTGCAGCATTTGCAGCATTCGATTCGCCCTTGTCCACATTCGCATTCACATCGAAGTCCAAGTGCTGACGCGCGCCGATCCTGCTCCGTTTGCTGCTGGCTGGTTGGCTGGCAGTCTGTGGTCTGGTTGGGGATGATGCCGGGTGCCGGTTGCCGGTTGCCAGTTGACAGTTGCCGGTGCCTAACGCAGTTATCAAAAGCGTTGAGTTATGGCCGCGCTGGCTGCCAAGCTAAATGAGCAACACGTTACTCCGACAGCAACTGCTCCGGCGGCAGCAGCAACTGCAAGACATGAGACAGGAGAAGAGGAGGAAGAGGACAGAAGGCAACAAAACAAAAAACAAAAATTGAAAGGAGCATGAAGACGGTGGCTTTGCTTCGTTTTCGTGGCGCTATCGCATTTGATCTCGTTTGCCGGGGCTATATGGAATCGACCCGCAGTCCTCTCAATGCGCAGTCCTCAGTCTTCAGTCCTCAGTCCTTAGCCTTAGCCGCTGTCTGTCGTGTGAGCTAACAATGCGCATGATATCATTCAGACTTATTTTCGGTTTCATTCAATGAACCATTGGCCAAGTGTCGCCGTTCTTCGTGGCAATGGCAATCCGCCTTCCTCACCTGCAAGTCGTCTATCTTCGGTTTGCTGTTTGCTGTTTGCTCTTTGCCGTTTGCTGTCTGCAGTCTAATTTCATAATAAGAAACATCTTCAGAACACACAAACAATAAGTGAAAGCAAGCTGTTGTTGCTGTTGTTGTTGTTGCTGTTATTAGTTTTATTGTTGTTCTCATTGTTCACTCGCTTGGTATGTCGATGGAATGTCTGGCATTTCCTGTTAGGCCTCTGTCGCCGTCTCTGTCTCTCTCTTTCTCTCTCTGTGTCTCTGTCGCTGCCTTCTCTTTTAAGGGCTAAGCGTCGTCGGGGCGCCTTCAAAAATTCAGAAATACCAAGCCAAGTGGGCAAGGGAAATCTTTGATTTACTCACAAACTTCTAAATTCTGATACAATTCACTAAAATAATAAATAATTGAGTCTGCAAGGATAATTAATCGAATATTATTATCAAATTTACAATTTCATAATTATCAATCAACTATATAAATAAATACATTTTAATGTTAATCATAACAATTAAGATTTCAACTTAAAAAATCCATTAATAAACTAGAAATATATTTAAGTTACTTATTGCATCATCTGGCGTCTTTCAGGCTTCGTCAAGTGCTCGAGACGATGTAATTGATGCCTTCTTCATTATCCAAACTTGAGATCTCGATCGAGCCAAGAAGCATTTGACATGTCGCTCGATGGAAGTACGTGTCTAGCAAATTCGCTGGCCCCTCGTCAAAAAAAAAGAGTAAAGAAGCCTCGATTTTGCACAATCGGAAAGTCTTTTATGCGGTGGCGTTTCAAATTCCCTAATTACTGTCTGTCGAGATTCAGATGTATTTCATTAATCATACGCCGCATAGGCCACAGGTACGCAACAAAAAAAAGAGGAAAAAAGAAAACAAAAATTATCCTAATATTTCACAGTGCAGACATGAGCGAAAAATTTGAATAAGCAGCGGCATCATTGTCTGTTCACACGATGAGGATGGCACCGATGACGAAGAGGATGATGACGATGATGACGATGAGGATGACGATGAAGATGAGGAGAACGCTAACTGCTGATGACCATGGCAACGGCAACGGCAACGGCAACGATCGCGCATTGGTTCGCTGCTGCCTCGTGTCGCTCAATGTGTTGAAACATGAATGAATCTTGTTCACAATTTGGCAACAACACACGTTTAGCATGAAACGAAGGACGACAATGGACTTACTACCTCCACTTGGCTCCTCAGCCTCGACACCAATACAAATGCCAATATTGCTCTCCCCTCTCTTCCCTGCTCACTCTGGCTTTGGCATTGTATGCTCTGTATTCCTAAGCCTCAAAACGTGGAATCTGGAACCCTGGATTCGGCATTGCCATCAACCGAGCGGCATCGGCATCGGTAGCGGTGGCGGCGTCGTGTACACAAATTATTAGCAGCCTTTTCGGTCATCCGTCGTCTGTTGTCCGTTGTCTGTTGTCCGTTGTCCGTCGGCTGTTGCCCGTTCACCGTTTCGCCTGGTTAGTAAAACATCATGTCGCTGCTAAGGGTACGAGGTACAGCCTCTGTGGTCCACTTTGGAGGCATCGCATCCCCCCTCGTTTCTCTCCTCTCCTCTCCACTCCTCTTCACTGTCTGCCTGTCTTTCTGTCCTTCGCGTTGCCTGTTGGTTGCCGTGCCTGCGGTGCCTAGAAAATTATCTGCTTATCTTGTCTTGTGCTCGTTGCGATCAACTGCTTATTCATGTTCTTTGGCTGCTCCTCTTTTTTCTGAGATACCCTCGACAAAAGGGTATCATCGCTTTTACACAATAGCCAAGCGCGCGCGCGCTCGACCACCAATAAACTCGACATGTCCGAATGTAATGCGATTAAAACAAACTCAATTTGCTCAAAACGTCAAGTGTTAAAGGCAAGCAATTTTTTATGGAACTTTGCTATTTTTATTGTATAAACTTTTATAGTCGAAAATTTCTTGTGCAATAGTTTCTTTAATAAAATAACAAATATGTTTTCATTGAAAAACACAATTTACGATTCTGTGATTATTATTGAATCAACGGCAACATTTTTATTTACATATGTATTATTCGGCTACTTTGTTATGTAAACTGAAGTAGTTGAAAACTTCTAATTTTGTATATTATTCAGCTATTTTTAAATATAAAGTTATAGTTTAAAACTTAAGGCTTAAAACTCCTTGTGCAAAATTGTTTAAATAAAAAGAAAAACTGTAAAATTATTTTATTTTGTGACTCTTATTGAATTTAAAATTCTAAGGCAATATTTGTATTACTTTTTTTTTCAATCAAATAATTCGTAATTTTCTTAGAAATTTTAAATTTTTATTCAGCTTGAAATAAGTTTAATTTAAAGACAGTCAATCAAATATTTGGTTATTTTTCTTAGTTTATTCATGCGATTTAAGTAAGACAAGTGAAATATTGCTTTAATAAAATTGTATTCAATTTATAGCATACAATGTTAATAATAGTGTATATTTTAAATTAATATTTTTAATATATATAATGACACAAAAAGTAATGTAAATGTCATAAAGTGTACGACATTTGAGAGAATAAGACAAAGACAAATTTAAATATGTTTTTGTACCAAATTAGTTTGATATATTTATTTCATAGTCTTATATAAAAATACTCATTAAAATGAATGTGAAGGGTAATTAAAGGTTTCGACTGCATTGGTAGAAGAGCAATTAGCATTCAGCGTATTGAAAATTGCGCATTGTGTCGCTCTTTGTTATTGTTGTGCATTTAATTTATGTTCCTGACATGACACTTGTTATCGCCTGCCTGTTGCCTGTTGCCAGCGAAATTCGTCAGGCCGCATTTGCTGGCCATCGATGGACGTTGTATATATGTATGTACCATATGTATATACCATATATGTGTATGTAAATATGTGTGTGAGTATATGGATATTCGTGTGGTTATAGTGAGCTGGGGATCTGGTCATAGGCTGCCTAATATGCCGCAACCGCCGCCTGTTAACACATCGGTGAACCTCAAAATATGAAAACCGAAACCGAAACGAGCGCGCCTGGATTGGGTTTTCAGAATGGAGAATCGAGAATGGAGAATTTGGGGATGGGGATGGGGATAGGGATGGGGAATTGGAATGAGAATGAGAATGGAATTGGGATTGGGTTAGGGATATAGGGATAGGGATAGGGACCTCACACCGGTCGAACACAGTCGGTCGACAGCAGTTCCTAACGAGGTGTCCAGGCGGACGACATTCGAGCCCAACTGTGATGATGACGATGACGATGACGGTGACGGTGACGGTGCGAGTGAGATGAGTTGCCCTGGAGTTGGCGGAGGGAGGAAGAAGAGCAGAGAGAAGGCGATTGAATTTCACACGTGGCTTAGTGTCCGCCCGCATTAAGTGCGCTTCAACGGTTGCCACACACTGCTTAGACACGCCAAGAGAAAGGTAAAGCGAGCGAGAAGAGTGCAGAAAGACAGACAGAAAGAGATGGAGAGAGAGAGGGAGAGAGATAAAGAGAAAGAAAGAGTGAGCGAGTGAATGATGAAGATAGACTGAGTAAGTAAAAGCTTGCAAGAGCGAGAAGCAAAGTCAAACTGATGATGAGTTCAAAGGAAAGAGAACAAGTGCACTTGTATGGGCAAGAGCGAGTTGGATAGTTGCTTAAGTTTTCGTCTATGTTGCATTTCATCATTATTTCAATTTAATTTTAATTAAATTTCTTTTATTATTTAATAGTTTTTAGTTACAACGAGTACAACACTCGCAATTTGCCATTATTGTAATATTTATATTTGAAAATGCATTTTTTATGTATGTATTTCTTATTATTATTTGTTATACTTAATTATAATTATTATTGTTTTTTTTTTGTTTTTTTAATAGTAATTTTGTTGTACGTTTGTTATTTCTGTTTTCAATTTTGACGGACTTTCTTTTTTTTTTAATTTTTTGTTATTGGATATTCTTTTCCACTCATTTTTTTTAAAATTTTTTGCTTTATTTTTTTTTTTTTTATTTAAAATATTATTATAATACAAAACAAATTTTAAAAAAATACATATTTTTTATGAATATTTAATTACGTTTATTATTATAGATGTTGTTTTTAAATGTTTTTATATAATTTTGTCATAGTTTTTTATTTATTTATTTTTTGTTGTATTTTTTTTTGTTCCTTTTATTCTTGATTAATTTTGTTGATTTTTTACATATATATTTTTTATTTTATTTGTGTTGTTTTATTATTTTTTTGTACATATACGTATATATTTTTTGTCTTTAATTTATTTTGCATATTTTTTTTTTGCTTTTTTTTTGTGGCGAGCTTTTATGCAAATGCTGTGCACCATCTTGACTGGCGATGGCTGCTGATCCCGCCATCTTGGACTGTCAATTGCGACTATGGACTCAGTCTCTGACTGCGACGATGTCTGTGGCTGCGACTGTTGCTCTGACTGTTGCTCTGACTGTGGCTCTTGCTGTGGCTCCACTTGCACTTGGCCATGGCTATTGTTCTGCTGCTGCTGGTGCTGCCAACACTGATGGCATTCCACAGATTAGGCGCACACAACTAGAGCGAGAGCGAGCGAGATAGCACTAAAGAGAGAGTGAGAAAGAGGTACATATAGAAAGAGAGAGCGGGAAGGAGAGAGAGAGAAAGAGTGCGACTGCTGATTGTTGGACGAATGATGGTGGCCGTGGTGACGGTGCTATATCCTGCCAAGCTTCACGGCTGCGTATGAATGAGTTATTTCGTTCTTAATCGCAAGGCTTGCATCTTGCCACGTTGCAAGCCGCAGCAGCAGAACAGAAATACCTTCTTCTTCGTTTTGCTTTTTTTTCGTTTTTTTTTTTGGCGATTGTGTCCACGTTTTGTTTTTAGTCCCCGGCTTTGGTGTCCTCCATTTGATTGAACTGCTCAATGAAATATGCAAATTTGTTTGCCAGTCTGCCGCCGAAGCGGTCGCTTAATCAACTGCAAGGCTGTCAGGTTGCCCCAGCCACAGCCACAGCAACAGCCGCAGTCTGACTTTTCGACTGTCGCCGTGAACGTTTTGTGCCCCATCATCATCATCATCATCATCATCATGATGATCTTCATCATCATCATCGTCACCAGGGAGTCTGCGAGGGTCGCCATCGTTGGGTCTGCATCTAAATGCGCGTCCGCACATTTTGTGGTCTTTTTTCGTATTTCTCTTCGTTTTTTTTTTTTTGGGCAATCTTAAATATATCCTGCTGGTGGGTGCATTTTTTTTTGTCTCTCTCTCTTATGTGCTTTTGCGCTTTTGACCATTTTTATCGGATCGGCGGACCAAAGTCACGATTTCCACAGTAAGAAGTTGCAGTTGCAGTTTGCAGTTTGCAGTTGCTACGTTAACTTCTTTTTGCTGTCACAATTGCTGCTGCTGCTGCTGCGGTGGCTGCAACAAATCGCATTTTTCTCTAGCAAACCAAAATGTCAGTTCCCTCATCTCAACTCAACTCAGCTCAACTCAAAAAAAAAAAAAAGAAACACCCAAAGAACTAGCTTTTCATCTAGCTTTGATCAACGGCTGCTGCTACCACTAATAACATTTAATTACATTTTTTAACAAGACACTTGTCAAAACTCGAAAAAAGTGTTGCACAAACCAAGCAACTCAATCAGAGTGCTTAATATTTCACACCATTAAAATTGACCCCAACTGACTTGAATCAAGATCGAGATTTCAAGTCGAATAACTTGATTTCAACTCTGGCCACGACATACTCAATCACTATTTAATAGCTCACTTAATTAGATGAGATGATTTTATTATAATGCTTCAAAAATATAAATATAAAATAGTAAAAAATATACATACATGCTATACTACTATCAATGAATGTTAAAAAATTTAAATTTATCTTAAACTAATTAAAATTAAATGTATTTGAAGTTTAAATAAGTATAATGCTAGAAAATTTGAGTTTTACTTTTTTTCACAACTATTGCAAATAAATGCAATTTAAATAAGAGAATTCCAGCTACATAAATTGCTAAATATACAAAGTTTATTCAACTTTAATTGTCATATTTTAAAGTTGTAACTTTTTTAGTTTTTAACGGCGACTCAGCACTTTTTTGTTTTAGTTTTATTTAGTGTAATTCCTGTTCTTATTGCTTACCTAATGGAAGCGAATTTCTCCATGCGCAAACAATTATTTCGGAATATGATGATTTTAGTATATGACAAATAAAGTGTACAGCATTATGTTTTATGTTATCAGAAGCCAAATAAACTTACAAATTAGTCATTAACCGCAATACAAGATATTGAAACTACGTGTCATGCTGAGGCAACCGAAACGCCTAAAAATACTTATGTTTAATGGCCAAGAATTTAGACTTTGTCTTAAGCGATAATTCCACAGTCGAAATAGAAACTTCCAAAGAGTCTTTTGCTTTATTAGAGTCAAGTTTCTTTTACTATTGCGTAAGCCGAGTTTGGTGATTTAGACAATTTCAATAAAAACAATTTCGAATATAAAGCAAAGTAGAATAATACAAATATTGTAAATGGTAAAAATAATAAGTAAGCCAAATCACACATCACACACTAAAAGAAATAATACAAATATAAATAAAATAAACAATTATTATTACAAATAAATGTGCAACACTTTTTTCGAGTTTTGACAAGTGTCTTGCTAAAAAATGTAATTAAATGTTATTAGTGGTAGCAGCAAACGTTCATAAAAGCTAGATGAAAATCTGTGTATTTTCTTCTTGTATTTAAAAATACTGGTTTTTGATAACTTTTTTAAAGTTTTTATTTAAAGTTTAAATACAAATTTTGTTTTTTTTTTTAAATTTTAACCTTTATTTTTATTATGTTGCTTTAATGTTTTAGAATATAATAAATGAAGCAAATCATTTTCATAATAAAACAATTTACTGAGATGCAGTTATAAATTAAATAAATATATTTTATTTATGTAAAGAAATATACTAAGGAAGAATTGAAAATTAAAATTATTGTATGTGAATTAATTTCAAATAAATTGAAATCTTATTTAAATTGAGATGATATTTTGATGATGCGTGTGAAATGAATTTCTCGCGCCATCTGCGCACATTACATAAAAATGAAGCATATAACATACAGTGAGTACCATAAAGAGGATACGCAATATTTGCGAGATGAGTTACGCCCTCTGCCGGCTGGTGGCGGAGCTACAATAAACATAAGTACTAACTACCGCTCGCACTTATCTCGGTGCACTAATCTCAGCCTGTTTGTAATGCTGTTGTTTTGTGATCAAGCGCCACTTGCTTCGCTTCGGCTACTGTCTGAGTAAATACCCGTATCTGTATCTATTTTATGCAATGCGCATCTGATAGATACATGGTGGCAAAGTAGGCAGCAGCTCCTCAGATGACAGAGATTGTGACTATCGATAACGTGACTGAGACTGAGACTCGAACTCAGTAGCGGAGTCTCCCCAGTGTGATTTCAATTGCGACTTCAGCTCCGATAACGACTTTGATTGGGGGCTTAATATTTGCGTTTGTGGCGTTAATTATGGGTTTCGCTGTTTCTTTGATTTGTTTATTTGTGTTTGTTGTTCTGCTATGTTTTGTTTTGTGTTGTGTTTTGTCTCTTTGCCAGTTTGTTGTCTGTTGTCCGTGTTGTTATTGTTGTTTGCATCACAATCACCATTCCGTATTGAATCCACTCCGTTGAGGATGGAAGTCTTCAAGACTTCAAGTCTCTTGCCATCGTTGTCCAACTTGCAGTCTTGTTATACCCGCTGCCCATTGGATAGAAGGGTATTATAAGTTTGTGTCGGCAGGAAATGTAAGTAACAAACAGTAGGAAGCATCTCCGACCCCATAAAGTATATATGTATATTCTGGATCAGCAGCCGAGGCGATATGGCCGTATCCGTCTGTCTGTCCGTCCATATGAATACCTAGATCTAAGAGACTTACTAAGAGTCTTAATTGCTTTGGCTGATAATTTGTCATATTTTGAGTATAGTACTATATAAAATATATAAAATATAGTATTTGGTATATTTATAGTATAATTTTAGTATATTTTACACTTTGTGGTATATTTTGAATGTAGTACTATACAAACACATCAAATTTAGCTTTTGGTATATTTTTAGTATTTATTCGGTATAATAATTGTGTATATTTTAAAATTAGGACTGCACTGTTTTGCTCTTATTCAGTATATTTAGTTAACAATCTAGTATATTTTGAATGTAGCACTATATCAGTATACTAAATAAAGCCTCTTTGTATATTTTTAGTATTTTTGCTGTGCATTGATCTGGTCTTATCTAAATCATTAATCTAATCGAGTACTATATCTATATACAAAATACGACATTTGGTATATTTTTAGGATTTTTGCGCTATATTAATTTGGTAGATTTTAAAATGAATACCGCAATGTTTTGCTCTTTATCAAAATAGAAAGCGGGTATTTCACAGTCGAGCTCTCACGACGGTAGCTTTCTTACTTGTTTTGTTTTTCTTTTCATAGTAGAGTACAATTGTTGTTGTTGCTGTTGTGTTGTTCGTGTAATTCCGGTTCGTGCAATGATAATTATATTAATTTGCCATCGAATGAGCGGCAAGTGATATCGTTGTTTGTCGTTGCCTGCCAGTCAGTCCGTCATGCATCCAGTCAGTTTGTCAATTCTTCGTACGAGGCTTGGTTATCAATTTGTATGCAGCATACGGCTGTCTGCTGTCTGTTGTATCTGTATCTGTATCTGTCTCTGTACCTATATCTGCAGCTGTAAATGTATCTTTAGCTGCGTTTGTAGCCGCCTCTAGCTAGCGGCACACAGAAAAAAGCAACTACTGTCATTTAAGTATCTTAAATTAATACAAAGAATTAATACTTTATAATGAACTAAAGTTTAAATATTGATAATCAATCAAAGTAAAAAGTAAAGACCATTTTCGGTATAGTTAACTAAAGTTCAAAATTGCTTAAATAACTAAATAAATAAAAACTAAATTTAAAATATTGATAATAAATCGAACATTGATAACGAATCCCAATAAACAAATAAAGGCCTTTCAGTAATTTCCATTAAAAAGTTGATCAAAACATATAAAAATTAAATTTTTTTCGTTCGTACATCAATAGCCAAAAATAAACTAAGATTGACAGCTTCACAATAAGCTAAAGTTTAAATATTGATAATGAATCAAAGAAACCAAACAATAGCTTTATTCTTCATAATAAACTAATGTTAAATATTGATCAAACAAATCGAAATAAATTAAAACCACATTCTGTATGTTATGTAAATAAATATTGTACAATTTTCTTCATAGTTAACAAAAGTTCAAATATAGATAACAAATCGATATAAATCAAAAACAAATCATATAAAAATATTAAGCTTTTTCGCTTATAAAATTCAATTTCCAAAACTCATGGTAAATCAAATCAAATTTGAATTTGTTTGGGGGAGTAAACTTGAGATAGAAAATTGTAGATTTTTAAATGAAATGACGTTAAAACAACATAATATATTGTAGGGTATTTAGAAATTCGATGCTTTATATTTAATATTATTACTTATATTATATATGAATTCTATTCTTTATTTATTATTGTTTCATTTATTAGTATTTTCACAATATTTTTAGAAACTTTTTTTTTATTTTTAATAATATTAAGAAAGAAAGAAAATTCGCATTGGTTTCATTAAAACTTCAGTATTATTTTTAAGAGCCTTTTGTATCTCTTGAGTTAATTATTTTCTCTCTGTGCATGACAGTGGCAGTCGAAGTTGCAGTCGAAGTCGAAGTCGCAGTTGCAGTTGCAGTTGCATTGCTGTCAAGTTGCTCAAGCTCTGCTGCCATTACAAAACAATTGAGATTCATGAAAATCAAATAAACTGGCCTACACAAGTCTCTAACAGCAAGTCGTTGCAAACAGCTGATGTGTCTATAATTATGCCAGCAACAGATACAGATGTAGATACAGATACAGATAGAGATACAGAGATACAGACAATGACAACAACCGACAACCGATATGGGACGACAACGGACATTCAACGACCGACAAAACACCAGCAATTGCGATTGGTATTCATTTAACTGCGGAATGCATCTGAATAAAAAAGAAAACCAAATGAAAAAAGACATTACATAAGTGGACAGAGCTAAGTTGAGAGTGCATTTTGGTTACCAAAAGCCAGGACATTCGATACAGTAATGCAGGGCAAACGCAGAGAGAGAGAGAGAGAGGAGAGAGAGAGAGAACTATGGAGAACGGGGGCAGACAGCTTACAAAATCCGTGGCGATGTCATAAAAATTTGTACCCTGGACTTCGTCAATGTGGGCATGAAAACGCGTGTTGTAGTCGGACATACCAAAGCATACCAAATTATACCTGCCACCGACTGAATATATCTCTTGCACTTGTCTTCCCACCCTCTCCCTCCGTCCCTCGGTCTCCCCCTTCTGACACCGCCACCACCACCACCACCATCATCATCATCAGCTAAGGTAAAGACTGGCAGTGGCAGTGCCACCATCAACGCTGATCACAACACTCCTTGCCCCTCTTTATATGTCTGTGTGTGCCTGTGTGTGCGTGTGTTTGCCTTCTAGCTATATAGCGAAGCATTTCTTGTAGCTGAAACAACCTCTCCTCTGCGTGTAAGACAAATGAGCACTCAATTATCGTATTTCTGCTTTTGCTTTTGCTGCCGCTGCTGCTGCTGCGTCATTGTCTTCATTTGTCTTTCGATTTAATGTGATGGAATTGAATGGAATGGAATGAAATCGTATAGTATCGTGGTATGCAATGCGATTCGCTATATATTTAATAGTACTAACATGTGTATTCTCATGCCATCGATCTCTTTTTTGAATTTACTGATCAAATATTTGTATTACATTTAATAATTAATACACTCTAAATTACACATGACACTAATATTTCATACTATACTCTACTCTATATGAATAAACATCTTTCAAATTGGTCGAAAATCTTTTCTAAGTGTGTTGAATTTAATAATGAGTTTACATATTTACTAAAAACATAAATATAGTTCGAGTATAGTAAATATGTATCAAACTTAGAAAAGACGTGCAATATAACTAAAAACTACAAATTTGTGTTTTTAAACGGTGTCTTTAGTATTCATGTTCAATATGATTGTTAAAAAAAAAAAAAAAAATTTATCACTGAAAAAATTAGAATTTTGGAAATCTCTTAATTAATAAATCTGAGTATTACAAAATAAAAAATAAATGAAGTACCCATTGCTCAAATAAAAATTTTTAAGATTGTACATTTCTTTCTGATCTATTTAATAATAATAATATTTACTTCTAAATATTATATTAAATTAAAATATGATAATGATCATGAAAGTTCTAATGCCAGTTTACAATGATTTTACAAATTTGTTTTATGCAATGTCAAATTACTATTTAAAAGTTGAGCAAACATTATCAAATTAATTTTTTCACAAACATTTCAATGAAAAATGCTTCAGAGAATCAAACATTAAAGCTTTAATTTTAAATAAATACAAATTAATTATAAAATCATATAAAATAATAGAAAATAAACCAAGTAGAATGTATTTAACGGCGTAAACTTGAGATCGAAAATTGTCAATCTTTAAATGTAAAAAAGTTATGACAACATCATATTTAATTTTTGGCTATTCTATGATTTATTTTTAGTCGTATTTCTATTATATTTTATGGAAATTTTATTCTTTTTTTTTTAGATAATATTATTTTGCACTCTTGGCTTTGTTTCATAAATAATCGAAAGGAAATGTTTTTGCATTCTTAGAAATTTTATTATGAATTGCAAATTTCAGAATGATTGACTAGAAGCAAAGTGTGCTGGAAATATGGTTAATTAGGATGAATGCAATGCCAGATTTTCACACCAACTGATTTCATTGTTTTTGTCACCCCTTAACACAATTTCACCCCTTTCCTTTGAGGGGAAAAGTGCATATTTTTAAATGCTCATCGATTTGTATTTGAATGTCTCGAACTTCAACTTCAGCTTGAGCTGTAGCTTCAACTGGTATTTGATCGCTGTGCTCAGGTTGTTGGTTGTGGCATCATCCTCGTCACATGTGCAAATGGTGGTCCAATCTGTCATTCCAGATGGCTGGAGTTGGGGTAGCAACATCAACAATAACAACAACAACAACAGCAGCAAGTCTGAGACTGAGACTGATCCAGAGAGTCGCAGGCTGTAAGTTCCAATCGGGTCTCGGGTGGTCGTCGCTTCGGCTGTGCGGCTTTGCGGCTCTGCCTCGTCCGATGCTTATCTCGTGAGGCAGTTCAGTTTAGTATTTTCTTATTATTATTATTATTTTTGTTTTTTTGTACTCTCTGCCGCCACACAAAGGTTGAATCAAGGCGGCTGCTCATCAACAACAAGCGACTCCACTCAGTTTTGCCTCCTTAAAACATAAAATGCAGAATTATGAATCGGCAGGTTTAAAACATGTGCGGGAGGTCTTGTAAAAAATGAAAAAGAGAATACAACAAAAAATGCGAGCACAAGACGAAGGAGAGGTAAAACACACTCAGCTGTATACAAAAATGTGCCATATGAGAAAGAGAACAACACGCTTAATATTGAATTGTTGTGTCCAAGTTCATGTCGAAGTCCGTGTCCAACGTCATGTCCAGGTTCGTGTCGATGTCCATGTGTACCTGTCGCTCAAATCTCGAATTAAATGTTGTGAAATTGTACACTTCAAAATACAACAACGAACAAAAACACACACACAGATACACAGAGAGACGAGGCTCGTGTAAGTTGTGGCAACTAAAAGGAACTATCATTCAATATAATTATTAATCTCGTTTTGGGTATTGTGATTGTCCGTTATATGATTCCTGTTGTACCCTGCACTCGAAATAAGGCATTTCTATAGGATGTCTCAGCTTACAGGGTATCGCTGCATTCGTGCATTTGCATTGCATTGCATTTGCGCAGTGCTTCGATGGTGTCTTCTCTTCACTTTGATTGCAATTACCGCAGTCGCTTTGTGTGGTCTCCAAGTGTGTTCGCAGGTAAATGTCGCAGCTGCTATTGTTGTTGTTGTTGTTGTTGTTAGTGTTGTTGCAACTGCTGTTGCTGCTGCTGGTGTTGCAGTGGCAAGTACAAGTGTAACTGTAACTGCGGGCGATTAATGGTTACTCATTAATCACAGCTCATAAGTTGAGAGCGCGCCATTAACAATTTTTACACAGCACTTGCACTGCTTCTCATCTTTCTCTCTTTCTCTCTCTATGTATTTCCTTTTCACTCCCACTCCCACTCTGGCTGTAGCTGTCTCTGTCTCTGTCTGACAGCGTGTGCTTGTCTCTGTCTTTGCCATTGTCATTTGACACTTTTGCCTGGGCCAATCAACACCAATGCCAAATGAGGCGCCATCGAAGCCAACACTGACATGACCGTCATCGTCATCGTCATCCTCATCGTCGCCGTTGCCGTTGCCGTCGTCTCACCTCATCGCCGCCGTCATCGCATTACTTCCACATCAAATAGTTCAGTCTTAAAAATAATAACTGTGGGAACCGCATTTTGTGCGCCTCCGTTTGCTCCTCCGTTGGCCAGTTTCTCGCCTCGATCGACGCGATCGCCTCGTTCGCTTCATTGCCATTTTATTGGTTGAAAATAAGTTAATAATATGGACGGTCCCAAGACAAAGACTGCTGCTATCCTATGGACTCCCTTATCCCTATCCCCATCCCCATCCCTATCCCTATCCCTTTGCCTATCCCTAACAACAAAAACAATAAGCATGCAACAATATTGCCCACTGTGATACTCATCGACACAAACACACACACATACAACTCGATGGAATGGAATGGCTCTGCGACTGCAGCGGAAGCCGCATAAGGTCGCTTTCAACAGCTCATAACCACCTACTTTTTGGTGGCTCGCCTCAATAGCAATTGTCGGGTCCCGCCGTCGATTTGAGAGCGCAGCCAGTCAGCGCCAACAAACAGCGCCCTCAGGCTGCCACCGCCAAGTCCAAGTCCAAGTCCATGCCCAAGTCGAAGACGAAGACGAAGACGAAGTCGCCGCGCAACATCAAATCCAACTCGAAGACGCCGCCGCCACCGCCACCGCAACCGCCACCGCCGCCGTGGCAGACGCAGCAGATAATGATGAAGGTGTTGGTGTTGGCGATGATGATGCTGATCACGCGGATGCGCCGTCCAAAGTTGCCGTTGCCGTTGCCGTTGCCGTTGCCATTCCCGATGCCGTCCAAACTTGCAGCCGCCAACCTCAATGCGTCTTCGCCTTTTTTCGAATTTATTTTTCCTTATTTTTTTTTTTTTGTGCTCGCGTTTATTCGCGTCTCTCCGCCTTTCGAGTTCGCTACATCTGCATCTAAATCAATTAAATGTTGGTCAGAAATTTATCAAGTTACTCAATAATTTGCTTCATACTGTACTTACGTCCACGTTTTGTTTAACAGCATTAAAATAGACAACTAAGTGCAAAGAACTGAAGTTTGGCAACAGTGTTTTCTGTGTATTATTAGATTTTATCTTTGTACTAAGTGCAAAGAACTGAATTTTGGCAACAGTGTTTTCATGATTTGGTTATGAATATTAAGTAAAAATAAGATTGCGGAAACTATGCAAATTAAGATCGCACTTAAGCGCGATATTGTAACTGCATTTGCGGATCATCCTTGAAAGGTTGCACTTATGAGATTAAACAAGTGATGAAAAGTTGAGAATGATATATAGAATAATGCTTAAAGAGATTTTTTTAGAGTAAAGAACTAAGGAATAGTGTAGTGAAGATTTGAATAGTTAGTGTTGAGTTATGTGTAGAGTAGAGATCAATAATTTTTGTTCTATAGAACTGTGTAGAGTAAAAATCAATAGAATAGTGTTGGACAAAGCTGTGTAGAGTTGATAGAAAAGTGACAAATTATGCAAAGTTGTGTAGAGTAGTGTAGAGTTGATGGTAAGTTAGTGTTGAGTTGTGCATAGTAGTGTGAAGCAATATAAAGTAGTGTAGATCAATGAAGAGTTGATGCTGTATTGACATGTTAATGTTAGATTAGTGTAGAGTAGAGTAGAGCAAGGGAGAGTTGATGATAAATCAGTGTAAAGTTAATTTTAGATTAATGTATAATAGAGTGGGATATCGATCAAGAGTTTATAGTAGTTTTCAGTTGTGTAGAGTTGTAAAATGTGGTGTAGAGTGCTCGGTGTAGAGCGTAAAGTGTAGATTGTATAGTGTATAGTGAAGAGTGTAGATTGAAGAGTTTAAAGTGTAGAGTGTAGCGTGTAGAGTGTAGCGCATTCGCCTGGCCTTTCTGGCTGGCGCCGCGATGCGCCGCTAAATGGGATCAGTTTTGGTAACGAGTTAACGAGTTGATTTCACTTCAGCGATTGCCGCCGAACTCGAAACCGAACCGGATTAGCAGTCTGTTTCTGTTTCTGTTGCTCCTCTTGTTGTTGTTGTTTCTCTTTCTGGATGGCTGTGTGTTATTGTTGTTGTTGCTGTTGCTGTGCGGTGCTCTGCGCGGTGGCCATGGCCAATGTCTACACAACAAGGTGACGGCTTATAATGACGGCCGCGGCCGGAACGGACAGTTAGCCAGCCTAAGACCGAGTCTGAATCTGAGTCTTAGTCTGAGACTGAGACTGAGAATGAGACACAGACTGCGACTGCGACTGCGATTGAAACTGAAACTGAGACCGTGATTCTGGTTGGAGCTGACTCTTTAACTGGGGAGCAGAAGCAGAGGCGTTTGCACCTCCCATGGCCGCCGCTGCTGCCGCTGTTGCTGTTGCTGTTGCTGTTGTTGCTGCTGCTGCTGCGCGATCCTGTGGCGGCCTTTGATGCTCATACATATGACTATACGGTGCATGTGTTTTCTTTTGTCTTGCTTTATAAAATACCCTGTGCAAATAACAAGAAGTGCAAATGTTTTATCAATGCCGAAAGCAGACTTAAGAAAGCACCTATTAAGTTTATATACAAGTGTATTGAATTAAATAGTTTATGTTCCTCTCACTTCTATCTTTATATTCTGATTTTCAATATATTTTAATCTGAACAAACTCATAAATTTAATTGCTGTAAAATCAAAACTACAAAATACATTTTATCTTTACTATTCATAACAAAATTAATTGTTATGCAAAATTAATTTTGTTATCATTGTTTCACTTTTACACACATGCAAAATAGTATTTAACGGTTACATAATTAAATTAAGTATTTGCTATTTATAAAATCAAAATTGAAATCTTTTTAAATACTTAAATGTTATGTATATTTAACAATTACTTAAAAATGTATTCTGCTTTTGCTATTTATAAAATCGAAATTTTTAATCTTTTTCTACAATCCAACCATAAATTAACAAATTTAGTCAGCCATTGTTATTTTTTATCGAAAGTCGAAATTTATATGGTATACACTAATTTAATAAAAGCAAATACTAAAAGCTATTGTGACATTGTTATTTTTAAAATTCAAAATTAAATGTTATTCAACAGTTTAATGAGCAAAATATAAAAGTTATTCTCAACATATTATTTCAATAATGATAATACAAATTTTTTTTTGTTTTCTTCTAACAAAAACAACATTCAAAAAGATTAAATATTTGTCTTGAACATTTTTTCTATCTTGTATTAAAAAACTTATGACTTTTGTATAGGAACATATGAACATACTAAATTATCTCTGGCTGATGTCGTGCATCTAAGACAAACATTTTATCAATATTACTAAACTAGATCAGCAAAATCGTAATCAATTTCACTTGCAGATTGCAGCAGCAAATGCTAAAAGTAAAAAAAGTAATTCCACTGCTCACAGGGTATCCTTGTTGTCGATCATTCTCGATTATATCGACTTGTTGGTGTTTCTGTTTCAGCATGTTTTTTTTTTTTTTTTTGGGTGCCCATCGTCCAACGTCCAACGTCCATCGTCCATCGTTGAACGTGGCCCATCGTGTTGGCCCATGGACGCGGACTGTGCGTCTCTTTCTGGGCTTTCTGGGCTTTCTGGGCTTTCGGGGCTTTTGGGGCTTTTGTCAGGGGCGTTGCCCAGTGATCATCACGCGTTTGCGCTCCTTTGTTTTGCTTAATGGGTGTTATTTTGTTTTGCCGTAAATATTTTTGCAATGGGCGCTAATTAAGTTTGGCCGGCCCGGCTCTCTCTCTACCGAGAGCCGATCTGCATCCTTTTGCACTTTGTTGTTATGTGTGAAACTTTTAAATTTTCGACCGTCGGCAAACATGAAAACACTGTGCACAGCACTCACCAAATTGCCGGCCATTAATGGGGCAGCATCCCGGTGTGTGTGTGTGTGTGTGTGTGTATTATTCCCTCCTCCCGCTTCCTGCTCTTGCATCATCTTGCTCCCTCTTTAAGCAGCATCTTGCGATACATCTTTGCTGCACGTCATAACCGTTTTGTGGCAAGAAGAGTGTGAAGACGCTGGCGATAACGATGTGACTGTGACTGGATTTTATTCCTTCCCAGTGCGTAAAAAAATAAATATTGTAACGTTATTATTGCGAGCAGCTACAGCCACACACATTACGTATACGCAATGCGCTCAAACTACTCATTAATGAAACTAGCAGCGAGCATATATATGAATGAATTCTTCAATCAATTTACCCAGCTATCAGTAACAACAGCAACAACAACAACGACAGAAACAACTACAACGAATCAAGAACCATAAAGACAACACATTGAATAATCGTACGTGGCTCTGACGCTGCATAAAATTAAGGGACACAAATTTCATTAGCCGTAAAATATATTTTATGACTCATTTCTTTAGGGGGGGCTTCGAAATTTTCGCCGGCGGTTCACGGCGCTGTTCTTCGCTCTGTCGATGCATTTTTTTAGTTGCTGTGTGTTTCAAATCGATTGGACAATAAATTAGCATTATGCGGTTACAAATTGTGTCGTCAGAAAAATATTTGCGGTCCATGTCATGCACACTGAGCTGGCAGCTGGCGTCTGAAGTCGAGATCGAAGATCGCGCGCAAATGCTTAATTATTCATTTATTAATTGGCCAGCTAATACATACATTTGTTGTTTGTTTTCTTTACTAAATTACGCTTGCTAATCATTCCTCACTTAGGATGCAACTATAATTTATATGACGCTCATTTCACATTTCATCCGCTCTAAACTTACATTTGATTCATTTTAGTCATCAACTTCTGCACTTTGGCACATGATTAACATTTTACATTTGCTATTTAATTTGTATTATTATTGCAATGCATTATTTTGGTACTAAAGTTCAATAATAACCTTTTAAATTTAGCAAACGTTTGCCTTTTCTAGCATTGACTTTGCATAATGATTAATTCATCACAGTTAAGGGCATATTTTAAGAAGTTGAATAATTGATTAATTCAGCTTATTTAAGAGCAGGTGATGTGTTGTTTATTTAATTTAATGCTTTGGGTATTTTAAGAAGTTTTATAATTGATTTCTTCAGTTTATTTTAGAGCAAATGGTGTGTTGTTTATTTTATTTAATGGTTGGTATATTTAAGGAAGTTTAATAATTGTTTTCTTCAGCTTATTGCACATTTAATATTTATATTTATTGCCTAACAATTATATTTAATTTTATATTTAATATTGGATCAAATAAAATGAGTATTCAAAAGTGTTATTAAGGAAATAAGAAATTATTTTGTATATAAGACACTTTATAGATGATTTAAGAGCAGATAAAATATAACTAAATGGATAATTACTATTAGTATATATTTGAATTATGAAAACAAAATGCATTGAAATACTCATATTTTGTCTTTAAAAATATATTACAAAGAAACATAGAATATATATTCATTTAAATTTTGACAACTGACTAAATAACTAAACTGATAATGCATCGAAGTGCATCGAAGTACACATTTTAATTTGTCTTCCAAAAGATTACAAAGGAACGAAGAATTCCTCTTGATTTAAACTATGTTAACTTTCGCCAGACTATCACATTTTACCCTATGAATGCAGATAAAAAATAACTAGCCTATATATAATTACTTTCAGTACTTAAATGAATTCAAATGCGCCAATTCATTCTGTGTTAAATCTGTAAAATACTCTAGTTAATTATACGTAAGTGTGCATTCATTATCACACAATAAAAAACAAAAGGAGGAAAAAAAGAGAAGCGAATTATCAGCAAACTATTGGGTCAGCATTCAGCTCGGTGCTCGTAAGTAGTTTGTCATTTGTTAAATATTACTCATACGCAGGCGTCATACATTAGACATTAGACATTCGCCATCAGCCATCAGCCATCAGCCGTTAGACAGTGAGCATATAAGGCAATAAACACAGCAAAAAAAAAAATGAAACAGTAATAAGGCGCCTCACACGACACGGTTAAAGTAAATTCCCAATTGAATCAACACATTTTACCACATGCATGCCAAATAGGTATAACAAATGCCGTAAATACCCCCGAAATGCCAATGAAGGTTGTTGTGGAGGCGGAGACGGTGACGGAGACGGAGACGAAGTCGGAGGTGGAAGGTGACGCGACGCCGATCGCTTACCCCCTCTTTCACCTCTCTATCTACGCAAGTACACAATCAGAGTAACAACAAATGAAAACTTCATGCCCACACTTCGACACAATAGTTTAAAAATAGCTTGGCCCAATCATGCCGCGAAAATCAACTCGTACCATGTACGGGGCAGACGGAGTCGCCTCCATTGGCGACGTCACCATGAGTAACACACACACAAGCACACTCAATAATTTGAAGATTGATCATTGTATATGCCTCTTCTTTTTCTCTCTTTTTTTTTTGGGCATGGTGAAATTTAGCTCACATTTTGACGTGTACTAGAGCGCTTCTTCGCCTCTTCCTCCTTCGATACTTGCCACCGTCTTGCAGATCTTTATTTTGTAGGTTGCCGCTCAAAACGGCGCGCAAAAAATTCATGAATGAACCGCCACAGACAACTGAATAAGGGTGTGTGTGTGTGTGCACATGTAAGTGAGCCAGCAGAGCGTGAGCGTGAGAGCGAGTTTAACTAGCCGGCCAAGCAGACACCGGCGCGTATGAGTAATATCTCAATTCTTGTGAAATTGAACGGAAATAACTGAAATTTTGTGCGGAACGTTCGTGACGTCGCAACGCCAGCGTAACTTTGTACGCGTGTGTCAGTCCGTATCTATGTGTGTGTGTGTGTGTGTGTGTGTGTGTGACCCACAACACATTGTTCACCTGTGCCGCCACCGACATTTAGATCACACGATGAATAATGCCATTCCATCGCAATGGAAAATAGCTTTGACATGATTTGGCAGGCGTACAAAATCAAAATACCCAAAAAAAAAAAAGCTGATTTGGCCTCACCTCGCGTCGATCATCAATGGCAGCTATAAACTTGGTAGTGAAAGTCTGAGGTAATTGTTGATAACGTGCAGCACAGCACAGCACAGCAAAACAAATACAGTGTGTAGATAACGTTAATGTTAATTGGCCTTTTATATATTTTATTGCAATTGTGATGCGCTCTTCCGGCATAACCGGCAAATCAGTTAGCCAAGTGAGCTTCTCACTTTTGTTTACTTTTATTGAGAGCGCCGCACACGCGCACCGAGAGAGAGCTAAAGAGCGAAAGAGAGAGAGAGAGAGAGAGAGCGGCCCTCAGCTGACGCGTTAACAGCTGATCGAACGACGTTGTCATGCATGTGTTAGTAACGAAAATAGCGTTAATCGACACACGACAATAACAATAACAATAAGACAAGCAAATTAACACAGTGCCGAATGTAAAAGAGAATCAGCGTTTAGCATTAGTTCGACTCCCAGCGAGAGGCAGAGCTGTTTGGCACCCACACAACAGCTGGGGGAGCTAACACACACACACACACACAAACACATTCATAGCAGAGCTTGTGGGAGAGTCAACGCACAGCTGTAAAAACGAGTCAACTCCGCGAGGCAAAGTTCTCAACGAATATCAAAATGCGCTACAGAACAGATAAAAATATCAGAGGACATGATATAAGCCAGTTAATTCTAAATTAAGTCGAAGTAAATTCATATCTAATATTTCATATCTAAAATGTAGACATAAAATAAATATAAAAATAATACTTAAGTATAAATATTTAACTATTGAAATTGTAGTATTAAATTTGTATAAAATTGTATAATTGAAAACTTACGCTCAATAAAATTTACCTCTTTACATATAGAAATATTTTAATATTAAATCTGTAAATATTTAAATATATATATAATATTAAATTTGTTCTATCCATATTGTATACACACTGCATAAATTAAATGTAAGATAAAAACTCAAAGTATTATTTACTAATAATAATTAAATTTTGAAATATGTACATATAAATCAGAAATATTATGAAATTAATAAGAAAACATTTTTGGGCTTTTGCGTAGAGTCTCAAATTTTAAATACTATATTATTAAATTGAAATATTTGTATCTTTAGATGTTCCAATACATATTGTGTTGTATATATTATGTTGTTAAATAGATTCCACACAAATAATTTGTAATGTAATAGTTACAAATTTCATATATAGTAAAAATAAATACAACAAATAAGTTGTCCTTCAAATAATTAGGATAAGAATCGAATTTTTAAATATTTTACTAGGACTACGTGGTGTCTTCTTTCAGGTATCTGCTGTCCAGCGACTTAACGACTGTTGCAATCGATATGCCCCGTTTTGCGGCCGCCCACAAGCAGTGGAATTGTATTGTAGCTGAGCTTCATTGTTTCGCGCTCAGCTGTTTGACTGAGCACAGAACATTTTACCGGCTGCTGTTTAGCTGCCGCTCACCTGGCACTCAACAGCTGCTGCCTTGGGTGAGTTGTATTATTTTGTTGTTGCGATAAAAGAGAGTAACATAAATAGAAATAGAGAGAGAGAGAGAGAGAGAGAGAGAGAGAGAGAGAGATAGAGAGAGGGAGAGGGGCGTGCAGTTTTCGCAGTGTCATTTACAACATAGTTGAAGAGACGATTTTGGCAAAGCGTTTGTTTTTTTTGGTGAACTTCGTCATAAGCATGATTATCGTTAGCAGCGACTAAATGTTATACTCACAGGCGAGCGTGGAGAGATAAATGTGCGACGTATGTCGATACACTCATCGCGGCAGCACACTCACCGCCGCAAACACTCACTCACACTCACACTAACACTCACTAACGCACATACGCACACACTCACACATACGCTCGGACGCTTGCGAATATGACTTCTCCTTGAGCAGAGTGGCCTCCTCATTAGTACGCTCATAGTAACTGAAGAGTTCACTTCGCCGCAGTCTCTGTCGCTGCTTCAGTCGCTGCCTCAGTCGCTGTCGCTGTCATCGTCATCGTCGCTGCTCTCTACTCTTTGTGCTCTGCGAAAGCAAAGTTGGCGAATACTCAACTCAACTCAACTCGACTCGACTCGACTCGACATCGGAGTCTCGACAGAGCCAACGAATTCGATCGCCAGGCAATCAAATCAAATCAAAACAGGCAGTCAAACGCAGCGCGTCGACAATTTTTTTTTTCGTGTTTGCCCCCATTTAATAATACTAATAACAATAATCGTATCTTCGAGATACTCCACGCGCCACAACGAAATAATATTTCTAAAGTTTTGCATTTTTGTTTTTGCTCGCCTGTTTTATTACACAATAATTTGCAATCAACATTTTGTTTTTTTTTTTGGTAATACGTGAAATTTGCCGTTTCTAATAAATTGACTGTTTACGCGACAACAACTCAGTGTGTGTGTGTGTGTGTGTGAGAGTGAGTGAGTGTGCGTTTTGTTTGGCGGTGGCACATCAGAATTTCCCGAGCGGAATTTCCACAGGACTCATTGCAAATTGATGTGTAAATGGTATGTATACAATTTGTATTTTCCCTCATTTTCATTGTCACTTTTATTTTTATGTTTAATGTTTACTATTTATTGTTTGGGGCACAGCGAGATGAGAATTTCTTCTCGCACTGATAAAGTACGCATAAAGATAAAGCTCTGTCGCTAATCTCTTGTCGAGATAGTAAATATCTTGATATACATTTATTTTTTGGGGGGCGGTGTGGCTAACAACCCTGACCTACGTGTGTTCTAGGAAATTCCTAGCACTTTGCATCATAAACACTAAAGGCAATCGACAAACTGGGAGAGAAATACAGCACAACAGTTGGTTAGTTATCAATTGTGCAAGTCAGAGGCCATAAAGTGAGAGAGATTCAGCTGGGGAATACCCTGATAATTAGTAAGTGGCAATAACTTTGCCCCAGATGTAGTCAGTTGAAGTTAGTTGTTTACCCTATAATTTCATTTAATTTAATTGCTTTTTAATAGGCACTTTTCGTTAAAGTCCTTTTAAAACGTAAACAAACTAAATTTATTCACACATTTAGAAATCAAAAAAAAAATATAAATCTAACAACACAACAAATAAAATTGAATTAAAAATTCAAAGTTAGAAAAATAATATTTCAATGTATAACTTAACAAATAAACAAGTATAAATAAATTTATAATTAACTAAAAGTAAAATATAATATTAATTAATCATAAATCAAAGTTAGCTAAATAAAATTGCATAATAATTAAAATAATAACAATTAAAATAAAATAATAAGAAACACCAGTAATTAAGGGAATTATAAAATAAAAATGCATAAATTGATGAATTAAAATAAAACTTTAAGAATTTGATATTGAAAAACAGATACATTTCAAAATTAAAATAAAATACACTTACAAAGTAAAGCCTAAATAAAAAAACATAAAAGACAAATAGACAAATCAATTATTACTATAAAACGATTAGCATAAATGCTTAAGCATTAAAAAAAAGTTGCAATTAAATGAAATGCAACTTGAGGAAATGAATAAATCGACTTTTGGTTCACTTCAAAGTCTTTTGTTGCCATCGCAAACCTTTTTCCAGTTCAAATCATAAGTCAAAAGCGAAACATGTGAAATTAATTTACACGTTCTGGGCGGGCGGGCGTCCAAGTGGGTGTGAGGGAGAAAGAGCAAGCGAGGGTAAGACAGAGAGAGTGAGAGAGAGAGAGGGGAATTGGCAACAAGTCGGAGAGTGCGCGCGATGCGTCAGCCAAAAACAGCGTGGACAAGATCCGGGCCAAGACAACAACAGAGAGCGAAGAGCCAAGAGAACGGGAGAAAGAGAGAGAGAGAGGGAGTGAGGGGGTTGTATAGGGCCCTCTAAAGCGGGGGAAGCGCGGGTGGGAAAGGCAGTGTAAGGGTAAAAGAAGACACAGAAGAAGAAGAAGAAGTGGCCGAATGTGAACGTTGAATTTCACAAAAGTATGCAAGAGGAGGGCTCAAAGTTCGTTGACTTTGTAGCGCAGTGTATGCGCAGATTCGCAAATGCCCGATGATTCAGCCCAATTTAGACTTTAATTTTAAATAATTATGTCAGCCGACAGTCGACAGCAGCAGCAAAGAACGGCGACAATGACAGAGAGGGCAATAATAACAAACGATAACGATTACGATAACGATAACCGTGTCACCACGCACGTTTCTATTTGTTGACCAAGCTCACCGTTTTTTTGTTTCCCATTTGCTCACTTTGGGAATCCCCAAATCCTAGCCTACTCTATTCTAATCTATATCTTTATCTCCTCTCTCTCTCGCTCTTTATAGACGACAAGTGTTTGCCGGCTTCGAGCAAACAGCAACAACAACAACAAAACGGCCAACACAAGGGAAACAACAACAGCGACGCAGACGGCGAACGCCGCCCGACGACGTCCAACCATCAGCATCAAATCATTCACATCCACGCAGTTGCTGCTCCTCAGCATCCTCATGAGCCAACTGCATCAGTTTGCTGGCGGCGGCATCGGACTTGCAATGGCAGCTCCAGCTCCAGCTCCAGCTCCAACGCCTGCTTCCGTTTCCGTTTCCGCTTCCGCTTCCCCGCCCACAGCAGCGTCACACGTTCGCCTGCGACTGCAGAAGCGTGAGGACACGCTGAGCTTCAAGCAGCGTTTCCGTCTGGAGCTCAACAGCTCCGTCCTCGAGTGGAGCAATGGCTGCGGTGGCAATTGGACGGGCCCAGCGAACGAATCGCGTGTTGTCAGGCCACAGAAACGCTGTGCTAAACATAAAAAAGTAAGTGACAAAAAAAGAAAATAATAAATAAAGAAATCAATTTGAAAATAAGAAAAATACATATTCAAAAAGATTTGCATTTCTTGACTCAGTATTTTTTATAATTTAAAAATAGTACTCAAAATTCTCAATATTTGTTAGACAAGATTTGCATTTTAATTTAATATTAATCGTAATAAAGTATTCTATTTAATTATTTTTTTTTTTAATTTCAAATTTAATAGAGACGATTTTCTTATTTATTTAATATTAATCGTAATTTAACATAGTATTTAAGCCTCATGGTATATTTATTTCTTAAAGTAAATTTGCTTATTTATTTAGTAGTAATCTCAATTTGGTATTTTAAATTTTGTGAGGTATATTTATTGGTATTTTTATTTGTAGGAGAAGATAAAAAAACATCGAATTAAATTTTCATTTATATTTTTCTTAGTATATTTGGAAAAAAGAAACGAAAAATACACCTTAAAATATGTAGATTTCAAATCTTAAATAATATTTTGAACCTACAAGTAAATTTCCCCGAAACATTCTCAAATATTTTATTAAATTAATGATTTTTCGAATATTAGCAATAACTCATTATCAATAAGAAGTCTCAGTTAAGTAAACTTGAATTTTAAACAAAAATAGGAATTCAAAAAAAAAAAATATATAAAAATAAAAAAGATTGTGCATAAATTACAATTGTATAATATACAATTAATCTATTAATTTGAAACTTGACTGAATAAAGAAATGAGCGACAAAAAAATGAAACAATGCAAAGCATATATATTTTAAGTAAACTTGAATTTAATATTAGGTTCATTGACGCACAGAATCTTTAATTTTTAAGTGCACAAAAAAAAAAATCAGATAAAAAAATTTAATAACTTGCCTAGCAAATAACATTTCTTATTTACTAATTTTGATTGGCTTCTTTTGTCATCTGTTTGCAGCTGTTGCGCACTTTGCAAAACAAAACTGGCCTAGAGCTGCGGCAACTGAAGTTTGAGAACATTCATCGACATGGCAATGAGGCCATTGACATCTCAAAGCATGACCAATGGAAGGTGCAGAGCAGCCAATATAATTTTCTGCCTCGTCTCAACAGCAGCAACAAAAATGTAAGTGATAAATAAATAACTTAACCACAAGTTGAGTTCACTCCGTTTCCCATTTAATTTCCATTTCCATTCCCCAAAACGTAAACCCAAACCCAATCGTGAAGTAATCAAATTGATTAGAGGCTCAGTCAGAGGGTCACGTGAGCCGCCTTTTCACCGTTCGATCGTTCGTTCGCTCATACGTTTCTTCATTCGTTCGTTCGTTCGTCATTGCGTAGGTGCAAAAAAAGCGTCACAAGTTAACCAAGCGCGAGTCAGTCATATGAGTTCCACAATCTAGGCTGCGAGGGTGGCCACTGGCCACATCGTTTGACTTAGCAACAGTGATTAGGCATTGAGGCGAATTACATTAAGAACCGCTAAGTAGACACATATCTCGCTTAGTTGCCAATTTCAGTTGCACTTAAAGGCAACATAAAACAATGGAAATTCGCTTTAAAAATCAAAGCAAATAAAGAAATATTCCATAGTTTAATTTTAAAGTAAATTTTCTTAGCTGCCTGTGGCCATTTAAATGAGATACTCTATAGAACTGCCCTCGGCTCAAAGTAAACATTAAATGGGAGCAACTGAAACTAGGTAAAATGATTTAATAAGCGAAGAAAGTAGCCGCTTTTCATGGCATTGAAATTCGTATTTGCAAGTCGCGCATAAGTCAAGCTCATTAAAATTATCTATCAAAGAAATCCAATCACATAATCGAATCTCTTGTTGTGTCTCGCACGTTGTCAGCGATCATTTCGTATGTTATTGTCAAAA
The DNA here is from genome assembly GCF_009650485.2 of Drosophila albomicans. NCBI lineage: Eukaryota > Metazoa > Arthropoda > Insecta > Diptera > Drosophilidae > Drosophila > Drosophila albomicans. The sequence goes on from NC_047627.2 coordinate 18,325,790, forward strand.
ATCAACAAGAATCGCACATATACATATATTATATTCAGACTGTTTGTGTGCAAAATGATAAACGTGAATAAATACAAAACAAAATTCTGCAAATTGAAGGAGCACGCGACTTTCGTTCAAAGAGTGTCTTGGTGCAGTGCAAGTCACGATCAATTAGAGATCAGACAGAGATCTCAACTCAAGTACTAACTTAAGGGCCAATTGTATCGAAAGTAAAAAACATATTAAAGAAAACAAGATTTGGCAAACAAACAAGATACAAATTTAGCTCGCTATTAATAGTATGTAGATATAAGACTTGTGCACTAATCAGAAAATTATACATCCACTTCGAGTCACGCGATTTAATAAAAGCAAAGTCAGACTAAAAATAAAATAATATGTACACAGTAATCAGAGATTACTCGTCAAAAACTCAAAGGCAGTTAAGTCCGCAAACTATATCATATTGGGGGCTAGATGAGTGTGGTAAGTGAGGCCCAGATAAGATCGTCAGTGTTCTATGAATAATACCTGAGAAAGCATAGTATCAACGGCAGTTGAAGTTTATATATATGTTGCTGTTTCGCCGCCATCTGATTGTATAGTATTTTGTTTTTGTTTTTTTTTTTTGGCACTGCTTTTATCTTGCAAATTGAACAAAGAAAGAAAGAAAGCAAATGCAGATAGGTAGATAGGTAGACAGCAAACACAAAAAGGAAACAAAAATGTAACACTTCAGGTTTTGAACGGAACTATGAAATATATTCGATATGCATTTCCGGATTTGACCGGCCTTTAAGCGAATTAACATGGCAATAATATGCTGCACAATACTAATTTCAACTGGAATAACAAAACTTGATTTTTGCCTCGATTTATGATGTATTATTTTATTTACATCTGTTGTTGATTGAGAATTTGACTTTTCGAATCAAATATTTACTTGTGCAAAGAGCGAAAGCTTCGACTCTTCGACTTTGAAGCTTGTCAAAATAGTAGTCATCATTACCTAGCCAAAATGTGGCTTACGCATCGCTTTCTCTCAGCTATTCTCGCTCGTTTCTCTCTCTCTCTCTTTCGTTTTCTATATACATATGTATATATATTATTTAGTATAGATCTCTTAAACTTTGAGATGTTCTAAGCTTCAATTTAATTTACATACACTTATGTATATTACTTTGTACTTAAGCTTTCGCTGAATTTCTCATTGACGTCAGTCAAACAAGCAAAACAACACAAAAAATGAGGGAAAAAAACACGAATTATTGGTAATGTGGATAAGTCAGCGTTTAGCAATAAATTCTCAACAGCAATGGCAAATAACCTACCAATAATAAGCATAAATGTTGACTAAAGACCGAACCGACGTCAATTGCTCTGGCAATTCGCAAAAAAAAAAGAAGAAAAAACAAGTTGATGACAAGTTTTGTTAAATATTTAATATAATAATCAAGGCCAATAAGTTGTCCCCTCTTTCACTATAGTATAAATGAAATATTTCTTTGTAATTATCTGTGTATTAAGTGCAGAATAAGTCAGTATTTGAAAGAAGTCAGTTATCCCGCCGATGACGGAGCTTCTAAGGGCAAACAGAAGTGTGGCAGCTAATCGCAGCAGAGCGATCGCCATGGCTATTTATATAGAATGCCATCAGACATGAGTTGTTTGTTTATCGGTGTGTTTGTCAAGTGAGTCGAACTTGCGCAAATCATATTGAAAGTCAAATAAGGCTTAAAGAACTTGCAACTCACAGTTCGCAGTTCGCGTGGCCTTTTGACGTCACTCGCACACACTCGCACACACACGACAAACAAACGTCGAAGAAGCATGCCGCACCATAAAATACTCTCGCATAGACGACAACCGCAGCTCAGTGCCTGAGGTCACAACGCAGTCGATATGCTTCAACAAAGAGAGCGAGAGCGCGAGCGCGAGCGAAACCAAGAGAGTGAGGGCAGAACAATAGAGAGATAAGCGATACCAACGAACGAACGAAGCGCGCGCGTTGTGTGTGAATCATGCGAATGAGCAAGCCGTGGATTCCCCCGGCAGCGGCATGAATGAAACGAATGCCGCGATAGGCGGAGTAGAGATGACGACGACGACGACGCAACGACGACGACGACGACAAGCGACGAACGAACGTCGCTTCGTTCGGCTGACGTCGCGACGTCACGCGGCCGCGAAATCTTTGCGTATGTGTGTGTTGCGAAACCGAAAGCACAGTTAAGCGAGCGAGCGAGCGAGCGAGTGCTCCCAAAGGGTAGTCAAAGGGAGAGCAGAGGGAGTTGGGATGAACTGTCGGGGGGGAGTTCGTTTTCACTTTCAGCCAACATGTCGTATGATTGATTTTGATTATTAATCAGCAGCGACAACGTTTCGTTGCTGCTGCTGCCTGCGTAAAGAGTTCACTCAACTTGCCAGCTTTGCAGAGCGCGACTCGCCAGACACAAGGGCGGTGCGTTGGTGCGAGGGGGCGGCGAAGGGCATGGCACATTTTTGCTAGCCGGTTTTCAATGCGCTTTAGATTTGGCTAGCAACAGCCATAGTCAATAACCTTTTGAGATCGCAGCTGAAAAATACTTTGCTCTGCTATACTCATAAATTATATTATACTTAGTATGTAATTGTATATTATTATACTAAGCTTTATACTAAATTGAATTGCTAGCTGAGGTAAAGCATTTTTTTATTGCCTTAGATCATGCGCGATTTTTCTACTGATTACAAATACATTATTAAGTCATGGCATCTTTCCAGACAAAATATTAACTGTTCGTAAAAATAAACTATTATAAAAATAGAAACAAATAAGAAAGATACAGTCTACAACACTCAAATAAACGCTACACGAATATACTTAAATATACTAATGGTTATATTATTTATACAATATAGTACTAAAACATACAAAGTTGTCAGCCAAACAAAACTATGTTCCGATTGTAGTCGGTGTTTTTGCCATACAAAATCATTTCTTAAATAATTTCTACAATTTTTATCTGATCACAACCAAATTTTCTGGACTCAAAAAGACTTTACTAGTAAAAAAAATAATAAATATAGTTTTGATTAAAAATTAATTTGGCTGATAGTCAAAGATTTGAAGAGATATGCCATAAAGTCAATTTCTTTATTATTTTGTTTTATCTGTTTGCAACGAGTCAATCAGAAAAGTCGATGAACAGCCTATAGATAACATAGAATGCTAGTAATATTCTACAAAATAATAAAGAATGATTTAAATATTCCGCTTTAAAGAATTAGTTTTAGTAATAGTATTATTTATTTTTGCGTAACGAAGTCTCGTTTCATATAATATTTATATTAATATGAATCAATCGCTTTATCGAATCTCATTTCCATTCCACATCACACATTTAATTTGATTGAAAACTTGTTTCACATGATTACTAACCTTTCACTTTTCCCTCAACTTTTCTCTCTTTTCTCGAACAGTTTCTACGGCGTGTGCATCATGATATCCAGTTCTATGTGGCATCCTTCAGCTATCTGCGGCACGCCCAGCTGCACTTCGACTACGAGAATTGGCAGACGCAGAGCGCGCTGTCCGCCGAGCTGTTACGCTATCGAACCAGTGCGCGGAACATTCTCTGCTTAGTCGAGGAGGCCATCAATGCGACCAATCGCCTCTATGCGCCTAGTCTCAATCAGAGTCAACAGGAGCAACAACAACAAAAACAACAATTGTTGTCGCCTGGCGTCGTTGGTAGCATCAAGACCGTGCCACGAATGGCGATGGAGAAGCGTCTGCTGCAGTTCAAGACACCGCTGGTCGAGTTGCACAATCAGGCGGTGCTGGCGGCAGGAAACAAAGCCGCTGCTAAGCCGCAGGAGCCACATGTGTTAGACGCTCTATTTCTCAAGTTTCAATACATTGAGTACCTGAAGCACCTCACAAAAGCGTTGGCCAAACAGCGGACCAAAAGGAAGTGCAAGGCCAAAGCAGCAGCGAAAAAACAGACGCAGCCACGTGTGAAATCACGAGCGAAGCATCAGCAGAAACAGAAACAGAAGCAGCCAAAAGGAGCGTAGTTTCTAGTTTTCTATTTTCCACTGGCCACTTTTATTTTATTATTTATAGTTGACATAAGTAAATTATTCTATTTTATAAAATACTGTACTGAAAATCCATTCTCAAGAACGGCTATGAGACATCCGAATCCGAACTTCGAAACGCCCAAAACAAAACAAAACAAAAAACTACATTTCCAGCAATCTACATTAACTATTTATTATCAGCACGATGAACATTTATTACCTTAATTTTAGTTTATACTCTCATTCTATTTTTTTTTTTTTTTTTTTTTTTTTTTTTGTATCATGAAGTTTTATTTATTTCCCCCAATCAAATACATTCCACGCACATTCGATATAGAGAAATAAGTATTCACTATTGTAAGATCGCACGACTTTTGCCTTGTATTATAATGCTGTGATAATAGTTGATAGACAACGCTCGCTCTTTTTTTATCGTTCAAATACGAGAAAATACACAAAACGCGTTTGCAGAATATCCATAACAAACAAAATATCTCGCCCAGTTTGCTATCAATGCATTATAGGAATATAGTAATTACGTTAAAAATAGAAATCTAGAAATCTAGTAGGTACTTAAACGTGTTTTTTTTTACCAACATTTTTATGTACGACCAACAAAACTGTTTGTATTCAACATTTGTAATTCCAATATATTTACAATATATATTGTACTTTAAAAAAAAATCGAGTACAAAAACGACAAAAAATTTGATGTTTGCTTTGGGGGATCAAAAGCTTTATAAAGGGTTGGATGGAGTTGCTTTTACACTGATTTTTACACTGATATATTTTATGGCTTTACACAAATGCTAAAAAGTGGAAGCTAACATATGTAAGTTTGTGTCCATTGGAAATTTAAGTTAATTTAACACAAATTTCTAAGATGTATTTAACACTTTTTTATGAATTTTGATATTTAAAGTTGTATAAAGAAAACTTGAAAAATGTTTCCAAAATTTATTAACGAATTTTGATTTTCTCATTTTCATTATTAATTGGTTTTACTTAAAAAAAATGATAGAAATGTATTTATCATTTTTTAGTAAGTCTGGCCATAAAATTTGTTGATCAATTTCGAGTGAATTTTGCTATTAAATTTGATATAAAAAACTTGACAACTTTTTACAATGATGAAGAATAATGAAGATGAATAATTCGTAATTAAATGTTTCGTTTTATTTAGAGAAAACTTTACAAATATTTTTAGTGCATTTTTTTAAATTAATTTTAAATGAAGAAAACTTAAAACATGTTTAAAAAATTTTGGATAATTATAATTGTTGATATTTCTGCATGAAATGCTTAAATATTAATTGGTTATTACCCAGCTTAATTGTTTGAATTGTTGCATATATTTTATTATTAATTAACTAAATGAATTGAGTCCACACTTTCCCAAACTTCTTCGCAATTTTCTGATCAATTCAAAGAATTTAATTTAATAATACAATTGTTGATACTTTGTAAAATTCTTTTACTATTTTATGCAGCAAAACTAAATGCATTTTGGATGAATTTTGATAGCAAACCTTTTTCAGCATTAATTTGACTGTTTTATTTTCGAAATTTAATTGATGCTGCCCATGTTAATTGTGTGTGGGGTCCACTATTAACGTGGCGCCATATTACTTACAGCAACTCGAAATTCATTCCCACATTGTTGACGGCGGCAGCGGCAGCTGCTGCTGCATTGCAGCATTGCACATACGCAGTGTATGCCGGCGATTGCAATGCGATCGGCTTGTGAATGCAAGGCAAGCACAACAAGAGACACAAGACTATAAACGAGCAACAAAACAAGGCAAGTGGGGTATGTCGATCTTGAAGATACTCCTTACATATTATTTTATTGATTTATTGCATACGAATTGAACTGCATTTGGTTAACAATACACTTAAGTAAATCAAACATTTATGAATGAGAATTTATTGAATATACATTCAGTTAAACTTAAAACTGATATACCCAGCTAGTGTAGCTTACTTGTGCTGGGTAGCAAAAGTGGCCGGAACAATTTCATTTGCTGTAGATTCTTCATTTTGCTGGAGATTCGTTTTAATTGCAGGCAGAAGTAAATTACGCGGCATTTATAGACTTGTACAAATATTTTATGAGCCATATAATAATTCCACAGTTGCATTGCCCTGATCTCTTCTCATTATTGTTGTTGTCCAGTTGTTGTCTCTGTTGTAGTAGTTGTTGTTGTTGGTCGCCGTTATTGTTGTGGTTATTCTCACAGCTATGGGTTCCAGCTCTCTGACAATTTTTACGACACGAACGAACAAAACGACAATTTTGTTGCACGTGTATTTTTTTTTTTTTTTTTTTTTTGGTTGGCATATTTCGTTTCGAGAGCGAGAGAGAGAGGGGCACTGAGGAGTAGTGAGTAGGGAGGAGAAGGAGGAGGAGGAGGAGGGGCGCTGGTTCTTTTGGGCCTTATCGTGGCAAAGGAATCTACGCACACCCTGCACTTGGACCCGACTCGACTCGACTCGTTCCTTTGTGTGTGTGTTTGTGTGTGTATATTACTAATGTCTTTCACCTCGTTGTCTCTCTCTCTTTCGCTCTTTCGCTCTCTGTGAGTTTGTCGCGGTTTCCACCAATTGCCCTGCGCCTGCGCTTGCGCCTGCAGTCGCCTTTTATCTCACACAATCAGCAATTGTCATTAATTTCGGACGCTGTGTACGTGCTCCGATTTGTCTCTTGGATTCTCAGTGACTGATTCAACAATTTAATATGCAGCAGTCGCCTGCAAAGTCCACACAGAGAGGCGATCATCTCAGTGCGCAGTGCTCAGCCGCTGGGACACACAGTAAAGATGCTTATCGCTTTGATTTTATTGTGGCCGATGCAACAGCAACAGCAGCCGCAGCAGCAGCAGCAACCACACATCCCTTGTGCTCCCCTTGTTTCACTTCTCGGAGAGAGACATGCAACTATGCATCGTTCAGCCATTCACCAAAAACACAAAAAATACAAAAAAAAACTACAACACAAAGAAGTTCAGGTTGATCCCTCTCTCTCCCTCTCTTGGTGTGCGTTTGGCAACCCTTTCTTCTTCATGTAGAAGCGCCGTTTTAATGGAATTTCCAGCAAGTGCACGTAGCGCTCATCTATCTTTAGTTTTGATAGTATTTTACGATCCTATTTATGCGATGCCCTTTATTAAATTGAAAATTATGTCTTTCTATGAGAAATGTCTAAATTGCTTTCCCTGTTTTTCTTCTGTTTTTTTTTTGTTTTTTTTGTTTTTGTGGGCACCTGGAACCTTCTCTCAATGAACTTGACTCCAACTCTCCGACTGCGACTTGAACTGATTTAATCTAAATGTTTATTTGGTTTCTTTTTAGTTATATACACACAAGTATATAACAAAATATATACATTTTTTTGTTGTTTCTTCTGTTTGCTGTTTTGCCGGCGGTCACGTGCAGCTTCTCATAAAACTGACTTTACTTTTTCGTATGTGTGTTTTTTTTCTCTTCTTTTTTCGGTGACAATTAATTAAAAATATCTTATTTCATTTATGTCTTCTCTCCATGTGTGCGTGTGTGTGTGTGTGTAAGCTTCGTTTGTTGTTTTGTTATTTTTGAGTTATGTTTTCCGCTGCAGATTTATAGATAATGGCGTTACATTTATGGACCTTAAATGCGACTAAACCAAAACTCACGAAACCTCAAAAAAGAGACGAAAAAAAAAACAGACGAAACCCAAACGCATTTCCTTAGCATTCGACCCACTGTAAGTAATTCCTCCAAACTCAAATGCCACTCGACTTTTTTTTCTGTTGCTTACCACAGATCTGTCAACGACTTCCCCGCTCTATTCTATTTCTATTTTTTATAAGTATTTCTTTTTTCATTGACGCAGTATAATAAAATTGCAAAATTGTGTCGTCTGCAATTTTTGTATATATTAAAAAAAACAAAATTGAAAATAAAAAAGAAGAAATAAGAAAATCCGAATCTCACGACGATTGCAATAATCAAAGTGCTGGCTCAGCTTTGAACGGTTCGGGGACAACGCCTGGGAATATAGGTGTTGAAATCTCTCAATCTCTGATCGCAGCCTCAGCAGTTTCATCTTTCGTAGAAAACTTTAAATAATAACAAATCAAAAAAGAACAAAAAACGAGCAGCTGTGAGGCAACCAATTCGAAAAGCCAAGATTCAGCATTCAAATCAAATTTGAGTGCACTCATCTTCATCTGTGAATGTGAAACTAGAAGTATAAATATTCATAGTTCACTGCAATTTATGTGAGACTAGTAAAAAGTGATACCATAAAATTTATTTTAGAAGAAGAAAGGAAAATATAAATATCATTAATAATTAGAGCAATCCAAATTGCTGTTGCGTCAATTGCACTAGTTTCTTTGATTAGTTTCTTTTATGGATGGAAATAAACATATATTTTATGATCGCCCACAAGCCAATTCCCAATAGATTAATTATAACTACAATTCATTTCAAATGACCCTGAACGCTTCACACTAATAAGAATATTGATTTTTAAGCAATGCTAATTTCTATGAGAATTTTGAATAGCAACAACATTTCAGTGCTAATATGTTTAGTAGTTCAAATTTGGTAATCAATATGATAATTTCGCAAATTTCTATTCGCTTTTTCTTTTCTCTCATTTCGCCATATGTTTTTTTTTTTTTTTTTGTGTTTTATCGAGCTCAATAAAATGTTGTTATCTAAAAAAAACTTATTTGACTATGGAAATTTTAGGACTAATTTAACATTATAAGCTAAACACATTTTCTAGATATTTGAACAGACGACAGTGAAAAATGTTGGCATACATTTAAGATATAGAATTTGAGATGCATATGAGAAATTAACAAAAATTATTTGGCTTATATTCTTAGACAAAAGCTATTGATGTGCATGTAAAAAATATGTTGAAAGAAATTCATTAATATGACAAATAGAATAGAATATAATAGAATAGAAGAATGGATAAATGCCTTACATATTTAAATTGAGTTCAAACTACGATTATAATGTGAATGACTGTGTTGGTGTGACTATCTTGCAATAATTTGTGAATAAAGTTGGAAAAATTTCAAATAAATTCAAAATAACAGCTTTACATATTTCAATTAAGTTCAATCTTTGATGTTAAAGTCAGCAATGAATTGATGAATTCAAGTGAATATACAATAATAATTATATATAATGGGAATTCAATTAATTAACTGCAATGTAAAGTAAATTTGTTCTATGAACATTCTTAACACGTATTCGATTTGTGCGAAGCCATTTGATATGCCATTTATTGTGCTCTTTTTCTTGTTGTTTGTTATTTGGCAGGAGCCGTAACACCTTTGGCCTTGTGGCCTTCTGGCCGTCACTGCGGCGCCTTGACTCATATAAATTATGCTCGGTTAACAATGCGGATCACTCACGGCATTCATTTCAGGGTTTTCATGGTTTTTCTCTGTCACTCTCCGCTCATGTGTGTGTGTGTGTGTGTGTGCAGTTTTCCACTTAATACGCTGTAAAAGGTGTTTTTCAATTGCAAAACAATATTCGGTAGTTGATGCCCCATTCCCATTCCCATTCCCATTCCAAATCCCATTCCCAAACTCTCCCATCCCTGAAAATCTATTGTGTACATACTCGAAGAGAAGTGCCAAGAATTATGAAAGAATGGAGAAGATCAAAGGTGACGCGCGCCCACTTTAAAAATTCCGAAACTACAATTGCATATAATTCAATTGAGGGCGCAACAAAAGGATCGAGGCCGAGTCCGAGTTGAGGACAATAAAGTGATCAATACTGGACAACAGATAGAAAAAAAAAAGTTTTTAATTGTCAATGAATGTTGAACTATGTGTGTTTGTGTGTGTGTGTATGCGGACCCTTGACCTTTTGCGGCTGGCAAGCCAAGCTGTAAATGTTGCTGTATCGCATTGTTCTCGTTATTATTGTTGTGCAATTTCCGTGTGCATTTAGAAAAGTCGAAATAAATTGCACACCACCCAGGTGAGCCAACGACATCGGCTTTAAGGATCGCTTCAACTATACTCTATATATTTTCCACACTCCTCTCTGTGTGCGTGTGTGTGTGTGTGTGTACGTGTGTGACAATGCATGGCATCGTTATAATTAATGACCAGGTTGGCGCCAGTTGCCGCCGCCGCCAACGACGACGACCACGACGTCGCATTCGAGGCCTGTGAACCAAATCCGAACTTTGCATCTGAGATTTGTGTTATTTGTTCGATGTTTTGTTGTGCGTGTGTGTGTGTTGCTTATGTCATATTTGAGATACGCGCACAGGAAACCGGACAACAAGAATAAATGAACGTGCTTCGTCTCATTCTCCCTCTCGATATCCTTTGACTGCGATGCCTTATCACAATTTTGCATCGAGAGTCAAGAGAGAGAGAGAGCAGAAGCCGCTGCCATCAGTCAATGAACACACACACACATACGCATGCTTACACACACCTTACCTTTTCACACACAAACAAACAGGTGATCAACAAGGGGGGAAGGTTGAGAGGAGGGGTTAGAAGAACGTGCCTCACAAGTACCTCGACAAACATTTGCTTGTTGTGTCCTCTTGAAAGGATTCGAATTGGAAAGTGTGAACAACCTCACAATCAAATGCGAACCACAAATATTTGCTCAACGCAACAAGCCGAACAAAAACAATAGAACCCAACAAAAAGAAAAAGAAAAGGTTGAATCGCGCAATCAAACAATGTGGAAAAGTATGTGCTGTAATCGTATTTCTTTTCTTTTCTTTTTTTTATGCTGGCTTCTCAGCTTTCTAGCCTTGACTTCGACTGCGATTTGAACCTGTTAAGCAGTTAGCCATATGAGATCCTGACAGTTTCATAAACTCTCCGTTGACTTGGTGTCCACTCAACTCGCAACTCTTCGGCAGCTGCATGCCCCGCCCCAAAAATGGGCATTGAGATACAAGTGCAAGGATGAGAAATCTTTATGACGATTACAAGTCGAATGACGAACGATCTACAATAAAATGCAGATAGCAACTTCTTGAAATAAAATCTATTATGCTCTTTCTTTTTGATTGATTAAAATATGCAATAAAATATGAAAATATTTAATTCAGATACTCACATACATTTTTAAAAGCATATCCATTAAACTGTCGTGGAATAATGCGTATTTAAAGTGCTTTTATTTTTAATAATTAAATTCAATTCCCTTATATTATAAAGATTGTTAGTATTTTAATGAATTTAATTTAAATGTATTATAAATGATTATTTTATATATTATTTTTTGTATTACTCAGAAATTAATTTTATTTTTATTACATTATATTGCTAACTTAAGAAATAAAATGCATAATTTGCATTAAAATTTCGCGTGTTAAAATTCTGCTAAGATCTGCGAAGTACGAACAATGTTTTTTATATTCTACCACCAAATTAATACTATATACATAAAAATAACTTAATGGCTTATGTTATAGTATTTATTATAAATTTTCAAGTCTATGTTATTTGAATAATTAGTATAAAGATACGAAGCCCCTAACAATATGAATATTATATGAATCATATTTATTTTAAATTGAGTTTAATATATATTATTTAAAAGAATGTTTTGATTTTAATTAATAATATAATATATAGTTTTTATATCATCTCCTTTTACATTTTTTTAATATACATATTATGATTTTGTGGCTTGCCTCTTTTTTAAAATAAGTTAATACAAAAATGTCATATTATAAATATTGATTGTCGTGTTGATTTTGCTTTGAAATCGGTGAAATTGTGCATATGCTTTGTGTTGAAATGCGTAATTTGATTAACATATGTTCAGGCCATGTTAGTGAACAAGTCGCTGACCAAGTGTGGAAGAAGACCAGAATCTGAAGAGTCTGCAGAGTCTACGGACGGAGTCTACGCAGTCTGTAGTCTTATGTCTGAAGGAGTCTAAAGTTGTCTGCCAAACAGAGAGTCAGAGAGAAGGCAGGCAGACACAAAATAGACTAATTGCCCGCGACTAATAAGACATCGTTCTCATTCAATTAAAATATCCATATCTAGTACAATTAGACGACGACAAATGTCCACATTGCGGAGACTCATTAAACTTGCACGAATTATTGCACGCACTTTGTCATACATTTTAATTTCACTTGAGAGAGAGAGAGAGACAGAGAAGAGGAGAGAAGAGACTGTGCTGAAACGAAACGAAGCGAAACGAAATCGAGCCCGATTCCCAATACAAAGAGTGAAGTGAAGTCGAGCCAAGATCAAGACTAAACTGCAAATACAAAGCAAAGTCCGAGGCTATAACTAAATCGTAAGCACAATCGCAGTGGCTTCAACTCTGCAGAGCTCAGAGCTCTGGCAGCGTGCGCTCCTCACACACATTAGCAATTACGCTCATTACACTTAATTACAGCAAAACTAGGAGTGCATGAAGATTTCCAACTGCGGTCCATGGATGCAACAGCAACAGCAGCAACAGCAGCAGCCACAGCAGATCACTGTCCAGGTGGCTGCTTTGGCCTCCGTTTCAGTTTCAGTCTCCGTCTTGCTCTCGGTCTTGGTCTTGGTCTTGATCTTGATCTTGGTCGCAGTCTCAGTCTCAGTCTGGTTGCTGGTTGCAGTTGTTGATGTTGTTGCTGGTTGTTGTTGTTGTTCTTGTTGTTGTTATAACAGTGCCTCGTTGGCTTGTGTCTTTATATGCAGTGCATCGCCGCCGCCGCAGCCGCCGCGAGGATCACGAGCATGCAGAGCAAGTGAATTATTGCAGTCTCATTATGTGCGATGAGTTATGTATGGCGTATTGCTTTCGTCGTCAGGCCAACAAAACAGTCTCGTCAACATCGTCATCATCGTCAGCCTCAACCTGACTTCGTTGACTTGGCTAACTCACTCATTGACTAACTGACTGACTGACTGACTGCCGCACTGACTGCTGCTTCGAAAGTGCTCATGTATCTGCATTGTAACATCCAAACATTCAGACAGCCAGTCAAGCATACAAGCGGCCATCTATCAGTCGAAGTCGCAGTCTCAGTCTCAGCTTCAGTCTCAGCTTCAGCTCCATCGCCAACTTCATCCAACACACAGACAGACACACAGTCCATGACTCCGTCGAAGAATGTAGTGTGATGGTCGCCTAAATCAAGCGTACTTAGCGAATGATTTACATTCCAAAAGACAGCAAACACACTGTTTTGCGGTATGTGATGTTATGCGAGCAGCAGCAGCAACCACAACAACAGCAACAACAACAACCACTAAAAGCAGCGCACGCACTCACACACACACGTGCATACACGGATGTGGGATGCGCGTGTATGTGCTCCACAACGAGGTTGGAGGCTTTAAGCAACAGCCACAACTACAACAACAGCAACAACAACATTACAAGCCTAACAAATTTATAAATCACCTACACTGTTTTTTTTTCCTTTTTTTGGGAAATATTTTAGGCAAATTTCAATGAGACTCATGGAACGTTATAAGAATCTAAAACAAATAAGAATTCTGACATCGATTAGCAATAATCTATTTGATCTATTTAATTTTCCATTTACCTAAATTTAAAATTTAGTATTCAATTGTTGTACGTTTTGTCCATTTACATATTCATTTATTGTCATTTGTGCGGTTTGTGCAACTCAATCCGTAATAATTCATATACTCAACTTAAGCTAAAAGTAGTTGAGCTTTATTTTTTATACAAACTTAAATTGCTTTTTTATTTTTCTTAGAACTTTTAAAGAAGTTGCCGTTGAATATTACTTTGTTTTTATTTTGGAAATCTTTCATTAAAATTTAATATTATATAATATATAATATTAATATATAAATTTAAATATTTATATTGAACTGAAACGCGATATATTAATAAGAATAAGACATATTGTAATAGTAAAAATTACAATAACACATGTATTTAAAAACATATATCATATTTAATTGAGATATTTATTTTCATCTAACTAAAGTGTCAAATATATTATAATATAAGAATAATATAATCATAATATATAGCTATTGCATTATAGAGATTAAATATCATATTTGTTAAGTTAAACATTTATTTCTGTTTAAAAAAATACAAAATTTAAATAATAAATATTTGTAATATTTTCAAAAATGGAGTTTAATTCAATATTAATACTATAAGCTAACATATTAATATATACTAAAGTATATGCTATATACTGTATATTATTCAAATATATATACTATATACTGTATATTATTCAAATTAATTCAATCTTTTTGTAATATTTCAATCTATACTATAGACTTTATAATATAACTATCGCAAGGATACGCTGAGTACTCTATGTTTATATGAGGATACAGGTATGACAAATAAATGTGAACAATCGATCAATATGCCATGAGAATCGCACTGTGGGGCAAGCGATAATAGCAGCAGCAGCAGCAGCAAGAGTAGCAACAACAACAAAAATAACAACAACAACAGCTCCGAAAGATACACGTCGGTAGTTTGGACGTGGTCTCCGTCACCGTCACCGTCAAAGTTGATGTTGCCCGTTGCCCGTTGCTGGTTGCTCGTTGCTGGTTGCTCGTCACTGGTTGCTGGCTGCTTGTTGGGCAGTGTTGGGCAGCATCGTCGTCGGACGCTTCGTCGCATAAATATCACCAGCAATTACTCAGTCATAAGTTTGCTGCTTGCTCGTTTGCTGTCATGACATGAGTAACTTTGCTCGACGCTCGACGCTCACTTTATAAGGCAACCTGGACCAAGTCGAGTCCAGCAACCACCGCGACTGCGACTGCAACCAACAACAGCGACTGCGAGTTGGCTGCTCGGTTGTGTCTTGGCCATTTGCCGGCATTATCTGAGCACTGACGATGCGCCTGCGCCAAGTGCAGAGCTTTCGGCTTCTTTAATGCCAAGCCGTCTCTCTCTCTCTCTCTCTCTCTCACTCTGTCTTTCATTCCATCTCTCTCATTCGCACAAGATTGCTGCTAGGCTTTGTGCAAGTATTCGATATGGAGATGTGTGTCTGGCAGTTTTCGCTGCTGTCTGTCTGTCTGTCTGTCTGTCTGTCTGTCGCGTCTTGTCTCGTCTTGTTGCTGTTGGTGTTGGCTTGGCAAATTTTTACAACTTTAATAAACAGCTCGTTGTGCCGGCAACTAGGCGGTAATTTGTTAAAGCTTCTTTACTTCTCAACACTCGCACTCGAAACGCGCTCCAGCTCCAACTCCAACTCCAACTCAGCTCAGCTTGGCTAAGGAGGCACCCAAAAAGGCAAAGGCAAAGCATCTGCCTTTTTTTCCTTTTCTTTTTTTTTTTTTTTGAAATGTGCCCCTTGACTTCCTCTCTCTCTCTCTCTCACTTTCTGTGATCCTTACGCATGGGCCCATGAACAATTTGTTGCTGTTGCCGCCTGGCTGCTTGGCTGCTACTTTATCTTCTGGCACGCATGATGATAAATTTCCGTGGCCATCCATCTAAGCGCAACAGCCACAGCAACAGCAACAGAGCAACTCGGCAACAGCATGATCATCAGCCCCCGATCATCATCAGCAACAGCATCAGCAACAGCAGCAGCAGCGGCTGCCGCTTCTCGCCCTGGCTAAGTAGGTCCGCCGTTATTCATAACATACTCGTCGTCGTCGTCGTCGTCGTCGTCGTCGTCGTCGTCGTCGTCGTCGTCGTCGTCGTCGCCAAACACTCACACACGGTGCCTTGGACATAAGCACTTGCTTCCTCAACACAAATCAACAGGATGACGGAGCTGACACCAGTCCGAGTCAGTTGTTGCCTCTGTCTCAGCTTTGCCGTCATCGCACTCTGATTTCTTCTCTCCTCTCCTCTGCTCTACTCTTCCCATCTTCTCATTTTTTTTTGGAGTATGAATTTAAGTTCGAGGCAAAGGAAAGCACACTGCACAGTGGTCAATATTATTCAAAATGTGTCTCTCTTTCTTTAACTTTGCACTATATTTTATCAGCAACTCAACGATTATATTATTTATTCAGAAATTATAATTACGATATACAAAACAGTACAACTTTTGTTTCTTTAGTCTAAATATAATATTTATAATAGTTTATATTATATGTAATAAAATTTTTTCGAGCTTTTTAGTAACCATTTCACAAATACGTAATAAAATAGGGTATATATTTTTTAATTAGATGATAATCTATTTGTATTTTATAAAAATAATATAATTCATATGTAGTTTAAATTATTTGAAATTTGTATTTTAAAATGAATAAGTATTTATTAAGTTAATAAGTTTATAATAGCATTAAATGGAATTTGAATGTAGGTTATTTTGCAGACTTTGATATTTTTGTAATACTAATTTGCAGAAGTGAAAAATCAAAATAATAATAAATAATGTCAAAGTGTTCTTTAAAGTCTGTTGCAAATTTTTGAATAAAATACTTTTTATTGTATTTCCAATTATTGCTAAATCAGCAAAAAACTAAATTTAATACAGATTTTCCATCAATTTCTGATGCAGTGTTCAGAGCTGACTGCAACTGAGCCGCAGGCAAACTGAGGCAGCCAAGCCCAATCATCATCCCCTCTTCAGCTCCATCCCCCAGTCTCCATTCGCTTTCCTTCTGCTCCTCCTCCTCCCCCTTCGCAGCCCTTAAAGCAAGCACTGACTCAATGAAATTGTTGGACATCTTTCACTAACATTAATTATTATTTATGTATGACTTGTTCATTTATATTTTTCGTTATTTTATTTGCATTCAAAAAACAACAAGTGGAGCAAAGATGATAAGATGCCAAGCTGCCAAGCTCTTCGCAGCGTCACTGGCAGATCAAACAATTTGCAGGTCTCCCAAGTTGTCAATTTGCCAATTTGATAAGTGATTCGTTATCAGCGCTGTCGTCATCATCTGTTTACTCACTCTGCGCACAGCAGGTGCAAGAGTTGCGCTAATAACATCATTGTTGTTGTTGCTGTTGCTCAGGTGTCGCCTATCATAATGCTGAATTAATAAACACTTAAGTGTTGCACATTCTTTTTATATTATATTTTTAATCTCCAACAATTTCAGCAGCTGCGGGTTTAGTTTTTAATTTCTAGTTTTCAAATTGATTTATCGCATTTAGCTATTAAAATAGAAATAAATCGACAAACAATGCGATAAATAACACAATAAAATAGCAATATTTTTAAATAGAATATACAAAACGAAGTGCAATCAAAACAATCCAATTTAAAATAATTTAGTTATACAAAATAAATAAAAATCGTATTAAAACACGTAAGAAAGCTACTTAAGAGCTACATTTAAAATATACCATAATGTGACAAATATATTAGATTGTTACCCAATGAACCGAAGACCCGTAGTAGTGGGCGTGGCAAAAAAATAAAACAATCTTGATCTGCGTGCAAATATAACAAGAGCTGTCAAACTATCTCTATGTCTTATTATCCCTAAGATCCACTTGCTCAAACAGACGGACGCACAGACAGACATTTCTATATCGTCTCGGCTGTTGACGCTGATCAAGAATGTATATTCTTTATGGGGTTGGAGATAACTTCTTCTGTCTTCTACATTCATTTCCTGGAGGCAAAAAGGTAAAATACCCTTCTAATGATTTTCCCATTTAACATTATTATAATGAACTTAGTTCTGGGGCGAATCGCTAAACTATTTCCGGTTGCTTTGAACTTTAAGAGTATATTAAAGTATATTCCCAATTACAAATAGATTGTTGAAAAGAGAAACCTATCAATGATGACAATTTGGCTTTTGTAATAACAACAAAACTACATACAATAAATTTCAAAGGGTGCAAGAAATATGATTTTAGAAAAAGGACCGGAAAAAAATGTATAATATTTTTTAATTGTATAAAACATTAAATACTCAAAACGTTATTTTTATTGGTGGTTACATATTTATTTACATATTTATTAGCTCCAAATTGTAGAGTAAAAAGTTGACAAATATTTTTTTTTGTCTTGTCATTGCTTCGGTTGACTATATCGGTTTTTCTCTTCATATTTTTAACTGGCATGAGGCACTCTCAGATACTTCCACAAGAATGAGAACAATCGAAAGAGAAATAGAAAGAGAGAGAGCTGAGAAATGCGTTCAACTAACTAAATAACTAAATAACTAAATAACTAAATAATATAATTGCATAAATATAAATATGTATAACATATGTAAAATACATATCTTACAACAAATTCTGCGAGCATGCGCTTATAAAAATCTATTTTCTCTGCTGATTCAGATAAAGCAAATGGTGCACTGAGATGCATGTAACATTCACATCTAAACTCTTCATTTACTCAGGCATTACTTGCGACCTTCGAGTTAGTTACTTTACTAACAAAAGAGTCTTAGGTAACTTTCCTGTGCGTCATTGACATGTGACTTGACTTTTACATTATTTCCAGACGGTCTAAAAGATTGTTTCTAGGGCAAATGAAGAGAGTATCTCGAAGCACTGCTCCACATAGTTTTGCTTACTTTTTGATTTAATTTCAATAATTTGTTTGCACATCATTTTGTTCTGCACAAACATTATAATGGAAGTGCTTTATTACAAATTTTTAAATGTCGTTCAATTAATTTAAATGCTGAAAATAAATTTTCAATTCGTTTAAGTCCTTAGTTATCGTTGAAAGACATTTGTTTAATTTGGGAAGACATTTGAAAAGGCACTACTCTAAGCATATAACATATATATAAATATATTATATAATATATAAGTATGTATATTAATTACTTTATATTGTAAGGTAGAAAAGTTGCCTTTAGGAGTATCCGTTCAAAACTCTAATCAATATTAATGTTTTGTTAACATTTCATAGTTAAAATATATTTAGTTTTCATGATTTTTTTTTGTGAAGTGTGTATAATTTTGTATATTTGAATTGAAAAAATAAAAAATTATAGTAATATGAAACATACTAAATCAATATTACCACAAAATATTAAAAATATACTAGAAGTAATTTTTACGTTATATTAATTGCTATTATTTAAAAACACTCGACTGTTGCTTTCTTACTGGTTATAGAGTTAATCAGCCGAAATCAAATGGTTCCAACTAAAAGTTGAGTAACAAAAAAATACAAAAAAAAATATAAAATACTTATTGTATATATACAAAAAAGTATAAGTTTTATATAGAAAATCTATGTTTTATTGGGAATAAGTAAGCTTAGAAACTTCAAAAGTTAATAAATTATGTGATAAAGTACAATTAAAATATACAACATGAAATCCAATTGAATGAATCAAATTTACAATTATTTAATTACCCATAATTAATAAAAATATTATTTAAAGAAATCAGTTTTTCTCTTTTTTATTTACTATATATATATACAGCTGCGAATATTTTTCGCACTTTAAACTTACTAATAACAATCACTAAATAAATATTGACCACTATGATTGAAATAAGTGTATTAGGGAATGTTCGTAATCTGCGACCGTTTACTTAGTAAGTTTATTGCCAAGTCCTCAGCTATAGTAGGTGAATTGACACATGTCATTGGTATGCAAGAGATGTTTGAATTTCCTTCAGTCGCGCTTATCAGCAGCGACCAAGCCCCGCTCCCCCCTTTAAACCACTCACCTCACACGTCAAACGTCATAAAAAATTGAGGAGAGAACAATGTGAATACTTGTTGCTGTTGTTGCTGTTTTTGTTGTTGTTGCAGAAGTGTACAATAATTGCATAAACATTCCGAAACATTCCCCGTCAAGAGCTAGCTTATGGGTATTTCCGTTTAGTTACCACGCCAAAAATAGGCGTTGAAACAAAAAAAAAAAAAAAAAACAGCAACAAAACATGGAGAAATAGAAATGTGGGAAAGAAAGGGGGGAGAAAAAACAGTGCAGCGATTTACGTCAATGGATCCAAAATAATCGAAAGCTAAAAATAAGACATAATATTGTTCTTGTACTTAGCCCCTTAGATTTATGCTATAAATTGTATTTGTAGATTGATTGATTAATTGAAGTAGTACGCAAATTTAATAGGAAAAATGAAGTGTGATAGCAACCGTCGCCGTCGCTGTCGCCGTCGCCGTCGGCCTGATATCCGGCCTAATATTTTTATGTGGAACATTCCAATCGAACTAATTTCCAGCGAATAGATACCACAATTTTGTTGCCACACACGCGCACACTATTTGTACTTTATGCTCCTCAAAAATATTCAGCAAAACTATTAATAGCGAATTTCAAAGTTCAATTTGTCAAGCTGAGAACAATGTAAAGTCCCGAAATGTGTTTATTCGCTTGAGATGCTCG
Organism: Drosophila albomicans; assembly: GCF_009650485.2. Taxonomy (NCBI): domain Eukaryota; kingdom Metazoa; phylum Arthropoda; class Insecta; order Diptera; family Drosophilidae; genus Drosophila; species Drosophila albomicans. Next base: position 18,346,099 of record NC_047627.2, read on the forward strand.
TCTCGCTTCACCTGTGAGTGCTCACTTGCATTCAAATTAATCTGTGCTTCCCACGATGCCTCGATGCCTCGATGCCCGATGCCTAACCCACAAATCTCGCTAGGTTAACTGTTTGCAACTACAAATGCAACGCTGACAATTGCGAAACGGGGTTTGCCCCAAATACAACAATATCCAACCCCAAAACATGATGCAACCCCTTGCTCATCTCCCGGATGAGAACTATACGATTGGAAATTATAGCGAAAGAAAAAGTGACTATAAGATACCCTAATGTTGAGTAGTTTGATAGTTGAAGAAATTTCATTTAGTTATTTATGTACATTGCAGGAAGAGCAAAGACTTTAAAGTTCTTGAAAAGTAAATATTTCTTTGTGGAAACTTCATTCATATTAAATGAATTTTAGTTCTTTTGACGTTTTATAAATGAAATATTGAAGAAACTTAATATAAGACTAAATAATAATAATAATATCACAACAGAAAATGATATATAAAAACAAATTATTTGCTATTCAATTTGATTTGTCGTTGGCAATTTAGATTTACGATTTCAGCAAAGAAAAGTAAAAAATTCGTTCTCTGAATATAGAAATGTATTTTTATCGATCATTTTTCTTATATAAAGTAATAATATCACATACTATATGTGGAAGGAATATTCAAAGTTTTATTTATATGTCCATTCTGTAAGAATAAAAGTAAAACTCACATTTTATGCTTCGAAATGAAATATTAAATCGAGTAGATATAAATATTTATCTATTATTTATTTTTAAGAATATTATACGAATTTCTGGCAAAGCACACAAAATGTGTTGCCAACATGAAGCGATTGTTGTGAATAGATAAGGTATTCTAAATAGGTCACATAATAAAGTTATATGTAAATGCAATAAAGCAATAAACAAAATTGATTCACCACAATAGAAAGATAGTCTCGATCAGTGCCGTTTTATAATGACTGCAGGGTATATAACAAAATCACACTATTTTCCCAATGAGCTGAGCCACTTTGAAGTAGGTAGAAAAACCTAAAGCGGCTGCCGAAAGCCCCTTCCGTTTCCACACACCGCGCGACCTGTGGCATTTCCGCAGGGCGACAGAGTGCAAGAAAGAGACAGCGCAAAAGGCAGAGGAAGAGGGAGAGGGAGAGGGAGAGGAAAGTATAGAGAGCCCTTAGAAGTTAGATGGTAGGCGGTTAAGGGGAGTACAAGCCAATTGCTTACACAAGCAAACCATTTGAACCGTTTTTAATTTCGTTTGCTTTGTATAAAGTCGGTTTATTTGTATACCCTGTACCCATTAAAAATGGCCAAAACCGGGTGTTATGACCAAGAGGGAGTAGAGGAGCATAAACTCTGTAAATCAACATTAAAACTATGAAATGTGTTATATGAAATTAAGGATTAATTTAATTAAAAAAATATTATTTATTTAATTCAAGTTTATGTAAAATACTAAATATAAATATTTCATTATATATTATTTGAAATTTATTATTTATTAATTTTAATATTTATATAAACATTACGTTCATATACATAAAAATACTCATTATTACTTAAGCTATCAAATTTACTTGAATTTACTCGTATCAAATTTATGCGATCAAAAAATAGTATTGACTAGGTTCAATATTTAATAGAAAAGTCATTTCCAATTTAACTTATCTATACCTAAATTATATTTTAATTTAATCATATATATATATATATTGTGATTATATTTTATGTAAATTTTCGTTGTGCTTAGTTAATTTTTTCTCCATTAATATAAGCTAATATTTGATTGAATTTTGATACACATTTTATCTACCTAATTTAGTCACATATAATTATTGTATTTAATTATATTATCTAAACTTTTGTTGTATTTAGTATATTTCTATCTTTCTTTTCGTTATTATTACATTACACAAATTGAATTTCAACTACAAATTTCATATATAATACCTAATTCAAATGCTAATTTAATGATATATTTTATTATTATATTTTATCTAAACTTTCATTGTCTTTAGTTAATTTTCTATCTTTCTCTTCCGTATAAAATAAAAATTTAATTTAAATATAAATTTCATATACGTAAATGTTAATTGAATGATATATTTTATCAATATATTCTATTCAATATTTTCAATGATTTCATCATTTTCAATGCCATTAACTGTGCATTAATTTTCACAGCGTATCTTTTAGTCGATTACTCGTAGACTGTCAGTGTTCTTAGTTGTTGTCGTTTCATTTATGAAGATGGAGCCAAAGACGCAAACGTGGAGCGTTCAGTTTTTTATGATGGGAAACATTTTGTCTGTTAAGTTGTTGCTGTTGTTGGCGTTGTTGCTGCTTAAATAATGTGAATGTGGCAACAACAGCTCTTGGACATTTCCAGTGTTAACTTTGTTGGTGGGCAAACATCAGGCAAACATACAGACACAGCGAGTCCGGGACTCAGTACTCAGGCTCTAACTGTAGCTGTAGCTCTGACTCTGTCTCTGCCTCTGCCTCTGCCTCTGACGGTGGCTCCAACTCCAACTTCGACTTCGACTGCGACTCTGACTCTGACTCTGACACTGACTCTCTGGGCCACGGCGGCCGCCCCGAAGTCGAAGCGGCGCACAAAAACAAAAAAAAAAAAAACACAAAACGAAAAATGAAAAAAAAAGCTGTAACCCATCCATGGATGATGGTTTAGAGACTGATTGTTTTGCTTTTTTATTTCGTCTCGTTTTGTTTTGTTTTGTTTTGCCTAATGACAAAGACTAATATTTTCTTCCTGTGACATATCTCTTTCATGCATTCCAAATTGACATCGGTCATCGCAGTCGCTGTCGCTGTCTGCGTCGCAGTCAACGTCGCCGTCGTCGTCGTCGTCGTCGTTGTTGCGCGCTCCATTTACAGGCGGTTTTTTGTCGTCATTGTCGTGGCAGCATTTTATGGAAATTATTTGTTGCATTGCGCTGCTAATGTGTTAAAACAATATGCCCCAGGCCGCCTGCACATTTTGCTCTTTGCTTCTTTTGTGTGTGCCACAAATAAAATGAGGAAATATTTACACAAGCGGCGGCGGCGGCGGCGCAACAGCAACAACATCATGAACGACAACCAGCTGTGCACGGCACGCCCCTGCCGCCCCTGTGTCTCTCTGTGTCTCTCTATTAGCTCAATTTGCAAGGCAAAGACTATGTGTCTAAAGTGTCGTGTCTAGGACCACCCAAGCCAAGCAAGCAAACCGAGTCGCAGTTGTAGTCACAGTCACAATCACAGCATCGGCCACAGCATTGGCCACAGCAGAGTGCCACGCAAGGTGCTCTCGAAAGACTGCCTGGGCATTGTACAATCTCAATGCCTCAATTAACTCCCACTGCGCCAGGTGTTTGCCAACAACAAAAAAAAAAGAAGAAGGAAAACAACATAGAGAACAACATGGCGTATACGCAATGGGGTGGCCGATTAATTGCCAAACAACTCAATTAGAACCTGCAATAAAAGTATAGAGTATTACGTATTCAACAACTATTGCAACTAACATAGTAGAAGCGTGCAACGAAAACGCTTGTGAAAAGACGCGAGTCTCATAAACTTAAAGTCAGCCAGAGCAACAGCAAAAGCAACAGCAACAGAATCAAAGTCATAGCACTCTCTTGAGGTGTCTCACGCACACACTCACTCTTCAGCATTAATCACAAATCAAATAAATACAAATAGAGTAGAACACAACCAGAGAGGCAACGAGGCAGCGGCAGATATATATTCTACAGTGCAACCAAAAACAACACTTAACAATGACACAATGCCGTCAACTTTGGCGGCGGTTTTTTCAATGCGGTTGCACTTGCTCTGAGCTCTACGCTGTGAGCTGTGAGCTGAGCTGCGCCCATTTGGATCAGCCGAAAGCCTTCTGGCCAACGAGTGGCTAAAACAAAAAAAAAAAAAAAAAGACTGAAAAAAAAACTGAAGACTTTTCAGAGAGACTCTGCAAGAGATCAAAGCAAGAGTGCCTCAATAATGACAATCATCATCATGATCATAATTCTACAACTTCTGCCTGCCGGTGACTCTCTGATTCTCAGCTTCTCAGTTTCTCTGACATGCCACACAACACAATACAATAACAATAATTTCTATATATGCAGAAGAAGTCGACTCCAACTGCAAGTTGTGTGTGTTGAGGCTCTGTTGCTCTTTTCATTTCATTATGTGGGACATTTAATACAATTTTCTGATGATTTGTACCCTTTTAAGGACCCTCAATCAATGTGTGTGCCACCTGCGTCTCCTTCACTCAATCCCTCTCTCTCTCTCTCGCTCTCGCTCTCACTCCCTGTGCTGCTGTCTCGCTCGCTTGATCGTTTGGGGCAAAGTTGACGGTCAGTTGACGTGTTGGTGAAAATAAATATTTTGAACGCCTCGTTGATCTTGACACAACGATGCTCATGATCATGATCAAGATGTTGATGATGATGATAACGAGGATCGCGATGATGATGCTGTTGATGCTGATGCTGATGCAGATGCAGATGCTTCTGATGCTGCATTTTGGATGAGGGTTAAGCAAAAGCGGCTTAAATGCTAGCCCTTGAAGGGGGGGATTAGCCTGGAGCACATTGCACATACGCCGCGTATGCCAAAGCGACTTTCTCGCTCCACAGACAGACACACCCACACTCACACACACACACACACACACACACACACATGCACACATATACAAAATTGTGCGTGCTTCTTTTTGTCACTGTCACAACACACAGCAACAGCAACAGCAACAGCTACAGCAAGTGAGCGACAATCGCCGCACGCGTTCAAAAGGTTTGTGTATTTGCTATTGTTTGCTTATAGCCAAGCCAGAGGAGATGGAGACGGAGATGGAGGAGGAGGAGAAGAAGTAGGGTTCAAAGACGAAGGCAAGGGAAAAGGCAGAGACTGCGACAGAGACTGAGACTGCGACGAGGCGAGGCCAAAAGGCGGAACTGATCAAAGTCATTCAAACATGAATGAAGTTCATTAAAAACTGATCAAATCTGTTGAGCAAGAACAATGCAAACAACAGAAGAGTAGATACAACAAAACGACGAGGCAAAGCCAACAGCACAACTGCAACAATGCGGCGAGGCTGGGGACGAAAATTGAGGGAACAAAGTTGATGCTGCTGAGAATGAGACTGAGACTGAGACTCAAACTGAGACCGAGTCTGAGGTCTTGTCTGACTGTGTGGAAACTGTGGCAGTGACATTATTGTGATGCGATTGTTGAGTGTTGTAGCAGGCAACTCTCTTCTTTTTTTTGTTCTTCTCCTTCTCTTTCACTTACACGCTCTCTGTGTGTGGTGTGGTGTCCTGCGAGTATGTCCTGTGTGTGTTCGATTTAATTCAATTTTCCCCCCCTGAGTTGTTCTTTTCAAATCTCACTTATGCCATACAAAATGATGACATTTCCTGATATTTGTTTCGCTCTATTGACAACACGCATCAGCAACAAAGAAGGATAGCAACAGGATAGCTGTATAAAGGAGAGCCTCAACAACAACAACAACAATGACACCGCCAACATCGTCAACGCCAACACACATTTCTATAGCTTGAGACTTTCTCTCTCGCTCTCCTGACAACAACATCATCATCAACATCAATATCTTCAGCATAACGGAAGTGTTAACGGTGCCCAAAAGAATGACAAATCTAACGGGAATAACGACAACAGCTCTATATAATGCAAACGTATGTTCGCTATGCATACACATAGGAAACTTCCATTCAGTATTTCAGGAAATGGACTATGTAAGAAATTGAGTATGAGTTCCATTTGATTTTTCCTTAATATCTTCAATGTTTATACGAGGATCATTATGCAATTTGAAATATGTATTTGCAATTGTTTTGTATTTCGCATCTACATGACAAATTCATAGTAGTAATAGTAGTAGAAGTTTAGATAATATGGAAGACATATATTTCAGTGTTTAGGAAAACCTTCTACTACTTTTTCAAAAAAGTAAATAGAAAATATACTATAGCATAACTTTTTTGTTCATCTTGACCATCTAATCAGTATTAAATCAAGAGATCGATGTCTTTGAGTTAGAAGACGACTTTCCTAAACACTGAAATGTGTGTCTTCAATATTATATAAATAATAATAATAAACTGAATACTTGCATTAATTTCTAGTGTTTATTTTAGAGCTTCTCGACATGTCAATAAACATATTTATTAAAAACAAAATCTATTGAAATTTTAAATATAAATATTAGAAGAATTGAGTTTCTTCAATCGAATATTATAAATAAATGTTCTAGAAGAATGCAGAAGCAACTGGCATAAATCAAGTGACAGCAACGCTAAGTTGACGCCTTGTTGAGTGCTGAGTGTGTCACGGGTGCTGTTTCCGATCCCGATCCCGATTCCGATCCCGTTGCCATTGTTGTTGAAAGCAGGCAAAGTGAGGGTGAAATAGAGAGCGAGAGACAGAGACAGAGACAGAGAGAGCGCGATGCTGTGGTGATTATGACGACAAACCATAAAATGCAGCCAAGGATGAGGTCGCGGAGCGCGACGCGAGTTAGCTGCGGTCGTGGCTTCCAGGAATGAGTATTTGGCCAACAAACTCACTCACTCTCTAACCCAATGCTCGACGGTGGTCGATGGTCGATGAACGGTGGACTGTGGACGGTGGCTGGGCCTAGAGAGACGTGGCTTAATCCACGCAACGAACGCAACGCAAACTGCAAACTGCAAAAAGGGAAAATGAAAATGAAACGCGAGTGCGCGACACAAACAACAAATGCAAAACAATATCATCATAAAAACGCAATACGCATAACGCAAGTCGCGCATGTCGGAAAACCGAAAACCGAAAGCGAAGGCAAAGCGCGCAAAGAGCTCAGACTCAATCTTCGTTTTTGGTCTTCGTTTTGCGACTCTGTTTTAATTCTCCCTCTCGCTCACACTGCGCGGTGTCAGTGTCAAATCAAATGCAAAACTAACTAAGCAAGACAAAGACAAAACACTCTCGTGACCGCTATAAATCGATGAAGTCATTGTATATGCGGCTGCTATCCTGACAGAGTGAGATGCAAGCTGCTCTCTACACTACACAACCGTACACTCTCTCGCTCTGTCTCTGTCTCTGTCGCTGTCTCGCCCACCCGCTGCCCTCTGCTCAGCATTTGCCTTTATTCATTTCATTTTCGTAGTTGGTTCGATTTTATTGCCAACTCATAAAAGCAGCATAAACATGTTAGTAGCCTGTTGCTACCGCTACTTAAGTAAGTTACTTGCCATCAAAGCGTAGCCAGTCGCTCACAGGGGTAGTGGTGGTGGTGGTGGTAGAGGGGGAGGGGGAAGGGAGTCCCATACATATACATACGGACATGTACATACATATTTCTTGCAAGCATTTTTACCACAATTCTATTTCATTTTTCGATGCCCGCTCCAAGTTTTTTAATAAGCAAAAAATGTTCGCACTTTTTTGTCTCGAGCATGCGCAACTCTCACATACCCATTATATGCATTGACGACAAAGACTTCCGCCACTTCCGGGAATTATTATTTTGCTTTTTTCCCTTACCAGCACATACATCAGAAACCTTAGCGATTAAAAGTACTATTTAAAGCACAATTGAGTTAAAAATAATACAAAACAAATTCCAAAATTTGGGTAATTGCCCATTTCCGGGAATTATTATTCCTTACCAGCATCAGGGACCTTAGCGATTATACGTTTTATTTAAATCACAAGCTAAAAATAATAATTTTTTCAGGAAAAATTCCGAAATAAATTTCAAAATTGGAGCAATTGCAAATACAAAATACAGAACTTTTTCCAACTAACTCTGCTAAAAATAGGTTAATGTGCCATTATTCATTCAAATGGCATGATTCAATTCGAAACGTCATTGAAAAGTGTCCGCAAATATTGGAGTTCAGCTGGTTAAAAAAGTTTATATTAATTTAATATAGCAATATATTTATGAATTGGATTAAGAAAAAATATTAGTTGAAGAACAGAGTTTTGAGTATTTTAGTATTCTTACGTATATTATCATCTTATAAATTTAATTTATAAAATAAAATTTAAAAAATAAAACATATTATCACTAATAGAAATGATATGAAACTACGTCAGTTTGCAAAAAAAAAAACAAAAACAATTATTAATTACAATACAATAACAATTATTTATTTGAGTAGTTTCTGAGGTACGAAGCAGTCGAGCTTACTCCACTAAAATGTTCTTCATTATTTTCTGTATGTTTTTTTTTTATACACTTTATTTGCGTTTACCTCCCCAGCCCAGCCGTTGTTCTTGTAAAGTTTTTCCTTCAGTGTCAAAGTGTAATAAAATATTACTCATGGTAATTACAATTTTTTGTGCTGCGTTGTTTCTGTTTCTTCAGCTACTGTTGTTGTTGTTGTTGTTGCTGTTGTTTTGCTTTTATTTTCGCTGTCGGCTCAAGTTCAATGTGCACGGCAGCAGAAAAGAGAAGAAAAAAAAAAAAAAACACACACACACGCTGAAAAAAAAAATTTTAACAATTAAAAAGTGTTTTTAGGTGCTTAAAAGCTCAGTAACAACATCGGCCGAGCAGAGCTCAACACCAACACAACAGCAACAGTAGCAACAACAACAACAGCAACAACAACAACAACGACAACGTCGACGAGAAACAACTAGGCAGACGCGACTGCGCCATAAACTTAACAAAAGTGCTGCTGGCGACAGTTCAACGACATGTTTATTAAGTCATATGCAAAATTTGTTAGGCCTGCCACCAAGACCCAAAACCTCTCTCAGTCCCCCAAGCAGTTCCCAACTACAACCACAAAAAAAAAAACCAAACCAAAAAAAAAAAAAAAAAAAAACACAGACAATCCCAGAGTGCGACTGTTAAATGAGAACTCGCTTTGGGATTTATGTGCTCGCACTCTATGAGATTACATAAATGACTATAAAAGTGTGTGTTAATAAAACGACAACAACCAAGCCAAGCCAAAACAAAAAAAAAAAAAGTTGAGAAAAAAAAACCACACACAGTCGACAAATTATATAATTAGTAGCAAAGAAGTTCGTGATTTAAATGTTCAATGCGAGGCGGGAAATATATATAGTAGAGTATAGTATATTATAATTGTATAGTATGTGTATCTATTATATTATACTAAAAAATATAAAGTTTATAAAATATACTAACACACAACGGGAAATACATAAAGCATTTTATAATAAACTATAATAGACTATAGTATAGAAAATATAGTAGATAACATATTCTACTTATATACTGATATGGTGTAAGTTTAGCATAATTATGGTATATAAATTATAGTAAGCATTGGGTTGTATATACAATATACTACAAATATGCCAATATACTATAATTTAAGCATACCAAATGGGAGATTCCCAATCAAATAACGTCTACTAATAGCAGCTGTGAACTGTAAACAAGCAGAAAAAAAGCGAATCAAATAAAACACTCCATCAATAAATCAATAAAAACCACAAACACTTCAAAATGCATTTCACACGCGCCATTTGACAAAATAATTAAAACAGTTTATTTGTTAACAAATTAAATGCCATGAAGCTGGGGGCATTGAAGCATTCAAATTCAATCTCCAAACAACAAAATCAGCATAAACGTTGAACGTTGTATACAACTCAGATATTCTTTTGTTTATAACAAAGTAAATAAACCAAATTGTTTATGGCAATAAATGATAAACCAATTATAGCTTCAAGTCTTTTATTTTTTGTTGGAAACGGAATGGAATGTATCATATGCATAGAAATCAAACCCAATAAATTAGAATTAAAGATACTTTTCAAATTGTCGAATACACTAATTAATGAATTACATAGAAATGTGTAATAATTAAATGTAATCTAAAATGAAATGTAAAAAATTCATTTATTATTAGGAATGAGAATCATTTTCTAAATTATTGAGCTCCATCATGAAAATGTTACCTTATTTTATTACGAACAATTTATGAACATAAATGAAATAAAGTTCAGAACACAAAAAAACCCAAATTTGTGTAAATTACTTAACACAATCAAACAATTGATGCCTCATTCAAATTTGTCATTTAATAAAAGACACAATTTAATTGAATTATTGCACTCAAAAAGCCAAGCCGAAAAATTGAGTTGAGTTGAGTTGAATTCAATTGAATGTGGCAACAAATTATGATTGAATTTCGTGATGATGATTGCTTGTCAAATAAATCCGATAATGGATTTGCCGCTTACAGTCGATTGAGCAAATTAATGTCACTGATTGTCGTATCGTAAACACACACACATATATTCACACACACATGTGTGATGTGTGTGTGTGTGTCCAGCTTCCCTTCTCTCTCTCACTTTGAGGCGATCACTTAATTTCATTGCGAGACAGCCCAGTAGAAACGTTCTGAGAAAAGTGCAGCCGAAACAATAAAAAAAAGAGAAAGAAATGAAGAAAAAAACAAGGAAAATAAATTGTAAATATAAAAATGACAATAGCAAAAAGTGGCAGCAGCAGAAAGATGCAAGCGGCGGCAGCGGCGGCGGCGGCAGGAAAACGAGTAAACACAGGGCCAAGAACAAAGGGACTGGTCAAGAGAGACAAAATGCAGTTATCTGCATTATAGCTAAAAATGTTTCGCCACAAAGAAAACCGAACCGAAACTGCAGGACGAACCCGAAAAATGCCCCGAAAAATGATGGGTTATTAAATGTTGTTAATCTTTTGCCCCTGCCTCCGACCCTGGACAATATTCAAATTTCATGCCGCAAGTGTGCAAAAAAGAAAGAAAGGAAGAAAAAATGAAGTAAAATAAACATATATAAAGATATAGACGGTCAGGTAGCCGAGGCAAAATCTGCTCTCGACACACAGGACACAATAGAGTTAGGCAGGCCGAAAGGACGTCGTAGACGGAGAAACAGCAACAGGAACAGCAACAGCAACAGAAACAAAACCAAAACCCGAACAAGCCTCTGCCATTTGCCTTTATTGTGCACGCTGTTTAAATATTTACGAAGTTTTACAATATTTATGACAGCTAAAAATATAACAACACCTACTTTCGACAACGACCAAAAAGGACACCTTCGTCGACCCTTTGCAGCGTCGCGTCCAGTCCTTGGCCTAGGACACTTGACACTGAGAGACAGAGAAAGCGAGAGAAGGAGAGGGAGAGAGAAAGAGAGAGAGAGAGAGAGAGAGCGAAAGGTAAGGCTTAAGTGCAGCGCACATGGGCTTAGCTAACATGGCCAAAGACAAAACGACAACGACGACGACGGCTTCCTGGCTCGATTGCAATCAATAAACGGCTTAGCCACAGCGGCAGCATAATAATATTCAAATATTTTTAGTAAGTTATTCGCTTTGGCTTGGTCAGTGTTGCAGCCTAATCCATTTGTATGTCAACACTTGGCCCTGGACAGAGGAACAACAACAGGGACAACAACAACAACAACAAGATGTTGTTGTGTTGATGACACTCGAGATACAGCTTCCGTTTTTGCGATGTTCCGTCGTGAGTGTCGTGTTAATCCGCAACAGCAAACACCGACATTGTCCTCAGAGAAAAGGTGCCACTAAGCGCCCTAAACGGAGCTTGGCGTATTTGTCCTCTTGTGTCCTTAGACTATGGATTGGATTGGCTCAATCAGCCGAAAATGCCATACCGAGATGGGCATTAAAAAGTAAATTTGCGTAAATCCGCTCTGCAAAACAAAAGCATGGATTATATTAAAAGGTGCTTAGCAAGCAACGATCTTTGTGGCTAGACAAGTGCAATCGCTCGCTTAAGCGCTTGCTTAACGACGGCTAAACGAATGGCTCAAAGTTCATTGAGAGTTAGTTGGCTCAGTTGATTTTTAAGCTCACTTGGCTTTTATCTCTTTTGATCGTTTTGAGCTCATTGACGACGATCCTCGCACACTCAATATACTGCTAACCATATAGCATAGATTCATTGAGCTCACCTGGACAGCCAGTTACCCAGGTAGGCAGGTGGAGGCATCTCAGACTCAGACTCAAACTCAGACTCTGACTCTGACTGCAGCTGGCAGCTGCCAATCGCTGTATCTGGTGCCAAGTGCTAATAGTTTGACGCCGCCGCCTGACACAGATCGTAAAACTCCAAAACTGAACAAAGAGCAGTTGGCAGACAGATCTTCAACCAAAAGATGATCTCTTAATATCAATATAATCAGCATCATCGGAGTAACAATAAAAGTGAAAAGAAATTAAAAAGAAAAAAATATATATTATAGTTTGTTAATTTAATTATAGATTTCATTTTAAGAATGTAAAATAAATTAAATTTTATTTAGTCATTTGAAATTTGAAAAATCCTAAAGCTAAACTAAACGAAAAATAACAAATTAAAATATATATATATGCATTTATGTATTAAATTTTTAAGTTCTAATAACATATATCAATTCTTTGAAATACAATATTCGTTTTACTTAGTCAATTTAATTATGAATTTAATATGTAAAATCCACAAGCTGAACTACATTGTTTAAATAATAATGTTACAAAATAATGATTCCATTTAATTTGTAAGATCCAAAAGCTTTTGAATAAAAGTGAAAAATTAAAAAATATAACTATCAATTATAAGTTTCAATCGCTGAATCTAATTCCCAAAAATAAAATATTCATTTTATTTAGTTAAAACGTTTATGAATTTAATTTGTAAGCTCCAGAATTTCTTTTTCATTCTAAGCAGTATCGAATTTCTTTGATAGAAATGCGAAAAAATCAAATAAAAATATATTGCTTATATATAATTGATTTATTTCTTTATAAACACTATTTTGTTTGCTTTAATTCTTAAAGTTATTTATTGAAAGAGAAAAAACCAACACAAAATCTAGGCAAAAATCAAACTAAATATGAAGCTAGCTATGGCATCTTAGGCCTTTGATGTGTTTAATTTTTTTAATGCAGTTTCAGAAATTTGTCAATAATTTGTTTTATTTTATTTTATCACACGAGTTTTGGCCCTTAAATGAGGTAAGATCGTATCCAATAGACACATTATATGGATCTTTATCAAAATTAAGAAAATCACTTAATCTGTGAACTCTGTAAAACAAAAAAAAATGTTGCCAAAGTATGCAAGTAAAACGCATTGTTAATTTTATTTGTCATGTATTTATTGTTTGCTTTTATTTCGCCAGCTTATTTTATCAAGTTTCTACATAAAAATGTGTGTGTGCGCTAAATATATATATTTACAATTTGATCAGATATTAAAAAAAAAGATACAAACTAGCTAAGCATAACGCGGATAACACTCACGACTATATCACAGTTCAAACAATGCTTATTAAATGCTACTGAAAAAAAATGTTGTATGGTAAATTAAGCTACATAAATTAACTTAAACAATAAAAGAAAAAAAGCAAAAAAAAAATTAAAAATACGAATAAAGATACAGATACAATTATTGGTATTTTATAACTAAGAAAATGTTTTCGAGAAAATTCACGTAATACTTTCGAGTTGGTTAGGATGCCAAATAAAATAATAAACTAAATAGGAATGCAATGATAATCATAATGCGGTGCGGTGCGGTGCTGTTGATCTTATGTGACTAGAACGGCAACAGCTTCAAAGGGGAGGTAGATATTATTAGGGGTTTGGTTGGGTGAGGGAATGTTTTGTTGGTTTATAGTTGCTTCCTATCAATTGTAATGCTTAATTAGATTGATATTCGATTGTGATTCGGGGCGATAAATAACTTAAACGAGAGCCTATCAAAATAATTAAGATAATAGTAATACTTATGACGCCGTCGGGGGAATAATTTGCGGGTGGGTGTGAGGTAAAGAGAGAGAGAGAGAGAGAGAAGTGGAGCGACTTTGTTTGAAAACTCCATCAAATAATTTACTTAAACTAGGCAAGCTTGGGATTGCGTTTTGGTGGAATATACATAATAATAATATTTAAGATTGTCTTTTCCTGTTTTTTTTCTTATTTTTTTGTTGTTGTTGTTGTTGTTCCGTTTGTCACTTGTGTTTGTTTTGTGTGTTTTTCACGTGCGCAGCACGCGGCGACGCTGATGCAGACAGAGACGCTGACGCTGACGCTGACGTTAACTTTGACGCAGACGCAGATGACGATGATGATGATGATGATGAGGATGACAACGTTGATGGCTGCTGGTGGCGCTTGCCACGTCCACGTCTGCCCGAGACTGAAGCTGAGGTTGCAGCTGACTGCGATGCTGAGCTGGCATCGAGCGACGGTTTGGAGACCTCATTGAACTCTTTGCGGTTGCCGCCGCCGCCAGCATTATTGGCAGCCAGCTGCGAAAGCTGCAACCGCTGCTGCTGCCGTTGCCGTTGCTGCTGCTGCTGCTGTTGTTGTTGTTGCTGCTGCCACAGCTGTTGTTGCTGCGACGACTGTGATGGCTGCTGCTGCTGCTGCTGCAGCTGTTGGCGCTGTCGCTGCCGCTGCTGCTGGCTGCGCTGGCGTCGCTGCTGACGCACACGCTTGCTGTCGCGTCGCAGCAGCTGCCACATGGTGCGCAGAAATTCATAATAATGATGCTTCACAAATCGCACATCAATCGCATCGGCTTCCACCAATTGCATGGTCGATGTTGCCGCTGCACTTGCACTCGCTGTGGTTGCAAGTGTTGCAGTTGATGCTGCTGCCACTGCAGCGGCAGCACCTGGACGACGCTTGCTGCGCAGCTTGAGACGTTTGTTCATATCGCTGCGCGATATTTGCGGCAACTGCGGCGTTTGGCGACGTTGCTGCTTCATCGATGTTGACCGGCCCGGCGCCATCGCCGGATACGTGTTGTTAACGGCCGTCTCAAGTTCACAGAGCATGCTCCGTGAGCTGATCAATAGATCCCTCAGCTCCTTGGCCATCGGCGACTCGCGCTTCAAGTAATGACGATCCCAACTGATCTGGATGCGACGCAAGTAAGCAAAGCTGGCCACATAAGTCTGCATGTTGCGATACCAACGCTTCAAAGCGATCTGCGTGAATGAAGAATAGAAGAGAAACAAATATGTTGGAAAATTAGTGAAGAAATTAATTGGGAAAGCGAGAGTATAAGTATATCTCGCTTAGCGGCCTTAATCAAAGTTTTCTAAGTGTTTACAATGTGAAACTAAGATATTTTTCTCTGTTTTACTTGGAAAACAATGCAACTGCATAACTATCAATTACTGATTTACTTATCAGTAACTACGCTTAACAGCAACTTAGCAAAATAAACTAACGTTAATTGACTTTAATATCATTTCAATTTTAGTATCTGTTAAACGCTAAATATATGCCACTAAGTGCACTAGTGGCGCTTAAGTGCACAATGAGGTCCTCGAGTAGAGCACAGCATTTGATATAAATTTATGTTCTTAGCTAAATATATTTTTCCTGCAAAGTAACTACGTCGCTAAGTGATCATGTGGCGCTTAAGTGCAATGTGTTTGAGTTACTTACCGTTGAATTGGGCTTGAGCTTGGGCAAAAACTTGTAGTTGGGATTGTGCAGCGACCACATCTGCATATCCCGTATATCGATGCCCTTGTGATCGTGGCTATTGTTAAGCGTGCGGTATTCCGTGCCAGCATTGCGCTGCAGTATTTTGAAGATCTAAAAGAAATGGAGAGAAAGCAATAGGGAAGAAACGTATTTAATAATTGCATTAGAATTGCACTTTGCAGCTTTTTTTGCCTTACCTCCTTGGGACGATGGGCGCGACGTCGCTGATTGGCCGTGGATGTGGCGTGATATGTGGGCGGAATGTGTGATCCGCCGCAAGGATTCATCCACTCGAGAGCCGTGGTATTCTCATTGTAATTGCGATAATCATCCCAGCTGCTGTTGCGCTTGCGATGTCGCTTGCGCGCAAGTCCAGCCAAGACTACAGACGACGAGGAAGACGACGACGACGACGACGAAGACGATGATGACGAAGAAGAGAGGGTTGGAGATGGTGATGGGGAGGTTGTGCTTGTACTGCGACTGATGATGGTGGTGGTGGTGGTGGTGGTGCTGGAACCCTCGATTACGGTTAGGCCACCGTGAGCTGTGGCTGCAATCGTGGCCATCGCGAGTGTGGCATGTGGCAAGCATGTGAATTGGAACAGCAGCAGCAGCAGCAGCAGCGGTAACAGGCGATTGGACCACATATCCGCATTGTCCTGCCGCCGATGATGATGATGATGATGGCTCCAGTGGCGCCGATGCCTTTGGTGTTGACTTGTTGCCAGCCTTCTCGCTGCCACTGTCGCTGGCCTTGTGCTTGGTGTTCTTGTTGTTGTTGTAGCCGTCTTGTTGCCTTTAACTTTGGTTGCAGCGTGATGGCAACCAACTGAAAAATGAATTTATATATTTTTTTATTGATGTTGTCGCCTTCTTGCTTCTTGCTTCGTACTTCTTGCTTGATCTATTATATATCTATTACGTATTTACTATATACTCTTATTTATATGTGATTTTGATTTTTTATATATGTATATAGAGAATTTTATTTTATTTTATTCGATTTTATATTTTTTTTTTTTGATCGTGTGTGTTCAATGGGCCAAAAGAAAAGAAATTGCGAAATCGTCTATTTTGTGCAGTATTCCAAAAAAGTGTTCTTTTTTCTTAGCAAATGCAAAAAAGGAAACAGAAATAGAGAAAAAATAAATAAACACACACACACAATAAATATCAAGTGATTAACATGGCAGGAATTGTTGCCGCTGGCTATTCAGATTCGATTCGATTCGATATATAGATAGATATATATTAGCGATTTGTCTATATATAAACAGGACTTCCGTTTTTTTATTTTTTGTAATTCCTTCAACAATGCAAATGCAACAGCAATGCAACTTGCTTGTATCTCAAAAATTTTGTTAAAATTTCTAACATTTTTTAACGCGTTCAAAATATCCGGCTTTTTGGATATTTATATATATATATTTTTTTGCGATTTTTTGGGTAATTTTCTAAATACTTGAAATTTGTTAACAGTTAACTCAAATCTCGAAAACTTGATCCGGAGTTATTCAAATCGTTGACTAAAATATCAATTAGCACTGAGCTCGAGCAAAACTTTTGTGTGCTGCAACGAATCCTTTTCAAAGGATGCAAGGAGCTGCGCATGCGTTCAATCGATTTACGTAAAATTCGAATTCAATTCTTATGATCAACAAGAAAGATGGTAAAAAAAATAATTAAGAATCTAAACTAATACACACACCGCATTATTGTTGAAAAAGATATCCACAAAACAAAATTGTTAGATGCAACAATTTTGCAATATAATAATCCAGTTTATGTCGCGATCTCGTTTTAGTTTATTATACGTATTTTGATTTGTATTTTTTTTTTTTGGGTCACACGCGACGAGGCACTTAAACAAAAAAATTATTGAAAAATTGTGAAAATTGTTTTCACAGATAGTTTGTAGTTTGTTGTCTTTGAATTTGTTTGCAGAAGAAGAAGTTGTTGAAGAACACTTCTCGCGGGCACTTCTGTTCACGTTCAGGCACAAAACCGAACTGAACTCAAAGTTGCGCTGAATTCGACCAGCTTTCTTTGTTGAGCAGCAACAGCAACAGCAGCAGCAGCAGCAACGTCAACGACAGCAACATCAGCAGCAGACACCCGATAACCCGAAACCGAACCGACCGACGCGACGTCATTCAGACCCAGTGTTAAAAGACCATGTGAAAAACGAACGGTACGTAAAACAGAAAAACTGAAGACTGAAGACTCACTCTATATATGCGTGTGTGTGTGAGTGGGGCAGCGCTGCCTGCCAAGTCTATAGCCATATCCATATATCCAGGTCCATTTGCCTGCCTGTCTGTCTGTCCGTCTGTCCATCTGTCTGCCTGATCGAGCGAGCGAGCGAGAGTTACCTGGGCCTGCCCCGCTCTAAGTCTTTGTATACCTGAACCTGAGTGTGCATCCTACACTCACACTCACACACACCTATACACACACTCTGGCATCCAACTGCAAGGCAGACCAACCAGCTAGCTAAGCCAGCATTTTTCATTTCTTCTTTTTCTTTTACGTTTGCGTTCGTTTTTTCTTTATTGTGTTGAAGCCGTGTCGCCATCGCTCTGTTGATAGTTCGGCAACAGGCTTATTTTCTACTCGTCCAATGAAAATATTTCACTCAAAGCGCCTCTCTCTCTCTCTCGCTCTTTCTGTCTCTATATATGCCTCCTCTCACACTCGCTTTGCAGAGCGGAATGGATAAACTACCTGAACCACATTACTCAAGCGCCTGCCCCAAGGCAATTCTCTCGCTCTCTCTCTCTCTATTTTTTTGGGTTCTGAGTTTGCTCTCAATATCACGCAGCCTTCAACAAAATGACCTTGGGAAGGCTGGCGGCTGTCGACTGTGGACCAGGGCTTCACCACCTTTCACTTAGCACTCCAAAAAGTATGCTGATGAAAAATCAACATACGATCGCAAGGCGAAATTGCCTTCCTTTCAAATTTAATTAAAAAGAAAAACAAATAAATAAATTTACATTTAATGGTTTCAAATTTAATAATGATTAAATACATTGAATGCTGAAAGGATATATTAAGCTGAAAGAAAATAAAAGCAGAAAGCACTTATCAAGGACTTATTAGTATTTTAAAATTTCATTGTATAAACAAATGAAATTCTGAAATTTAGCTGAAAAGAATACACATAAATTGGTGCTTTCAAATCATTTTAATATTTTTGTGGCAAAATTAACAACAAATTAAAAAGAAACTAGATTAAATGAGCGAATTATTTCATGCTTATTCCATATTATATTATTAAAAGATTTCCACTTTGTCTTCAAACAATTAAATGAAATAGTTTTGAAATAAAGAATAATATTGTTTTAAATAGTAATGAAAATATAATTATTTTGAAATCGCAATGATTTAAAAAAGTATTTAATATGTAAATCCAAGAGATTTAAAAAATGAAATATAGAATTTCAGATAATTTGTAAAGAAATTAATATTTGCTACAATATATATTTTTACTTTTAACGTATCTCAACTCTGAATTTCTGAACTCTCAAAGCCTTCTTTCTATTAAGAAATTAAATGAAATCGTGAGGAACTTTAATTGAAATACTAATAAAAATAATAAAATTAAATTGCATTTCAATGTGTAATGTTTAAACTTGTTAGAGACTTTAATTACTATATACAGAATTTAAAATGAATTTAATGCTTTTTATATAATGTAACTTTTAATATATCTCAATTCGTTTAATATTCGTAATTTCGAAACTCTCAAAGGCTTCTTTGACGTCACTTCAACTTAAGCTTTCTCAATTAAATTCAAAATCTTGTCACACTTTAAATAACTTTGTCTGCCGAGTGATTCCCTTTTTGTTTTGTAATCATGTCGAGTGAAATGTTTTGAGTGCACTGACAGATCGTCAGCTACTGTTTAGCATATTTATACATTTCTCGGCAGCTGCTGCGCCAACGTTTTTGACGGTAATTAACATAAGCAGGTCAATTGCAAAATCCGCAAGATTAGCGCGTGTGGCAAAAGGTGGCAATATCGAGATGCCTCCTGCGAATGCCCCAAATGAAAAGGACGCAGGACGCAAAGGACTCTCTCGAGTACCTGGTACCGAGTACCTAGCAAATTACTGGGCGGTCGCCTGATCACAACTGAAACGGCCTCCGTGTTGGTTCTCTGTTCTAGTTCTCGTTGTTGCTGTTGTTGTTGTTGTTGTCTACCTCCCCAATAGTGACACAGAAAAATAAATAGTTTAGGTCAAACAATTGACAAGTTAATTAAATGTTGTTGCCTGTCTTGTGTTTTGTTTTGTTACAAAAATTATGGTCACATTGTTTGGACCGAACAGCTGTGCTGTGCGCGCTGTTATGTGTTGTTCACTTTTGGCCCAGGACAACAGGGCCAACAGGGCCAACAAAGGCTATGGTGCCCACAGGGCCGGGAGCCGCCTCTCTGAGACAGAAAGAGAAAGAGAGAGGGAAAGAATGAGAGATCCTTTTGGCCCTGCGTCTAACCAACGAATGCAGCAGGAAGCAGCAGCAGCCGTGTTGCACAGCGGGGCAACTCGCCTTGATTTTCGCCGCGCGCCACACAGACACAGGGCCAGGACATGCTGCTGCTGCTGTAGTTCTCGCAGGACATATATCAACGTGGCAGCGTTCTTTGTGTGCCGTCGTCCCTTGGGTGACTCTTTCCCTCTCACTCTCTTTCCCACTCTATGGTCGTAGTCGTATCTGTATCTCAATCTTGTATCTGTATCTCGTACTTTTGGCTGTCCAATTCGCACCAACAAACAACTTCATATACACTCGCACACGATTATTGCTTTGATGAGCTCCTGCTGCTGCTGTCTGTATACAACAAGAAAAGTGCGCAGGCGCGGCAGGACGCCCCGTCGTAAGGATCCGTGTGCAATACCAAATACCAAATACCCAATACCCAAAAATGCCCAAAAACTCAATCGCAGTCGCAGTCGCTCAGTCTCTGTTTTACTTGCCATTCGTTCTGGCCAACAAAATATTTAGCTACAAAATTGAGTTGTTGTGTGAGGTCCCCGCTTTGCCGCCGCTGTCATGTTGTAATTTTTTACCGGCCGTATCTAATCGAAAGGATACGCTTAAATTGCGACAGCCAAAGCAAAAGCGGCCAAACACCTTGGCCGACCTCGCATCGAACGAGGCCAAAACGCACAGCACTCCGGAAGGTTGACCATTCCCAACGCAGCAACCGCAGCGAAGTGCTGACTCAGAAATACCCTGCAAATTAGGTAGAAATTGAAAAACGATGCTGCTCATATTGAAATGCTTAGTAAATGTAACAATATATTAAATAATACGCAACTAATGCTGAATATTTTTGAATTTATTTCGTTATTAAATCATAAAGTCATTGTAATATTAATTATGAGGAAAAAGTTGAGCATTTTATTATATTTAAATATTTGAATCATTCAACAATTTCAAAGAACATATCTTATGACAAACAGACATGCAAATTTAATTTGAATTCGAAAACTACTTTGTAAAAACATAGTATAAAAAATAATAATATAATATAAAATAATATTATAAAATTTAATCAATTAATTTCTAAAGTACGACACCTCTTCATAACATAGTCACAAATGTCTATCTAACAAAAAGTTTAATTTTTATTACTATTTAGTATTTATTTTATTATTTTAGTATCAAATACGAAAATCGAATTATAATTAATTTATTAAATGAATATGAATGAATGAATATAATTATTAAATGAATATGAATTGATTCCTACATCAGTAGTTTTTTTTTATAATTTGACTTATGAATATATATTGTATTCTAATTGAGATATACTTAAAATTATTTAAAAAAAAAATATATGTATATATAAAATTACTCGTATATTGTAAATACATATAATTACATTCTCTGTACTTTTACCTGTGCGTAACCAATATACACTTCTTCTAGGGTATAATCATTACACGCTGCTTAGCTCCTGTCCCACACACTCACACACACACACAGTCACATCCATACACGCAGAAACCGTAACCGTAACCGAAACCGAAGTTGAAGACGAAACCGAAATCGAAACCAAAGCCGAACCAACAAAACCAGAACACAACCCTCCTTTGAGTTGTCTCCTGTGTTTTGAGTGCTCGCCTCTGTTTATGTGAGTGTGAGTGCGACTGTGCGTGTGTGTGTGTGTGTGTGTGTGTTTTTGTGTTTTGTGGGTGTGCAACAACTTCATAGAGGTGTGAGTTTTTAGAGGCTAGTGCTGTTTTGATTATGCGTAAAATCGTTTCACTTTATCATGATTTTTACTGCAATTCTCACATTGAGGCAATGCTTCAGGTGTTCGGGGTCGGGTCGACCCTCCGTCCGTCCCGCTGTCCGTCCATCAGTCAGTCAGTAAGTGAGCTAGCTGATTAGTTTGTTTATTTTGTTATCGCTGCTGTTTGATTTGCCAAATTGCCGTTGCAATCCGCATTCGTTATGGATTATAAACCCACAATTATCCATGACATGCTGCACATGCGGCACATGAATGGAAATCTATTTTCATTTCAATTTAAGTTGCATTTACTCATTGCTAATTTTGGAAAATATTTCAATTAAGGAACTCTTTCTATTGGATGATCAATCGACTGACTGATAGATAAAATACCTAAATGATATGACAATATAATTAGAATTCTTCAGTCTGCAAATTTTGTTTAGTACTTTTTATTGAAATGCTGGATCACTAGAATATTTGCTAATACATTGGTGTTCAATACTTACAAAAACTGAATTTATTCATGGTAAAAAGCAATTTAAAATTTAAAATGATATATATTTGTATTCGTTTATTTAGGAACATGTCTAAAAAAGAACGAAAGAGTTCAAGGAAAATAAATTTAATCGACTTGACTCGATACAAGTATTAAAGACAAGAATATATAATATATACTTTATAGGGTCGTATATGCCATATTCTGCCTTTACATACATTTTCTGGAGGCACAACGTTAAAATACCCTTCAAGCCTTTGGTTACAGGGTATAAGAATGATAACTTCCGCTACTTATATAACAAAAACGTGATTCAGGAGCATTTTCTCAACGTCAATAAATAGGTTTATTAGTTTGGATGATCTTGAGTCAAAGTATTTGAGTTTTATGATTTTAACATATTTGTTAATTCAATAGTAAACACATATTTATATATTCACATACATATTTATTAAGAAAACAAGGTATGATTAATAACCATTTGAATTATGGAAAATTAATACCACTTTCGTTTTAATTTAATAGTCTTTAACAATAGCTCTTGCAACTATTTGAAGTATTAAAAAGTTTTAATGAACATTTTTGTAACTTTATTTGATACTGATTTTAGTTTGCCATTTTCACTTTGCAATGGAAAAATACCTTCTACTGGGGTCAATAAAAATTTTTAGTATATCAGCGAATATATTTGCATCTTTCAAACCTGCAACTTAATTAGTTTAGTTTGCATTCAGAGCTTAATTTGTTTATAGATATAGTTTGTACAAATACTATTTTATTTAATTTGAATTTCAATTATTTGCATGCAAATTGATTGCTTGAATTAGGAAATGCATTTCTTATTTCGTGAGGAAATTTAAAATCACTGAAATCATTTAATAGTTTCAGTATTCTATAATCATACAAATAATTCATATTTTATTTTATTACCATTCACTTTCTAAGGAAATTAGTTATCCCATATTATCTTGTTGCCGAAGTCAATTGTTTTTGCTTCAGGCGAAGATTATAATGTATGCAATTGAAAGAAATGATTTTAATCAATGCCACAAGACAATCATAATTTAAGAATTTAAGATAAATAGAGTCATCTGGATAAACTAATTAAAATAGTGTCTTAATGAAAATTTGTAATTCACTTTGGTATTGATCAATTTCTTTTTCTTTATTATTTTATGCTACTAATTTATGTCTGTTGCTCAAGTTTAAGTTAGTTTTTAATCCTCCGCTAAGTAAATCCAGCTCACGTCAACAAGCGACAGATGAATAATAGTATTTTTGGTGCAGTTGGAAAATCCAAGAGATACTCAGATACAAATATCGCAACAATGATTTAACGAAGAAATTCCCCACGCTGATGCCAATAATAAAACTTGAGTCAACGGGGCACTTGCACTTTTGGGGCGGCGCTTTGAGGCGACTTCACACACACACACACACACACAGACAAAAGAGAAGAGCATGAGAATGAGAGTGAGTGCACACGGTGGCAACGCTCATTAATCTGCATTTGTATTGGAGTGTCTGCACTTGCGTGTATGTGTGTGTGTGTGCTGTACGCTTCGCTCATTGGCGCAGAGACAGTTTCGATTGCGCTCAGTTGTTAAGTGAACGACAGCAAATGGACCAATACAAACACATAAATTATGCTCACTTCGTCTCTGCGCTCAGCGGGGAATGCGAGTGTGAGTGAATGCAGAGAGTCAGCGTGAGACACACGCAAACAGAGACAGAGAGAGAGAGAGAGAGAGAGAGAGAGGGAGAGCGAGAGAGCGCACGAGTGGAAATGTGAATGACTGAAATTGAGCGGAAAAGTGAACAAAAACCTGCTTCGCTGTTCAAGTTCACGTGTTTTTGCTGTTGTCGCAGTCGCAGTCGCTGCTTCTGCCGCTGCCGCTGTCGCTGTCAACGTTGCGCACTGGCTCATTGCAGTCGTCTTCGTCGTTGTCGTCGCTGTGCCTCGTTGAATTCATTCATAAAACCCCGACGTCGACGTTGCCGTTGGCGTCACTGTTTGTATCATTGCTGCTGTCGCTATCTCAGTCACTGTCGCAGTCGCTTTTGCAGTCACTGCTGACTCAATGGCCACGCGTTTGGATTAACAGTTAGCTCTGATTAGACACTGCTGAGTGATGAAAGGGGGAGGGAGCGGGGGCGAGGCGTTTGGAGGAGCACTGTATGACGACGCCATTGCCACGCGCATCGAGCCAACCGCAGATCGATCCGATTACCTATCGATGTAGCCAAAGCATCGCACACACACAGGATACGAACCGAATGCGAAGCCAGCGAAGTGTGAATCAATGTCAACGTCAGTCTGTGGCAACGACGCGACGATGGCGCCGTGGCGCCAAAGCAACTCAATATTCGACGATCCGTGTGGCCACAAAAATCACAAATGGTTGCACAAAGGGTGCAACTTTCTTCTTCTCATTCGAGGTGTACTCCTTCACTTGTTTAATAATCTGAATAATAGTAGCAATATAAATAAATACAAATTAATACAATTTCTCTAAGAAAGAGAATATTTTATATGAAATTTAAAAAAAACTTAGAATATAATTTGATAAAATAAAGTGATACTTATATTAGTTATTCATAATTTTGAACAACTTTAATCTTAATCTTGACATTTTATAGATTATATAATAGAATTATTTAATGATCAGCATCATTTGTAATTCTACCAAATCATATCTAAAATTGCAATCACATTTGTTACAATTCAAGATAAGATAACACTCGATTTAAAAGACGAGATAAATTTGAGCTGAAAATGATGCATTATTTTTTTTATATGTGCGGTGCATTTAAACTGAAGAAAATGTATAATACATTTATAAGGATAAAAATTGTTAATAGTTGAACAAAAGCAGTTCAACTAAAACTAAAGCCGAACAAGTTGCCATGCGTTAAACGGAAGCAGTTGCTAGTTCACTCAAAATGAAATTGAAGCAGTTGCTAGCTAATCAATAGAGTATAACGGAAGACGTTGCTAGTTCAGTAAGAGTATAACGGAAGACGTTGCTAGTTCCCCAAAGAGTATAACGGAAAAGGATGCTAGCTCCCTAAGAGTATAGTATAACAGAAGACGTTGCTTTTAGTAAGAGTATAACAAAAGCAGTTGCCAGTTCAGCAAGTGTATAACAGAATCCGTTGCCAAGAGTATAACAGGAGATGTTGCTAGTTCGTTCTACATAAGCAGAGAATCATGCTAACTTAAGAGTAGTTTGTTCCCCAAAAATTCTGCATTTAATTTTGTTTTGATGCTATGAGCGAAAACTTCTGTTCATAGCTATTGAAACACTGGTATTCTATGCTCATTTAATTTGGCAAAGTATTATGAACATTATTTTATACAATTAAAAGTTAAAATGTGTGTTTTATTTAAAAAACAACGACGACTATCAAATGACTAAGTAATGATAATAGAGCTAAAAAAAAATATAGTAATTGTAAATCTATTCGGTTATCATCAATTGGCCAATAGTTCTTGATGCCAAGATACGATATCTGAAATCGTATTCAAAAATGCAAGGATGATCATAAGGCATACATAATTACTAGTTAGTAAAATATTATTTCATTGTAAAAACTATTAAATAATATATTGTACAATTTCCAATTAATACACATAAATGTGATTGAAAGCAAAAAATGTCACGAGCAACACCATTTACAATGAAAAAAACATAAGAAACAGTTTTAAAAATAGGTAAAAGTTTTTCTTATATGTTTAAATTAACACTATATTCAAAGCTAATAATGATTTAGAAACTTATTCTGTTTTACGATAAGACATATACAAATTCATTAATTTTTTAAATTTGGTTTGATTAATTTTTGAAATTACCTTAAAAATAATAATTATAATTAACTTCAACTAAAGTGCTAATCGAGAGCTTTAAGATTCATCTTTATATAACATAGTATATGTTTATCCATATATGTTATGTTTGCACGTCAAGTCAATCAATATAAAATGCAATGAGTAATTTAATTTGAGATGATAATAATAATAACAAAAAAAAAACCACTCCTGATGTTGTCTTAATATTTTTTACTTAGGTTACGAAATGCAAAAGAAAAGAACTGAAATGTTTTTATTCTTACTTTTAATTTCGAAATCTATATATGTAAATAGCTATTTAAGTTATTTCATATTATTTAAGTAATCTCATATTATGATGTAGATTTTAAGCAGAAGGCCTTTGTAGCTATTATAATTGCTGGTAATTTCTTAATAATAATAATAATAATAAAATTTCGAAATCAATAATTTTGATTACATTATATTACGCGTGATTTCTCGTTTATTCAATGTGCAAATCAAGTTGAAAAGTATATATATATATACAGTACATTACTGCCGATGATGAAATGAAGAAATGACCTTAGGATTTATATATGGCAATCGAATTAAAAATAAAGAAAAAATCCTATTTCAATCGGAGCAAGAATAAACCACATAGTCACAACTGCGTTTTATATTGTTTGAACTTTTTTATATACTTACTTTATGCGACTATAGTATCCACAAATTTTTTACGCATTAAATCAGTGCAATAAATATAAAATTAAACTCTGTTTTTTTTTGTGCAGAATTCTCTTGCGTACTCTACGCAATACTTAATGGGTTAGTATAGCGATGTAGCCTTGGAGAACCGGTTAGCGATGTCCCAAAATAAATGGGGCGATGTTTCCATCAAATTGACAGTTAACATAGTTGTTTAAGCAAACGAAACAGTTTGTGACGTAGGTGAGAAATTGGCCGGCAAGTTGTCAATACTTTTGCCAGCGACTGTCGCGAACACAATTTTGTTTTTTGTTTTTTGCTTTTTTTTCGTCACATTCACTTAGAACAAGATCATAATGATCTTTGTGAGTTTCGAGTGCAGTGAATGTGCCGCCTCCTCTCCCCTCTAAAGTGTTTGTATTACCCAACTAAACGATCGGCATTTGGCGAGCGTTTTGCGGCGAACCCCGCTGAGTCAGCTGCCAATAAAGTGAACACGGTATGTAGATGGGGTTTTTCAACGCTTCCAGCAATACGTACTTTTGCTATGTACACATACTTTTGTAAATTCATGTGTTGGTATCTATGAATGGAACGTGCTCGGGCTCAAGTTCGGGCATTGTACCATATATTTTATTTTCGTTTTTTGCCTTGCTTTTGTTTTTTCGATTTTGGGTGGGCCAAGGCAAATGTCATTGGATTGTTACACACTATGTGACAATAGTTGAGATTTGCTGTGAACCGGAAATAACGGGAACTACTGTGACTTGAAAGCAGTCGAAAGGGTTTCCAATCAAAACGCATTTTATAGTTGAGACAAAAAAAAACGTTGTTTATTAGCTGATATAATACTTGGGGCTTACATTAGCAACGAGAACAGAAGACATAAGAAATAAATATAAATATTGATGTGAATAGAGCAAGGAATAGAAATAGAAATGCGATATAAATAGTAAATAATATTCGGTGTGTGATGAATTAAATATAATATGCATTATGCAGTAATAATACGATAAATAATGCTATCAAATTCTAAATCAAAGTAAAATTAAAAGTAAAATTACATTAAATCATAGTGAGATAAATAAATAATGAATTCACGGTATTAGCTACTATATGCTATTAGTAAACATTGATTAAATAGTACACATGAATAGTACACATAACAAAAAAAAATGTAAGTATGTTAAGTACAGTTGCGTATACTTAATATACGTATACGATATGAATTCGATGATCTTGCTGTAGATTTTTCTTTCTTTCTTTTTTGGCATTTTCTTGTACACTGTTGCTGTTGCTTGTCAGCTTCTTTAGCTGCTGCTACTGCTGCTGCTGCTGCTGCGGATTATTTAGCATAGGAGTTGCGCCAATCGCGCATATTTCTTCTTAATCACACGCAAGACTTCGAGCGTGTGATTGGCGGCAGCATACCCTGGCCAAATGTGATCGTGATTGTAATCCACCATTGTCGTATGCGATAAATCAAACGACAACTTGAGCAACTTAAAAGCCTCCTCTCCATTGTGCTCAACTTTTTCCTTAATTAAACTGAATGTGTTTTTATCATCCACGGTCATATTCAACGACATCACATCTCTGAGCAATTGATGAAGGACGTACAATGTTCTCGTTATCTTTCCCACCTCTTCATCGAGGGACTTAACATCAGAAGCATCGTATGTATCGTTCACATTGGCCTTGACCTCTTCGATAAGGTCATGCTTCAGCTGCAAATCTTGTAAGCTCAAAAAATGGTTGCTTGCGTTTAAGTTTTCGTAAGAGTGATTCTTCGCCTGCGAGTAAAGAAAAATGTAAAACACATTTTTTCATTAATATTTTTGTTACATTTTCGAATGCATTTCGATTTTAAGCTGCGAATATTGAACTTACGTAAATCGTCAAGAGCTCTTCAATCTCGTTTTTAGTATCATTCGCAAGCTTCGTCACGTTGATCAATTGCTCCGACAACATTCTGCAGTCGATTTTCGTTGGCGCTGGCGTATTCACAGCCGCCCGCAGATGAACGTGATGACGATGTTTCAGTATCAAATGGCGACCGCTCAAACGAATTGGAGACGCGTTTGTATTCGCCGGAAAGCTCGAAGATGCCACTAACAATATCACCGCAAGGACCAAATAATGTGAAGTGACTGCAATGGGAAGAAAATGCTTTGATTAGTAAACGATGTCATTCTGTTTAAATGCTTAAATTCTAAACAAAACTAATTCAATTTAAAATGTAAAATAAATAAAAATGAGAAGAAAAAACTTTGAAATAGTTCACCAAAATATTATGTATGCATCGTGTGAGCCAAAAAAACGTTGATTTCGATTTAAAACAACTAATTTTAAATTTGCTACCAATTCTCAGTTAACACTGCTTAAAGCTAAGCTATCAATTAAATATATATTATATAGAATAATTCAATAGATTCATTTCATTATGCATTCAATACAATAAATAATATTTAAAATAAAATACATATTTTAATTTGCGAAATGTAAGAATGAGTTCGATGAGTAACTGATTCCAATCTTAATTATATTTAATAATAGAAATGTGATTTATTGAAGCACACACAATTATAATTTGGATATTTTTGGCTTGAATCACAGTCAAATGAAATAGCAATTGTCTTGTCTAATTGGATCTTTTGATGCCACTAATTGAGAGCTGGTTGCTGAGCCGAAAAATAACCATACCAACGACCTACATACATATGTACATATATGTATGTATATCTGCTGTTGTCTGTAGTCTGTTGTCTGCTTTACGGCTCTAACCTGATGATGAATTTTTTTTTGTTACTCTTTTCTTTATTTTGTTGTGACGTACACTTGCTCAAATATCAGACAGAGATTAGAAATATCAGAATATCAGAGTAAAGTGTGTGTGTGTGAATCATTCGTTGCGCAAAGTGGATATTCCATTAAAAAATTCGTTTCGATATGGATTTTGGGGTACGATCGCTGAAGTACGTATACGACACGTGGTCCACAAGAACTTACACAATGGACTGTAGATAATTTGTTGCGCGTTAACACGAGTGCAACATGTTGTAGTTGCCGTTGCTGTTGGCGTCTCATGTGCCAGACGCTGATCGGATGTTGTTGAGGCTGTCGCTGACGCTGACACTGAGGCTGAGGTTGCCTCGAGGCGAACACTGGAGTCAGGACTCGAGCGTTTGGATAATTTGTGGTCTTTGCGCGCTTGAATGCGACTATTGTGACGTGCAGTGAAACCACCACGAGCACTTAGCTCAGTTGCTGTTGTTGTTGTCATTCTGGTTATATGCGATATTCTTAGAATTTGATTTGATTTGATTTTTGTTTTTGTTTTAGATACTTTTTTAAATTGTTGTTGTTGTAGTTTGTTTTTTTTTTTTTGCTTTTTGCTTTTGAGTTGTATTTGGTTTTGGTTTGGAAGTAGTATTTTATTTGATTTAACTTTTTATGCACATAAATTTGCTATTTGGTATTTCTAGAGTGAACAGAAAAAAACGTGTGTGTGTTTTGTGATTTGTGTGTTGTGCGTTGAGTGCAGCGGAGAATTGCGACTCCTTAGGCTTGGTGACAAGTTCTGACTGACTGACTGCTGCTGCTGGAAGCGCACAAGTTAACTCTTCAAGATCTGTAACTTATTTATATTTGATGGCGAACCACACAGCATTTTTATGTTAAATAACGGACGCGCGGCTGGCGGCTGGCGCACGCGAGCCCCGAAGCCCGAACGCCAAGCTTCACACACTCACACTCACACTCACACTCACACTCATGCGAAAGCATCTTGAGCAACGTCAAGTGATGACGACAATTGGGTACGACAACCAATCATATGTAAGACCACCACACTTACACGCACATTTGCAAAAGCACGACGGCGACGACGTCGACGACGGCGACGTCGCGAGAGTTTGCCGAGGTGTCGAGATGCCGATGTGCAGACACACACAAGTGCGCACACCCTCGCTTCGAACCGAACGCAAAGTGCACACTCACACACTCACACACACACACATACGCAGAGAACGGAGCAGAGCAGAGCGCAGAGTTTGAGCGAAATACACACACACAGAGAGAGGGAGAGGGAAAGACAGAGAGAGAGAGAGAGAGAGAAAGAAAGTAAGTAAGCTAGAGCTGGAGACTCGACGTCTGACGTCGATTCGATTCGATTTATCGTGGCTGCTGCCAGCCACGCGCTTGGGGAAAATTTTTTGCTGTTATTGTTTTTTTCTGCCTCTGCTTCTGCTTCTGCTTCACACACACACACACACACACACACACACATTGATTGGGATTCGCAGCATGCGAGTGGCGAATGTGTCGCCTTAGCTTTGGCTTTATCTCTTCGTTTTATTTTCACTGCTGAGTCAACAACAACAACAACAGCAACAAGAAAGCCAAACACACGCTCCAAGCAATATTTGTTGCTGTTTTTTTGTTTTTTTTTTTTTTGTTTGTTTGTTTTCTTCCTGTCTTAGGAAGGTTGTCTTAATTTATGCGCTTGCTGCATGCCCCAAAACGGATGTGCTATTGCACATTGCACTTTGGCTAACTTACGCGGCATGTTTACATACAACGTACACAATGATTGTCCACGTTGCTGTGTTGCATGCCGCTTGCCGCTTGCCGCATGCCGTATGCCACACTTCCGCACTTCCGTTTCAAATTCCTTTGCCTTCGTCTCTTCTCCTGCGATGCATTCTTAATTTATGAATTTGTTGTACAGTTTTTTATTTCGACGCATTTTTCATTTATGCATTTGTTGTAAAGTTTTCTCCTTATTTATTAATTTATGAATTTGTTGTATAGTTTTCTCCTTATTAATTTATGACTTATTTATGAATCGCTTGAATTGTTATAAAATATTTTGTCACACATTTGTCGATCACACACATTATTTCATCATCATCTAGGGACAATTAATTGGGCTTATTTCGATAGAAAACCAATCAATCTTATCAATATGATGCAATTTTGTCATCGAACAACGCACACACTTTTATTTGATATTCTGCAGTATTATTTGCATTTTGCATTTTGTTTTTGTTTCTTGCTTCTGCTGTTGAATTATAATAATTCTGCTGTTGCTGCTGCTGCTGCTTTGGCATTTCCGACTCGCGACGTTGCAATACAACCAAGGAACTGAACTGAAGGCCCCAACTCAGTAAGCAACATAACAGACAATGGTCAAATGCCGCCTTATACAATTAAATGGAAAGACGAAAACGCACAGAGGAATCGAAGAGCACAAAAAGTACAGAAAGTGCGTATATAAGAGACACTTGGCCAATTGCATTTGCCACTTTCATTCAATTCTTATGCTCTCTCTTCGATCGTTTAACTGATTTTTCTCTTACGCACATTGCAACTTCATCAACATAATTCGTTTACATAAAATCACTCATACGCCCCATGTGATTTTATGTATTCTTAACTGCAAACAAAATTCCCAAAGATTTCTCTTCTCTTAATTCTATTGCTATTTATATTTCAATTAATTTTCAATTTTAAATTCATTTTCTAAATTACGAATTCGAAGCAAAGTAAAAAAAAAAATGCATATAAAATTCCATAATCGTATTTACATTTAACAAAGATTTGCACAGAAATAATTAAGATAATCAATCCTGTCATAACTTATCCAAATTTTAAGCACAACATTAAAAATATGTTTTTATGCCATTCATAAATGCTAAATTATTAAAATTAGTTGATCTCGCTGTACTCTAGAATTATATTCTAAATAATATGCTAAATAAATATTTTTTAAATATTCATAGCCATTTTTGTTTTATATATTTTAAATTATTAAGAATAATATATCAATTGTATTTTAATTACTTAAAATTAAGCATGACTGAGAAAAAATGTTGAGCTACAATTTTTGCAATATTCCTTTAATTTTCAACTAACATTTTGAATTAATAAAAAACATATTCTCTAAATTGATATTCATTTTGAATTATTCAAAAAGCATATCACATATTTTTGAAGTATAAATTGAGTTACAATTTTTGTACTTCTTTCTTTCTTTGATTGTGAACGTAACTTGCATTACTCAAAATTGGAAATGATGATGATCGAATCGCGCGTACTTTCCGAACATTTCGATGTATTCTTTGTCTTTCTTGTTTTCTATTCCTAACATCCGCCAGTGCAATAACAACGAAAAGCAGATATAATTTGATAAGTACATAAATATCAGTTGATTCGTGGAAAATGTGCCTATAGCTGACCCGCAGCTGCGTGTAATTATACAAGCATATTTTTCGCCCTTTTTCCTTTTTAGGCAGAACGAACGAACGTATGAGAGAAAAAAATAAACAATTGGCATGACAACGCATAAAAGTGTTGTTTGCTAATTCCAGCACATGAGGTGCGAAATGACATCGATATTAATGTAGCTTAGTTAAAGCTATGTACACTAATCTGAACGCAAGTGCGAGTGCGAGTATGAATATATGTTGCTACAATATATTCGCATTGTTGCTGTTATTTCTGTGTGTATTGATTGAATGACACAAATGCGGCTTAAGGGCGGCACTTGACTTTGCGTCTTGCTTTATTTAGAAATGACCAACACAACAGATTGCGTATCATAGTGACGTATTGAGTTGACTTTACTCAACTGGACTTGACTTGTGACTCCACAACGACCGACGACGCTGTTTCCTCGACGAAGTGAATGAATTGCATCAAGCATTCTAAATTTGTATTATGAATGGATTCAATTCATTCAAATTCTATTACTACTAACTTGCGTAGGGGAAACTCTTCTTATTACGCTACTGTTTGCCATGATTAATCATACGCATTTGCTAATCTACGCTAGTTGCAGTAAAACGTCATGAATTACTTTACTTTAAACTACATTTCCTTAATGCTGGACCATATTTTTATTAGTTTTAATAAAGAGTCATTCTGGCTAAAGGAGAATTCATTCTTTTAGAATCTGTTTGTATGCTTTGTATTAATTTTGTATTTTTCATTAATCTATCGAAAATGTTGCTACGCATAATGAATGAATTATTTTCTTAAGTTATCTTAACTTGATTCGATTTGCTCGCCGTTTCCTCGACTAAGTGAATGAATTGCATCCAGCATTCTAAATTTGTAATATGAATGGATTCATTTGATTCAAAGCCAATTACTCTTACTTACATATTGTGAATCATGTCGATGGGGTCCGGGATTAATCTTACGCATTACTATTCTACGGCGGATATAGTAAAAGGTGTTTAGTTACTTACTCTTATCCTCATCCTCTTAAATATTGACATATAACGCAAATATTTTATCTCGCACAATCAGATATTTATTTTAATTGCATCAGCTGCCTGCCTGCCATAAAGCAGAGCGAAATTGTCTAACAATTCTCTATCATCCGCAAACTGAGTGTCTTTTTTTTCTTATGTACTCATCGTAAGTTCGCCACACAAACACATTTACAAGTGACAACTTACAAATGGAATTTATGCATCCGGCATGGAGCATAAAGCAAGAAGCACCTCGAGATCTGAATGTAAAGAAACTACAGACTCAACATTTGTGATTAAAACTTATAAATAACCCCATTTAAACGGGTTAATTTATTGTTTTATTTGATATTATCTAAAATAAGATAGTTAACCAAAGCACAATCTTTTATATGAAAATAGAACAGATGCATTTATATTGAATATCAGAAGAGATTCAAAACTTAATAGGGAATGAAAAGTGTATACATTATATTCAATTCTTAAAATACACAAAATTAATGCACTGCTAGAGTATCAAAATATAGGCTATATTCAGTATATTGATACAGTACATTATTCATTTTTACTAACAGCAAAACCATTCGGCAAAAATACAAAAATATATCAAAGGCTATATCTGGTGTATTGATATAGTAATATATATTGAAAATATACCATACTATACATACCAGATTGTTAGCTAAACAAATAAAACCCGATTGCAAAAGTTACTTCTACAAAACAAAAGTATTTCTTAAATAACTTCCACAATTTTTGTCTGATCGCATACAAATTTTCAGGAATCTGTAATATTGTATTTATTCTTGCAAACTCGTCTCGTGTGTTGACGCTGATCAAGAATATGTATAGGTGCCTCTTTCTGTCCGTACATACACTTCCTAAAGGCAGAACCTTCTAATACCCTTCTAACCTATACAAAGCGGATATAAAAATGAATTTAATTAGACCAGGAAATCGGTGGAAAACAATGGTTGTTCCATAATGATGATTTCAAGAGTTAGACAGCATAAACAATTGAATGATACATTTTCATACTGAGTCAATAGCTAATAATAAAATTAGCTTTGTATTACATTGTTTCATGACGTTTGCGAATGCTCTCAATGTTGATAATTCACATTGCTATGTAAATACATATCCAAGTATCCAAAGGTCCAAATATGTATATAAGAAGTGTTTTCAATGGCTGACTAAACCATCAGTAATCAGCAATGCTCCACATTACTATATCGGAATAATATTCCATTTCCTTAGGCAAGCTGTGTATAAACAAGCTAGAATAAACTAATGATGACCAGGGATGCAATTGTGAGGAAATTAATATTGTACTTTAGGAATTCTTGCTATATTTCAATAATAAATTACTTCATCTGTAAAAAATATGTTAGGTAAAATATATATTAAATATGTTTTTTATATTTAATATAGATTTTTTCTTTTTTGTAATGCCAAAATGTTTTTTACAGATTATTTTTATTAATTTCTGAAAGATACCAAAAATTCATGTTTATATTATATTATATAATAAATTATATTATTTAATTTTTTTATTATTTTATTATATTATTTTCATGTTTATATGAAAACTTAATATCTTTACTGCTAAATCATATTATATTTTAATAAAAAGTAATTCGAATGTGATTCTGGTTTATGATCTTGTTTAACGACATTTCAATTGTTGTTTTTTGGTTTCGAACTACTTTGAAGCCTTGATAATAATGTTGCTTTAATTCCATCTCTATGTATGTTGTTTTTATTTTTACAGAAGCCAAGTTTGGCAAATCATTTGCTAAAAATAAACTAATCTCAGTCGAACCAATTCAACTATAGCCGAAGCCAAGTTGAAGAATAGAGGAAGGATAGTGGAAAAACCAATTACTCAGATGGTTTATGCAAAAAACTTCTTGTAAGTAAAAAAAAAAACCCCTAAACATCATTAATTATGCTTGAAAATGTCTGAAATATTTAAACGCGACTCCGATGGAGTATATGGGTATAATAACTTTGTGCGTGTGTGAAAGAAGTTATCACAACAACTTTGATCCCATAAAGTATCTTGGTACCTGTTTGTTCTTCTGTCCGTAAGAGATATACCAATCTATCAGAGAGATAGATCTACAACTTTTTGAAAACAGCCGCGTTCGAGTTTATTATTTGAAAATTAAAATAAAAGATCGCAAATGTAATTCAAAAGCTAGAACCCTTTGGCACGCACAATAATTAATGCAATCCTTATAGCTTTCGAAAATTTGTTGATTAAAAAATATTTCTTTACAGTAAAAACCGGCTGCAGCTGTCGAAAATTATCGAGTATTGGTCTCTATGTTTATATTACCACAATTTAGTATTTGGTTCATTTTAAAAAGGGTAGCTGGTATCTCAAAGTCGAGCACACTCGACTATAGTTTTCTTACTTATTTTTATAAATAAATATAAATTACTAATTAATAAAAAAAACCCAATGCAACTTACAAATCACCATTTTGGAAATAAAACCAATAAAACTTCCTATTCCCCCACTTACAAAATGCGATAAGAACTTAATAATAAATTGCTATGAACTATTTGATTTCCGCTTGATGGTGGAATGTTGTTTATTGGTGGAAAAGTTGAAAGCCCTGTTTACTAAGCACTGCAAAGAGATTTGTGTACTTTCGTAGGCGGATAAAGATGATTGGCAAATGACGACGCTTCACAAATCTAGGAAGAGAGTTTGGATTCTGTTTGCCGTTGCAGTTGTCATGAAATGCTTAGTTGAGTTTTAGCAAGCAGACATTAAGTCGGTGGCTAATAAGATAGACTGGACCGGACATGAGTGAACAGGTGTTCCGACTACATCACCTTCCCAAAAATCGTGTGAAAATACCCCAAAAACAAAGTTCAGATTAATGAGGTGTCTCTCTCTCGCTCTCTTTCTGTCTCTGTTGTGATCTCCGTTACTCATTTATGCCTCTCGCACACGTCATCGTTAACTGACCACAGACAAGCTACGAAGTCAATGCCTACTGTCTGGCAGCAAGCCAAAAAAAAAACAAAAAAATAGCGGACGATTCCATAGGGTAAATCACCGAGTGCGCTATTGTTTGCTTTTGTATTTAGTTGAAAACACCCTAGACAATAAGCCACTGATGTGCGGCATGCCAAGCTAAATAAATGTATATGTACTTAAATTCGAGGCACGACAAGATGGCTCAATAAATGCGTTATTCGGGTAACCATCATCGAATGGTTTCTGTTAGATTAGGTAATTACAGAAGAACTTGCATAGTCCGATTTGTGTGCGGTGAATGCAAATTGCATGCAATGAGTATGTGATGGGTATCATTATTGGCGAGATGACTTCCTCAAGACAATTCGATTTTGTTGAAATTGTCGTCATTAGCGCGTTTTAATATATCATCATCGTCATCATAACTAACTGGCACACTCAGTTATTTGTCTTGATCATTAGCCATGGCCCATGGGGCATGGGAAGTACTACAATTTTGCGATGTACTCTCTTATATGTATGTATATGACGTTGCCAAAAACCAGTTAAAAATCAATTTAGCAATCAGTCAGTTGGCAATTGAAGAAAAAAAAAACCGATAGTGAGAAAAGCAAAGTGTCGAGCCCATCTATTGGCTATTGAGTGTTGGGATGAAGGCAGCTTTTATTTTTGGAACTTGCGCTCTTTCACTGTGTGTGAATTCGCCATTCGGCATTCGCGGCTATTCGTTGCTATTTGCACGCCACTTATTTGCTCGACATATATGTATGTATGTAGATTATGAACGGTTGCTGTTGCGGGGAACCCGAATTTGTTTATGCTGCAAACAATGATGATTGGTGACAACAAATCTTTTGACGTTTAACAGAATTTAACGCTAGTTTTTCACCTATTATTTTCGCTATGACACATACGAAATTACTTGTAACTTATTACTAACTTACAACTTATTCATAGTTACCATATTATGTATACGCCACATAAAACCTTAGACTTGAACTTACCTTAAATGAATTCGCAGAGCTTCTGATGGTTTCGCAAGAAGAGCTGAAATTAAAAGATGGCAAAATAATGTAATTAGTTTAAGAAATATAAGTAATAGAAAGCAAAACTAAAGCAACAATATCAATATTAAATAAGTAAGAAAGCCCTCTATAGATTTTGAATAAAAAGCAAAACAGTTCGGTATTAATTTTAAAACATATCAAATTAATGTACCGCAAAAACTAAGGCTATACTTTGTATATTGATTTAGTACCAAATTAATTTACTGTAAAAATACTAGAAAATATACCACGCTATGGTATATACGGTATGCATATATTGTACTACATTCAAAATATTTCATAACCAAAGCAACTAAGACCCATCTCCATACAAAAGTATTTCTTCAATACCTTCTACAATTTTCATTTCCAGGAATTGAAGAGACTATA
The DNA here is from genome assembly GCF_009650485.2 of Drosophila albomicans. Lineage (NCBI taxonomy): Eukaryota > Metazoa > Arthropoda > Insecta > Diptera > Drosophilidae > Drosophila > Drosophila albomicans. The sequence continues at coordinate 18,384,573 of NC_047627.2, forward strand.
GTTATTATTGTATGTACAGATATTTGGCATTTATTATTAAATTTGAAAAATTTTAAGCAAACTTGATCTGCGTGCACACATTAAAAATGATATTCCTATCTCTTACACATAGTTTCAGAGTTCTATGTATGTGTTCATACAAGTACAGGCGGACAGTCAGTCAAACGGAAAGACGGGTATGGCTATATCATCTCGTCTGTTGACACTGATCAAGAATATATATACTTTATAGGATCGGAGATGCCTTCTTCTGCCTGTTACATGCATTTCCTGAAAGGACAAAGCTACTCTTTGGGTAGATTTTTTTTTTTTTTTTTTGCAAAAACTGAATAGCCTAATGGCTTGTAAAAATGTTGTCCGAAAGGCATTGGCTGGTATTATTTAAAGAGTAAAGCTATGCGATTTAATGTACACTTTCCAAAAAAAGTATGGAAGAATCTAAAAACTAAAGAAATATTCATTCATTAAAGTCTAGTCACCCACCTCAGAATATATTGTTTGCATCTATGCAACTATGTAGACTAAATATTAATCCAATAAAAATCGTTTCGAAAAAGACCAAAATAATCATTTGACTTCTATACATATTTATTTTTCAATACACTCATTCTATTCCACTAATTTAATATTATTTAAGTTATTCATTGCGATTACTCGTTTTGTTAATATCTCACATAAAATATTTTTGAACTCATTTTAAAATCGAGTTGATACATTTTGCCGTTATCTCCGTATTTGCATTATGAACTTGTTTAGAATACGTTTCAATCGTTAGTTTAAACGCTTTTAATTTGACAACATTTTTGGTTCCGTGAATTTAAAAGTTTTTAAATTGTTGCCGTAGACACGTTGTCTCCATGCATTCGAAAAGTCTTTGCCATGTCTAATTAAATATAATAGTTATAAAGTATTTAAGATTTGTTTTAAATAAATGCATAATTTTTAATTATTACACACTAGTAGTTAGTATGTAATTGATAAAAATGATCGAAATGCAAAATATTTACTTGCAATTTAATAACTAGTATTATAATTATTGAAGAATTTTAATCTTAATGTTGCCAAAATTTAACAATACAACAGACCGGCTGATAGACAATTAAAATGAAAAAATTAAAGCACAAAAAAGATAGCATTTTCATAAAATAGAAACTTCTATAAAGTATTCAATAGCTCTTCAAAAAATACATTTGCATTCGTTTGAAAACTGCTGTGTTGCATCATTGTTGCATGCGCTCATTTCCTTGAAGTTAATTCTTGTTAAATTTTTTGTTGCATACTTTCAGGCATGCAGTGTAAATTAGCGTACCACAAGTTCTGGTTGAAGTCTGAGCTAAAATACTGGTATTTGTTTGTGTCAGCACTGACCATTCACAACCCTCCAACAGATATTCTAAAATTATTCACTAATAAACATTTATGTGAAGATAGCAATACAGTGAAAACTCTCTTAAGCGAACACATATCACCGAGAAATAGAGTAATAGAGCATTCTCTGATTAAGCGATGGCAATGATTTGCAATTAACCCAAAGCAAAGGTCATTAAAAATTAGGCTTTAAAAGACGTATTCACTGTATTCCCTATATTCACTGTACTCATCAGTCTTATTTGTCATTTCAATAATGAATGCCGATAGATCACATATTCAAAACGATTACAGCTGATTGTATAGTATTATTGTGAGTTCGCTTTGATGCTTATTCGCGCGCGATTTTCGTTAATAATTATGTGTTCGGTTGTGTGTTTTATTTTTCCCACTAGACTCTCAACTTAGTTCATTTGCCATCGCGTGTTTAGGGTCTAGTGCCGTTAAGAATGTGAGAAAAAGCTCAGCAAGAAGCCAAAGCAAAAAATTTAAAGCTTTCGTGAGTAACAACGAAAAAATTAATTTTAGACTTGCAGGTGGAATTCAACTAGAAGATACCCTAGACATTAAATAATTCCGAAAATTTATTAATAAATATCTTTATAATGAATATGTATCAATATAGATATAGATAGATATATTCTCCAAGTCTGACATAATATATATATATATATAATTCAAAGTATATTCAATTGTATATACCCAAGCATTGCACTTTGAGTCGCCTTGGTTACTTCGTATACTCTATTAGTTGAGAATGTTGATTTCCAGAAATTTTCTGTCTGCATAAGTTTACCCTTTACTAAGTCGTATATCGAGAAGTTTGCTTAAGAATTAATATAATCTGAACGCATTTCTGAGAATCTTATCGTTGACTACGTTGTAAACTATCCGTATTTGTTCGCTGCTTTTACATTTGAATTTATTTGTGGATTCAAAGATGTAATTTATACATGTATTTAAGATACCATCAGAATTGTTAGAAATTATTTAAATTACAAATTTGAAAATATAAAAAAGGTCAATATTTTTAAAAACAACAATATATAAAAATAAAATAAGAATTGATTTGTATCTTGGCAATTCGAATATTCTCCCATTCGATTGATTTCTAATCGGCTAACGTTTTTTGGAATGTTTGTCGAAAATTCTACAATACCAGCATCGTATTCTTTCGTCTTTGCAATATGCGTGTAGCTTTCGCTCACAGCGAGAGCCGGTCGGTTTCTCACCCCTTTTTTTTTTTTGTGCCAGCTGTTCCAATACACTTGTTGAGAGATCGAGCAAAGCACACACTTATGTACACATTCAATAACCACTGATAAAATGTAATTCCCGTTTGCAAACAACGCGGACTTTATTCTAAGTCTTTTGCTTTAGCACTCAGAATAACACCAAAAATAATAATGGAGATATGAAATTATATGATGAATAATTAATCAGGTTAGCGCGACTCTCGAAATAATACAACCGTCAATGTGAAGCGATGGGAACGAACTGAAGCGTACCAGACCAGCGATGCCCTGAGGAAGTATCATGTAGAAGTTCAACACAAATACGATTGTTTACTGAAAGCTGAGACTAAAGCAGATTCTTTGAGTTATTATCGATCGAGCACGCACCAAAGCATCCTTCAATAATTCTGGGAATTTTCTGTCGTACTTCGCATATTGTTGAATTAATCTATAATTTGTTTGTGGTACATACATGCATACATATGTACAAATTACATGTACACTGACGGTAGTCTGGTACGCCAGTGTAAAAGGTTCTTGTCCATGCGAAAAGCTTCAGGTGGGTCCGTGATGAATTCAACTTTGCTAGCCGAGTTTCAATCCATACATGAAACAGCGACAAAGGTATTTTCACGAAGAACAACACCATTGTCGTAATTCCATAAGCGGGTGCAAGAACCCAAAGTCGAACGATTGATTTCGAATTTTCAACAACGGAAGCAGCATGCGTCGCGTATCGATGCTGTATCATTTTCTAAGGACACATATTGAAAGGATCGCAGAGAAAAAAGTAATTTCGCCGTCAACAGCATTGTTGAAATCCCATAAGAGAGTGCAAGAGCCCAGAGTCGAACAACTCATTTCGAATTTCGAGCAAACGAAGCAAAACACATTGAGTATCGATGCTGTCAAATTTCCAGTCACAATTTCAAAGGATCGCAGGAAACATCGGGCGATCAAAAACTTGTACTAATCCTGATGGGTATCTAAGGGAAATTTTCAAGTATCCCATATCGAAATATCTTATGGTACAAAAACACGAAGTTAGGACCTTTTTAATCGATTCCCACTAATAAAAGAATGAAGCAACAAAGTGTACACATAACTATTTATTTGGAATATATGTATGTATGTATATATTTATGGGTATATGTATGTATATGTGTATATATATGTGTAGCTGTCAACGCGAAAGAATCAGTTGCTTACACTACATCATCCATATGTATGTTTGTCAGTTTGGCACATATACATACACACGTACATATGCATATGTAAGTTGTATCTTCTTTTTGTAATTTTGTTGTAAGCATATACATACATCGTTTAGGGTCTTTGGGACTTGACATACATATCTGTAATAGCATTTATATGTATAGGTCTCTGTGTAAACATTCTATATTTGTAGGGATGTATATATGTTATAATTATTTTCATCATTTTTTCATCATATTTATATTTTTGTCTTGTATATATGTATATATATATATATATAGAAATACAAATAAATAGTTGTAGCTATATATATATATTTTTTTGGTTTTTAATATTTTTCTTGGTTTTTGTTTGTTTTTTTTTTTTTTTTTTAGCTGGTTTAATCCATTATGTGTCATCAAATGATTGTTACATTCAGTTTCAATTGAATTTGTTTGTTTTGTTTGTTTAAACGAAACGTAATTCTTGATTTTGTTTGCAGTTGTTGTTTCGTTATTACATATATCCCATCTCTTTGAAATTAACTCATTTACATTTGCAACTTTATTAGGTATTATATAGTATTATCATCATCATCATTATCATTACCATCTCTTCAATTATCTGCCTTATTTCATCGCTACGCATACTTATGCTTAGAATCGTCTTTAATTTTTGTTTTTCGTCTTCGATATTTGTTTAACTTTATTTACATAGTATTTGGTGTAAAGGTATCGAAAGTATTTATATTCATTTCATTTCATTTTATTCATTCTTTTGCCTATATACGAGTAGAGTACTTGAGTATATACAAACTTTAGCCTTTAGCTCAGCTTGCCCTTTTTTCATTTCATTTCGCCTTGCTTTGATTATTGACTAAGTTATGCGTAGTTTTGCCCACTTTTCCCCCGGGTGCCAACACCTAACCAAAAAAAAAAAAAAAATGTACATAATAAAAATACAATAGAACTAGAGTAACATTTTCTTTCTTCTTTTTTGCTTATCAATTTACATACTTGACATTATTTTTACTAGGTTTGCATTTACATTTTTGTGTTACCTTTCTTTCTTCTTGGCTCTAGTTTTATATGCATTTCATTTTACAATTTTCTTTTTGTTTTATTTTTCATCCTCCATTGTTGCTTTAAATTAATGATTTCATTTCAAACGATTTCCAATTCGCTTTACATGAAATTTTACTGTGAATTTCGATACATTTCGTTTCGTTTCGTTTCGTTACGATTCGTGTGAATTCGCATCAGTTCCTCTTCGAATTATTGCTTTTACAATGCCATCATGCCATCATCATTATCAATAAATACAAATTACACATACACATGTAGAATGCCATTTCTTGAGCACGAAGAAGAACAATATAGTATGTAAATGATACGCTTGATACGGTAAAGTAATGGTCACTAGAGAAATCGATAGTATAGTATATGTTATAGTTATGTTTTGTATTTTGTAATGTTATTTTGTAGTACTCTCTCACAACACGTCGAAGGGTATACGGATATAATAATATAAGTAGGTTTCTTTTTTGTGTCTTCTGCATCTCAAGGATTTCCTTACGAGTCTTGAGTTAACGCTACTAAAGTATTTAAATGTCGGTGGTAACCGCTTGCTTTATGTAGTCTTAGCCTTAATACTATTTATTCGATAGAAACAAAAGCACATTTAGATGACAATAGCAGTAGCAACAGTAAACAGCATAAATACGGAAGAAACATTCGCATTTCTTTGTCGAGGGGACAGAATAAGAAAGTGTTGAAGGAAGCAAGGAAGCAATTGTTGGCATAATACTTTAATTCTCAATTGTTTGCATTACCCCGATTAGAATATTATCGTTTGCATTTGCTGTGTGTATATAAACATTGTTGCCTTGCCTTCAAGTTTTCGATGCAAATAAATGTTGTAGGTGGGCAACTTGGGAAGAAGTAAATCTTTACTTTCTTTTTGTTTTTGGTTTTTTTTTTGGTTTCTTTTCATTCATTATTATTTAGTTGTTAATATGTAGAATATAAACTACTATCAAAAATAGAACAAAGAGAATTTCGCATATTTTTGTATTGATTTATGTTTTTTTCTTTTTGTATATGGTTTTCACTTTTTGTACACATTTATTGTGAGTACAAAAATGTTTGTTTTTTTTTTTGGTAGTTGCGTAAGTTGTTAAGAGAACAACGACAACAACGACAACGACAACAACGACACATCAACACATCAACATTGACAACAACAATGACAACAACAGTTGCAACAAACACGAGCAAAAAATGGACACGTATAAAACTAGAACAACATTTAATCACTAGAAAATATTTATGTATTATATGTAGGACCAATAACGGTCGCATTGACGTGTAAATAGTTGAAATACCATTCATTCACATATACATAAATATATATATATATATATATATACATATATAAATTCATTATGTATATATTTGTTTGTTTGTTGTTTTTATAATATAATTCTTATTGATACATTTAGCATTAAACGTGAAAGTTAACCTTGGGTTACCGTATTGATTTTAAGTAGTATTTGTTTGAAACACACATGGAAATCTACATACGTTTATTGGGCACATTGAAAGACTCACACATAGAACATGTTACGTGTGTATGTGTGTGTGTGTGTGTGTGTATTTGTTGTGGTAGACTTGAAGCAAGTATTTCTCGTTTTTATCTTTTGTGTAATTGTAGCATCAAGCAAATGAATTTAGAGCGAGATAAAGAATTGCGAATTGACATTGCTAAATCCAATATCTGTATGTGTATGTGTATGTTTGTGTGTGTGTGTGTTGCGTACTCGTATAAGTACTTATGATTGAAAATACACTTCATTGATTGCAATATTGACTGATTTTGTTGTGTGTTTGTTTCCTCCTCATTTTGTATTCTTCTTCACCGAGTGGAAATTTTGTAAATTTCCCTTAAATTGATTTCGCACTTGCCACTTGACTGTCACATAATACAATTAAGAAACTTTTTTGTTGTGCAATTTACTTTCATTTTTATACATTCAACATACACAAGTACATATAAATTTTAACATACATATGAGTGTATATATATATGTATATATAACGTACTATATATTTTGTATATTTCGAAGACCGTCAAGTATGTATTGTTATGTATTATTATTATGTATTATCATATTATTATGTTTATTATCAGGCATTAGGTAGATTTAGTAATTTCAATTGTTGTTGTTCTTCTTGTTGTAAGCTCAAATTGCACACAGTTACAGTTACAGTTAGAGATAGAATTACAGTTAGAGTGAAGTACACGCAAATTACAATTATCGTTGCATCGACACAACTTCTCTTTAGCACAACAAAAAACACCTCCGGCCACGATTACAACTATGTTATGTATCTATCTCAAGTACTTGTTTGATTGCTCTTGGCACACATTTATGTAGATGACGATTATGTATTATTTCTTGTATTTGTATTTGTATTTGGTTTTCGTTTTGGTTTTGGCTTAACATACATACACATTATTATGGAACCTTAACACCGTCTCTCAGCTTGTCTGCTTTACGCTTTGCAATATTCTGAGTAAAACAAAAAAACAAAAAAACGTTAATCAACTTTTCCTTCTCTTTATGTATACATATATACTTTTTTCTTACATATGTTCAATTCATCAATATTTCATATGTATCTGTTTGCAATGATATGATCAACGCGTCATCATTTTATACATTCTTTTGGATCGGAAGCACAAATTGTTTCTCCCTTTTCACTTTCTGATTGCGTACGAAAAAAAAAAATCAACCCGATATCAACTGCTATATACATTGTGTGAAATAGTTATATTTGACTCGTGTTCTTCTAAAAAAATAGTTTGGCTATTTTCCACTTTTGTATAATTATCATTTTTGGTATTTGGTATTTGGCTTTGATTGGTATGATGCGTAAAAATGCAAATATTTATATGTAAATATATATTAGTCTCTCTATTATATATATATTTGTATATGTATATATGTATGTGTTAGTGTGTCAATAGGTCACTGCATGAAGGTAATATGTCATTCGGCTTTGCTTTCATCGCTTCGCCACTTTTTCCCTGCCCTTTTTTAACATTACAAAACTCACCCACAACGTTGCATTTACTACAAAAAAAAAACTGCAGAACTGAAAAAAATGAAAAACAGAAAACTCTTATCGTTATCGACTCTCTCTACCTCTTTTTCTATTTCTTTTTCTCTTTCTCTCTCGAATGCCATCGTCAATATTTATCGCTTTCATTACAAGTTTTCCGCAGTAGCTTCCACTTTTAGTATCCTACATCTTGTTTATGCACAGTTTTTTGTTGCTTTGCCTTTCGCTCTGCCGCCGCGACTATTGGTGAAGTTGATTGTGGAAGTTGTGGAGATACAAGTACTTAGCATGCTGCAAAGAGAAACCACAGAAATAATTAGTTCTATCTGCAGTACACAAGTTCTTCAGCAACAATTGTGCATTGCACTTATCGATTTGAAAAATTGATTAACATTTTCCTTTGCTTTTCGCTTCCGAGAAGTTTATATACTGAATAAATTAAAAACGATGCAAAGAAGTAACTGAAAACTAATTAAAGCTTGTGAATTCTGTCAAAACAAAACATATTTGCTCTATTTTACTTCTTAGATGACATACAACAGTACGTATACGTAATTTATCAATAATGCGTAATTCAGATGTATTTAATTCTAGCGTTTATTTGGTCTCATTTTCTTTTTATCTTTAATAATCGGCAACTATTTAGTACATTTGTATATTTAATCAATTATGTATTTATCAAAAAAAGTAAGTGATTAAATAAAAATAAAGATGCGCAAAAAAGAAATAAATAATGTTCTCGACTATGAAATCAATTCTTCGAGTTTATTTTAAAAATGAGTTTTATTGCTGCAATAAGACTTAGCAATTTGCTGCATACTTTTATTAGATTATAGATTTTTACATACAACAGTGCGTATACGTAATTTAACAAAAATAAGCAGCACTTCAACTAAGATTTATTACGATATAATTTGAATTGAGTTTGTAAACTAGAACTATTCAATTATGTATTAAAATAAGTACAAATATATATAAAAAAAAAAAAGTAAGTGATTAATTATATATGCAGATGCGCGATGAGAAATAAATTAATCAAAGCGTTAAAATGATGTTCTCGACTGATTAAGTCAATTGAATTTTCAACTTTATTATAAATATGAGTTCAATAAGTGTTGTAGAATCATTTGGTATTTAAACACATAAATATTGAATATAAGTAAATTGACGGAAATGAAAGAGAGCATACTAAAAACAGCTCGATTGTCTATTTGAAATATAAAAATATTTTTAATACAATTATTGTAGAATCATGTGACAGATTTCTTTAAAAATAATCTTCAATAATATAAAAATAGGAACATAATTAAATAAATGAGCTCCAAAAATGTACAATGTAGATTGTTGGATCAACTTTTTGCTAAAATATTATTAGTCTGTCATGCATGAATACTGTAAAGTAAATTTATACAATTTGTTTATATAAATAATAAAGAGGAAACTATTTATATAGGTATAAAAATTATATAATTAGCATTACACGGAAGTTAGTCGCTGCAACTTAATTATTTTAAATAATTCTGTGAATCATCTGAAGTTTTACCATTAACATAAACAACATAAATACCAAAATAAGTAAGTAATTAAATAACCTACTACGAATTAAATTAAGAGACGGACTCGATTGTTGATTCAACTCATTATTGAATCATCTGACACCTTTCAAATTAACATTATTTTTATATACACATATATGTATGTATATATGCAAGTTATTTAATAAATATTGAGTTAACTTAGAAATGAGAGATTGACTGGACTGTTCTATTAACTTCTTGTTGTCTATTGAGGTTTGATAAGATTGTTATGAATAAGCTATATATTAACAGAAAATAAACTGCAAGCAATTTAAATTACAAACTCACCAGTTGATCATCGATTTGGCAATTTTGCCTCCGCCAGTTGTGGTGTTTTTTTTTGTTTTTTTTTTTTTTTTTCATTTCTTTTGTTTTCATTTTCTGCGGTCCTCGCTGTGCGTTTACTTGGGCCGCGCCTTGTCCGTCACCTATTTGACAAAGAGATCCTTGAGCGTGGCGCACAGCGAAGCATCGCAAGTGTCCTTCGAGTCATCCTCATCGCCCTTGCTAAACCAGTTGAGCGTGGAGCGCATAGCGCGTCCAGCCTGCGACTGAGCCGCGCTGGCAGCCGACTGACGACTGCGCGCACGTCCAGCGGAGCTGCCGCCAGCCGAGCTGCCACTTGCCCCGCCGGAATCCTTGGGTATGGCACCCTTGGCACCGCTGCCACCCGCGGCACCCGAACGCAGGCCCGTCGATGTGGAGGCGCCAGCGGATGCGGAGGAGCTGCTGCCACCGGCCATGCTGGCATTGGAGCTCTTGCGGAGGAAACCCTCGATGGCTGTGCCCAAAATGGTGGCATCCACAATGTTCGCCTTGGTGGTGTCCGCCCAGCTCTTCTTCTGCTTGCTGCGCGGCTTCAACTTCGGTTTGCCCGAGTCGCCGCCAAGCGGATCCTTCTTCTGCAGCCGCTCGAGCATGTCCTTCGACAGCGCCATGGCGCTGCTCTTGCTGCGCACACTCTTCTTCCGTGCCACCGGTGTCTGCGGCGTCTGCCGCTTGCCCCCAAACCAACCCGAAATGGCCGCCGAGCTGTTGTCCTGCGCCTCGCTGACCAGCTGCTTGGCATTGTTCAAAATGGAGACGTCAAAGCTATTCGAACGCGTCGAACGTCCGGCATTCGGATCGAGCAGTAGATTCGACGACTGTCCGCTGCCACTCGGTGTGGGCGTGGCACTCGTGGTGCGTCCGCGTGCCGCCTGTTGGAATGTGTTGCTCAAGAACGGGCTGCTCGCACTGTTGCCGGTGGCTGCCGATGAACTGGACGAGCCATCCGGATCAGGGCGATGTGTGTCCGTAGCCGACGAAGAGTTGCCTGTGAGTGAGCTAAAGATGCCAGCAATATCGCTGCGACTGCCGAGCAACCCGAGACCGCTGCCCGATTTCTTGCGACGTGTCGAGGCCCGTGCCGATGGCGGCTGCGGCGAGATGCTTGGCGCATTCGGATGCGGATGTTCGGAGGCGCGACGAAATGCACTCACGCCTCCACCGCCGCCGCTGCCAATGCCAACGCCAACGCTGCCGGGCTGCGGACACTCGGAGTAACGGCGATTGGTGTAACGTCTGCCTGGAGCTCCGGTTCCGGCTTCGTCCACGGTCTGCACTTCGCACACCTTCTCGTTGCTCGACGTCCAGAGCTTCAAACGCGCCTTGCGTGACTGCAAGTAGATATCGTCCATGATGTCCAGCTGCAGATTGTGTATGCTGCCAATCGGGTCCGTTGACGGCGGTCCTGTGTTGCTCTCCCGACGTGAATTCAACACGCGACTGCTCCTGCAAAGATCCAATTTGGATTTGGCATTCAAACGAACTCTTATTTACCAAAATGAGTTAAGCAAATGAATTAACCTTAAATAGATTACTAAGTATTCATCAATAAAGAAATATTCATTTAAGGTTTCAGCTGTATGCGATGCTAGTACAGAGAATATAGAAAAAAATTGTTTTTATTTTATTTCTCAAATGGCAATATTGTGCGTGAAAGCTACTTAAAAAGCTTGTAGGAGCTCATCAATAGAAGGGATATTAACTTAGACTGATCAAATAGGCTATATATTTGAAAATCCAATTCTCTAGATGTTCCCTAAACTGTTTGCATTTTTTGGTGTAACTGTAAGCCTAGGAAAATATGTTGTTAATTTTTAATGTAAGCTAATTCTATATTCAATCATCATAAAAAACGTTATTAAACTAAACAATATAATAAAGAGTCAATTAAATTCTTTAGCTATATTATAGATAAGAATTTAATATTTAGCAGTAATATATTTTTAATACCGAATATAGTATTCGATATATTTAAGTAGTCATTGTTTATTAATTTGTATAATAATAATTAATAAAGAGTCTCTAGCTGTATTATAGTAGTCAAGAATTACATTATTAGCAATAATGATAACAAAATATATTATTCGGTATATTTTAGTATTTTTATACCCGCTACCCATAGGGTAGAAGGGTATTATAACTTTGTGCCGGCAGGAAATGTATGTAACAGGTAGAAGGAGGCATCTCCGACCCTATAAAGTATATATATTCTTGATCAGCGTCAACAGCCGAGACGATATAGCCATGTCCGTCTGTCCGTCTGTCCGTCCGTCCGTCCGTCCGTCCGTATGAACACCTAGATCTCAGAGACTATAAGAGATAGAGCTATAATTTTTTTTCGACAGCATTTGTTATGTTTGCACGCAGATCAAGTTTATTTCAAATTTTTTCCACGCCCACTTCCGCCCCCGCAAATCAAATGAATCGAATAACAAGCGTAATTTTAAAGCTAGAGCTACGAATTTCGGCATATACAATAATTACTGTAGTAGTTATGATTCCTGAAAATTTGGTTGCGATCAGATAAAATTGTGAATAAATTGTGGAAGTTATTAAAGAAATTCTTTTGTATGGGCAAAAACGCCTACTTGCTAGGGGTCTGAGTTGCTTTGGCCGACAATCTGGTACATTGTGCCTCTATGGTATATTTTGAATGGGGTACTACATCGATATACCAAACATACCATTTGACATATTTTTAGTATTTTTTTTTTAGTATTTTCGGTATATTTTGAAAATGATACCGCAATATTTTGCCTTTATTAAAAATGGGTAGCGAGTATCTCACAGTCGAGCACACTAGACTGTAACTTTCTTACTTGTTTGTTTACTAATTTGGATAATAAAAGAAGAATATACTCTTACAACTAGTTGTAAATTCAACTTACCCATTGACTGACGGATAGGCGGCAACAGACTCCCGCCGAGAGCGTCCAAAGAGCGTGGTGGGGACCTTCGAGATGGTGACAACCGAATGCCGTCGGCCAGACGGAGCCGGCGCCTGTGAGAGTGTGGCCAGGAAGGCGGCTTCTTTGGGGGATGGACCGGAGCCTTCGCCGCCGCGTTCCGAGAGTCGTCGCACCTGGCTGGCGGTGATGCCTTCGGTGACCTGTTGCGAGGGCAACGAGTGCTTGCGTGCCTCGCGCGGATCGCGCCATGGCGAGAGCAGATATGGATTGACCGGTGAGTCAATGTCGAGACTGGCGCGATTTGAGAATGTCTCCGAGCTCTCGGGCTCAAGTTCTTCGGGTAGATTTGATTCCTCGACCACAATGAGTGGCTCCTGTTGTTGTATGCCATGTCCGTGTCCATGTGTTTGTGCCTGTCCTGGACCATGACCGCCGCCAGAGCCTGAGCCGAAGCGAACAAATGGGGAACCACGCAAGCGTAGCGCATCTACAAGATGAAGTTGTTGCGATTTGAGATAAATTGTTATCCCCAATGGACGTTCATTAGTGTCGTTGTCGTCGTTGTCATCGTTGTCGTCAACATTCGTTCGCTCACTTACCCATTTTACACGAATTGCTCAATTGCTGGCCAGCTGGGAATACGCTCGTCCTGCGTGTGCGTGTGTCCTTGCTGCAAGCAAATTAGAAGAAGAAAAACCACTCATCAAATCAAACAGCACATATGAGAGTCGGTAGGGCAGAAAAATCATGCATCAAAGTAATTAAAGCTTTTGCGACTCCATCGACAACGACTTGGGATTTGCCTCTGTCTACACTAGCTATTCACCTTCTTATTTTTGTGTAGCGGGTATAACCCACTGAAAATATGGTATATTTTGAAGCCTATAATATATTTCCTCTGTATATTATATTGGTATATTTGTAGTATAACACCCCATGACAATGTAGTATATTTTAAAAGTAATAGTATATTTTGAATACCAAATATACTGTTTGGCGTGTTTTGATATATTTTTCGGTATATTAAATCGATATATTTTTAGTATAATATCCAACAACAATGAGATATATTTTGAAACCTATAGTATATTTTAAATATCAAATATAGTACTCGGTATATTTTAGTATTTTTGTTTATTTTGTTATTTGTTTATTTGTTATATGCTTAACCTAACAATATCTTTAGTATTTTTTCGATATATTAAGGTGGCATATTTTTAGATTATTCGCTTTTATTGCAATTGGGTAGCGGGTATTTCACAGTCGAGTACACTCAAATTTGTTGTATATGGTATTTATTGTATATCTCCAGCCACAAATTCCTGTTCATGTCGTCTCAAAGGCTGATGATTATGTCCCTTTTCTTTTCTATGGATACACGATGGGTCCATAATGAGCATAAAATTATGCAAAAGTTGAAATAAAATTTCGCCATTACTCAAATACCGCAAGAGTTTTGTATTTACGACGCGCACTCTCCATGAACATTTACCTCAACAACAGAAAAAAAAAAACAAAACTCTCCCTTTCCTGTGCAAATTCGCGCCCAGCGCCACAGACTAATCACCGTCCTTCCAAAAAAAAAGAGAGAGCGAAAAAAAACTTTCCCTTTGACACAAGTTTAGAGCCGCAGAGGTAACAGAGCAAGTTAGCGAGCAGCTGGAGCTGAAAATGAAGCTGAAGCTGAAGCTGTGGAGCAACTAGACTTTGTGGGGCGTCACCACAGCAGGTGTAAATAGGACGAGCGCTTAAATAATTATACATTTTTCATGTTAAACTACATTCTGTTGTTGTTTCGCCTTTTGCTTTTAGTATGTAACATAAACTCATTGCTGTAGAATGTGTAAAGCAAACATGAGTAAGCACAAAATATAGCTGAATATTTTCAATAAACTGTATATTACGTTGTCTGCAGTATTTTTTAATATTAAGTATAAAAAAACAAATTTATTAGTACTCTTTCCATCACATATTACAATTAATAAATAAACAGACAATTAATGAACAACTGTTGTGTTTAATACTAAATTTAAATACAAAATAACTACATTTATCTCTTTTCTTTTTCATCATATTTATTTATTTATTTATTAAAGGCATAGATTATAAATTAATTTATAAGCTAGCGTAAATTTACTAGCGCTGGCTGCTTTGGCCTTTGGCTAATTTTCATCACATATTACAATATACTCTGCTTTTATTCGATTAATAAATAGACAAATTCTAATGCTTATCATTAGTATTTTCCAATATTTTCAGAAATATTGAGTTCCACCTTAAACAATCGAGTAGCGACACATTTAAGAATTTGATACTTATTGGGTAAACAAGTTAATTTTATGTTTGCTCTACTCTTCGAGTTAAGTGTCACAATGTTACAAAAACGAAAATCAGTTCAACTAAAATAAAGTTGAGTCAATTAAAATAAGTTCACTAATTATGCCATTAACACGCTTCACATATATGTGACATGAGTTTGTGCATTCAATTCTCGTTTAGTTACGCATCAACAACTTTGCAATTTTCATGGAATGCCATCGCGACGCTATAATAAATATTTTTGCATTGGAAAAAAGTTTAAGCAAGTTGTGTTTATCTATCTATCTATCTATCTTTTTGAAATATTTAACAACGAAAAATGCTTGAGATAGAGTAATGATGTTATTTTTTAAAATGTATATTTTATTCATTGCAATAATAATGAAATTCAAATCATTATCTGAGTGTCGCAATTTAATTAAAGGGAATTTTACTTGCCGATTACTAAATAAAATAAAAAAAAGTAAATTAATATTTTTTATTATAGTGTAGTGTATAAAGTAACTAAAAAATAAATATGTATATTTTATTTATTTATTTTACTTGTTTTCAAGCGGTTGTGTTAGGCGTTGCGATAGCTAAATAAAAATGGAAACGAATGAGCATCTGTGCCGTTAGAATATTATGATATTTGTTAATGAAGCGTATTTCCGGGTCACATTCACTCTGCACTTTGCAAGATAAAAACTTAAAAGTTAGCAGGCAGAAAGTTAACGGCTTTTGTTGGCCAAGTTGGTCGATTGGTTGGTTGGTTGGCTGGTTGGTTAACTGGTTGGTTGGTCCGATGGTTGGTCCGTTGGTTGGTCACTTTGTCGTCCAAGTTAGATGCAGTCAGAGAGCGAGCGCAAGTTCATTTGGCTTGAAAATTGGCAATCAAGTGCAAAGTTGCCGCTTTGTGTGTTTGGGCGCTTAATTGGGCCGCCAATACGGTTGTCAGCTGCGGTTGAACGCTAACACACCGACAACGATCACGACGACGACGACAACGACAACGATAACGTCGATGACAACAAAAGAAGACTGCTGCACCCTTTTGTAAGGATTAAATTGGCAAACACATCCTGTGACGTCCCATCCAGCCAGCAGGACATGCCAAATGCATGCATGTCCCCATTGTTTGGATCCACTCAATTGGTTAACGCTTTGCTCAAAATTGTGGGTCAAGCTTTTTATTGTGATTATTATTACATATTATTATCATGTGTGTGCCATACAAAAGGTGGGCAAAGCTTGTTCGTTGCTGAGTCCCCTATTATGTAGATGATGGACACACACACACACACACACACACTCACAAACACACCAACACAACAACACACACACTGTCCTTTCACCGTGCAATTCCGCAATCAGTTGGTGGTTCAATTTCCTGTGTCTAGTTTTGCAGCTCGATTTTCATGTGCGTTGATGGCCATTGTGAATGATTGATTGATTGACTCGGTGACCAGATGTCAGCGTAGCCGCATTGACTGATTGACCGATTGACACATTGACAGATTGACACACTGCGCCAACAGATTGACGCTACTCTGTGCGACAGCCACCAGTTGAGAGTCTTATCTACTTCCGTTTTATTCTATGCTTTCGTTTTTTTCCCCCATACTTATTCCAATTCCTATTCTTATGCGTACAGAATAGTGTACGGTTCTAATGCGAATCCAGTCCAGTCGCTCAATTTAGGTTAAGCTTTATTTAATGGACTTTTGCAAAAAGTTCACAAATCACTTTGACCACAGCTTTTGAGTGATTGGAGGGAAGGAAGAAACAGCATCATCGCTTCTGCCACAAGCGGAACTTTGCATCTGTAAAACTAATGCGTGTTTTCTTTGTTTTGCAGTATTGTAGTTTTTGCAGATTTGTATATATAATGTGGGACCATGACAGACAGTAGCACACTACGTATACGTAATATAGACATTTACCAGCAGCTTACATTTTCTTATTATTAATGTTTACTAAGTTTCAAAGAGCATATCCGTTTATGATCTTAGTTATTTTGCAACTTTATAAAGTAACATGCGGCGTATACTTAATATTTTGACAACTAATTGCTAATTCTGCCAACAGCTTGAAATTTGTTAAGCAATATTGCCCCGTTTCTGATTAACCTTTCTGAAACTACATAGGCAATAGTGACACGATTTTAATACTTTTCAAAGTAACACGCTGCGTATACTTAATGTGTTAATTCAGAAATATACCAGCAGTTTAAGATTTGTTTAATAATACTACGCAATTTGAAGCAATCAGCAATCTGAACAGTCTTTTGAAAATACACGACATCAATTTATTGACAACGGTTCTAACACTTTATATAGTAACGTGCTGCGTATACTTAATATACATCAAAGATTTAGCTTTGGCTTGGTTTTGTTTTAATATTCCAAACACTCTTTTGCAACTAAACACCCAAAGAATTAATCGTCTTACTATCAAAACTTTTCTGCAACCTTATAAAATAACATGCTGCGTATACTTAATATATTGAGTCACAATTATACCAGCGGTTTAAGATTTGTGTAATAATACTGCGAAATTTTAGGCAATAAGGAATCTTTGGAATATACACGAGATCAATTTATTGACAACGATTCTAATACTTTCTAGAGTAACATGCTGCGTATACTTAATATTCATATACAGCTTAGAATTGGTTTAGTTTTAATATTCTATACAGTATTTTTAAACTAAATACCCAAAGCGAATATTGCTTTATGATCAAAACATTTCTGCAACCTTAACATTCTGCGTATACTTAATTTATTAATTCCCAATTATATCACTAGTTTAAGAGTTGTTTAATTATACTGCCCAATTCTCAGCAATAAAGTGTCCAAAGACCATTTTGAAAATAAACCACAACACTTTAACGCTTCTAATATCTTATAAAGTACCACGCTGCGTATACTTAATATGAACAGTATAGGATTTCTACAGTATTAATGCTGTGTACTAAAGCAAAATCAGCTTTGCTCTGCATTTTGAAACTAAATACACAAACCGCAAATCGTTTTGGTAAAGAAAGCAATTCATTTATAATAACAGTGTTTGAACAACAACTAAAATTTTACAGGTAATGATTGCTTTTCAAATTCAACACACTACTTATTTAAAAAACTAACAAACAAGCATATATTTAGCCTACTCGAAAAGCTCTTGATGTTATTTTTTTTATATTATAAAATGGTTTATTAAACGTAGCTTTAAAAACAAATTTGTTTGGAAAATATTCAAATGCACAAAATTATTAAAATCAATTAAAAATTTCCGTTTGTCTTGTTAGCAACGAAGTGCAGACAGAATGCTTTACACACTTATTGAGTAATAGAATTAAATGCTCTGTCTGTTCGTTGTCAGACAATTAAAATGCAGCTCAGCATACCCATTGATTTGAACATAATACATTTGTAGTTGTTAAATTCGCCTCTAGTGTTTTTGGGGCAAATTGCTTTTTTTTTTTAGCATTTTTGACAAACATTGCTATGCAGTAGTCGTTAACTACTCTCACTTTTTTCTATGTGTTTTATTTGGCTCTTATGCTAGGTAAACCACACACTCTGTGGCTGTTGGGCAAAGTCCGACAATTGGATCAACAATTCGCCAACTTAGTTTCGGTTTGTTAGGTTTACAACCAACAACGCAGCCACAAGCGAGCACTTTCAAAAGATACCTTCAGACTTCTACTCCACACACACACAGTCCAGATGATCATTGCACACCATAATTGTGTTTACTGCTCTACTTTTACTTGTTTCTATTTCGCAAAAAGGGTAGATTAATGCGAAGTGAAATATTTGCATATTTACTATTTATTAGCATCAATATATTTCATCAAATTATGTTTAGTATGCTGTACAAATATTGTTTAATTATTAATATTTGTTTATTATTAACAATAAATAGAATCAATAATTTATTCCCTCAAAATTCCTTTCATGCTACTCGCTTCAATGTAAGTGAATATGAACGGGTCTATCACAGCTCATACATGACTATTAAGCTGCTACTCACTTGTGTTTTTTCTAATTTTGGCAGCTTGCAAGGTGCATTAAGATTGGGCGGAAAGAAGAGGCTTATGTACTGTGCAAAGCTCGTCTCTCTGTGCGAAGCTCGTCCCTTGCATAAGCCGCCAAATTGTGGCTTTCTCTACACTGCCATTGACATCTACAGCCTGAAGCTATTGCTGCTTTTGGTTGCGACGGGCAACGTTCGTATTCTCATATTCTCGTATTCCTGTATTTTTGCGATACTGCATTTCAGCACACACACACACACACACATACACACACACACACACACGTAAATTCATGCAGTCATCCCATCCCTTCATCTTACAATCCTTTTGCCAAACACAGTAACAGTAACAGTAACAAAACTGACAGCTATGACACACACGAACACACATAGCCTTGGTTCTATTTTTTTTTTCTTTTCTCTTCTTTTTTTTGGTTGTGTGCATTATAAGCACGTTGTTGATGGCAACCACTATTATGGTTGAAGAGTGAGTGAAGAGTGAAGAGTGTAGCAAAAGCATCTTCTGCAACATGACTTTTACACATTGGTCGGAGCGCATTGTATTCTTTCAGCCCAGCATTAGGAAAAACAGTGCCAACCTGCTTAAAACTAAATATTAAACTGAGTTCAAGCTAACAAAACATCAATTCTGAGCATTATCTTGATCAGTTTTATTAAATGAACAAACAACGACATTTTGAAAATAAATAATTCATAACTAATTTCTATTATTACTATATTGAAATAACGAATATACATCTTTATTGCAATGAGATGAGCTGAAGCAACTCAGGTTAAATTACTTTTATATTGAAATGTTTTTAATCCATTTAAAGTTTTAAATACTTCATGAAATCCACCGAAATGTCAGCAAAAGTAAAGCGTTTAATGTTCCCACAGTCTTTATCGACAGTTTGTGTGAATTGTTGAATTGAGTTGAGTTATTTATCCGCACACAATCGACTGTCGAAAAATGTTGCAGCAAGGCCACAAGAACATATGGTCAATAGAACAATGGCAATGTCACTGATTTCTCGGCCCTGGATGCCAAATGGATGCAACCAGATAACAAGTTCCTATTACCATTGTGTTCCTCATTTCGAGTTAAACAGAGAGAAAAAACGAGTGCAGACAATTTCAAGCTCATTCCAGTTGATTTCATCTCTGCAACTGCAACTGTAGCAACAACAACAACAATCACGACAAGAGACTCTACTATTATTTTTTTATATAATATTTTGTATCTTTCTGTTGCCCGCTGCCTGTTGCTTGCTTTATGCTGTATGCAGACGTGGTTCATTTAGTTGAGCAGCAATTTTATCAGCGACGCACACACAAAGTCTAAATGCCGCGGGCATCTATAAATGAATGTGTGCGCTGGTGTGTGTGTGTATACGTGTGCTCTATAGTCGCCACATCACATTTGCATTTTATGCTTTTTTGTCAGCTGCATTGTTTTCTCATAAAATACAAAGCAACGACTGTTTAAAACTAAAAAGTAGCTGCAAATAGTTGACACACTTTGTCTCCGTCCATCTAGTATTTCTTTCACTCTCTGTGTGTGTATGTGTGTGTGTGTGTGTGGCGCGTGTGTGTGTGGGAGTGTGCTGGTGCTAATGTGGGTGTGCGGCATCCATAATACATTAACGCGGCAAGCGGAAACGGATATGTCACACATTTGCTGCTGTTGGCAACATTGTGCAAAGGCCTCAGCAACGTACGTGCAGCATGGGCAACGGGATTGTGGCACAGACACAGAGTGAGAGAGAAAGAGAGTGAGAGGGAAACTGGGGGGAAGGCAGCCACTGGCAGGAAGCGAAGCAAAAATAGCAATCAAAACTTAACTGAATTGCAGCACATAGCGCAACAACAACTAGCAAGGCAAACCAGCAAACACACACACTCTCACACACAAGCAAACTAATACAGTCACACACACCTACAAGTTGGTTGGATGTTGAGAGAATTAAAACGTAAATGCATTTGGCAAAGCACAGTAGCTAGAGTCTTTGCTTTCACTACTCGAAATTATAAGATACCCATTTTGGAATAGATATCTCATTGTAATCATTCATTCTCAAATAGTTTTCCAATATTTTCTATAATATCGAAAAATGCTTTTACTTTTACTAAATATACTTTGCATTACGAATAATAAGTTGAGATATTAAGAATATAATCATTATTTTTATTCCCACTACCCATATGAAATGTCTGTAGCAAGTAGAATAAGGCATCTGCGAATGATTCCTAAAAACAAATTAATGACAAATAGATACAAAAATGGATGTTGAATATTAAAAGCGCTTTGAACACTTTTCACATAAATTTTAATTCGAAACTATTAACTATATTTTTAAGCCATTTAATGGCGTCTGTCGACCACTGTGCACTAAAAAGTGAAGCAACACAAACAGCAGCAGCAGCAGCAGCAGCAGCGAAGACCACAGCAACACCAGCCACAGAAAGTATACGAAACGAACAAGAAGAAATAAGGTAGCGGAAAAAAAAGTGTTGTAGAAGCAGCAAAGAAGCTCAACTTCAGCTGCAAACGCGAGTTGTGCAAATGCCACTTCGATGCCAGTTCACTTATGCAAATAAAATTTGTTGAAATCAAACTTAAAATTTAAAATGAAAATTTAATTGAACCTACAAATTTGAGTTTACACAAAGTGAAGTGAACAATGAAAAATGTTTTTTGTTATGTTTTATTTTGTTTTGTTTTTTTTTTCTTTTGCATTGAATGTTTTCTTTGCATACGTGCATAGCATTTGCATAAGCAAATTCCATCAAACTAAATCTAAATCCTTGAGTCAATGCCAAGGCAAAATTGTAATCAACAAAACTGAATATCTCCAGCTGTTAGCTACCTTTGCCTTTTGACCACTCTCTGCAAATATTTCTGTGTCTTACAAAATTGGCATTGTCAATTGGCAAAGGGAGAACATTTGCCTGGACTCTTTTGTCTCTGTTCAAGCTTGCGTTTGCCTAGAAATTTTCAATACAATTTGTGGTATTTGTTGGTTGCCCTGTTCAATTGAATCAAAATTCAATTGAATAGAATTTCGCATGTTGTTCATTGAATTTTTGCAGATTATGGCTAAAATAAATTTTTAATTTCACAGAGAGAAAAACGGACTGCATGCTGTGCGAGTAAAATCGAGAATCGAAAATCGAGAATCGAGAATTGACAAATGAAAAGAAAACGAGGGCAAAACTTGCCTATCAATTGTCTGACATTCGCATTTCACAATTTCACAATTTTCTCTCATTTGTCATTTCTTCTATTTGTTTGTGTGTGCGTGTTCGGAACTTTTTGCTGCTTTTTGTTAATTAAATCTGGCTGTTAATTAAAAATTCAGCTGCTGGCGTACAAGTCGACACACACACTCACAAAACAAGAAAGAAAGATGCAGTCGAGCACACTTGAAATACCCGGTATCCATTGTCAATAAAAGCTAAACAGTGTCGTATTAATTTTAAAATATACCTAAATTACTATCTCGCAAAAATACTACAAATATACTGAATGCTATATGTGGTATATTTATAATGTAAAATATACCAGATCGCCAGCCAGCGTAGTATTAATTTTAAAATATACTAAATTTGAAATACTAAACATAATACCAATTTTGGTACATTGTTTAAGAACAGATACAGAAAATACCGGATTATCCGTCAGAGTCGTTTCAATTTTGAAATATACCAAATTATTATACCTCAAAATACTAAAAATATACCGATATCTGTATTTGGTATATTTATAAAGTACTACATTCAAAATATACCAATGTGCTACATAGTGCTATATAGCACTATATATCTATAGTAGGTGTAAATACGGACACACGGACGGACAGACGGTCAGGCATGGTTATATCGTCTCGGCTGTTGACGCCGATCAAGAATATATATATATTTTAAAGGCAGATGCCTTCTTCTGCCTGTTACATATATTTAATGAAAGCATAAAGCTTTAATACCCTTCTATTCTATGGGTATCGGGTATAAAAATAGTCAGGCAGCTGCTGCTGTCCAGCCTATTGCGTGGGCAGACAGAGGAAGAAAAAGAGAGAGAGACCTGCAGCTGCGTAAGCTGCTTAAACGCCGAACAATGCGGGCAACCAGCTGAGAGTTCTGCTGATTATGAGAGGTATGCGAGTGTGTGTACAGGTGCAAAAGCCTTTTAGGCATCTTTACATCTGTGCTGTGCTGTGCTGTGTATTCGTGCTTCATTGTCCAGCCTTCTGTATATGCACACGCATCACGCTGCGTATACGTAATGGACATTTGGCATTTCATTTATTAGACAACTAACTGCCTGCACTCTGCTATTTCAATGAGTATGGAGTGCATCATGTGCAAAACACGAAGGGGGATAACGCAGCGGCTTTTCCATTTTAATTGCATGCATTTTATAATATTTCACTTTAAATTAAATTCACAGTGCTTCAACCACATGATTATTATTTCATTGCATTGCTATTTCAAAATTCATATTCAAAATTAACAAGCTTAAATCGTATGTTGGCAGCATAACATTTCAGTCTCTCTCTCTCATATAATTAACTACTTTGGCATATTCACTTAATACCTTTCATAATCTAGCAGAGCTTAATAACAAATTCGCATCATCAACGTCAACGTCAACGTCATTGCAATTGCAATTTCACATAATTTGAACTCGCTTTTGATATCGTTGCATCGTTGCTTTGAAATCAATTTTCCTGCTAAACTTCCATCATAATCCACCAATTAATTTTCGGCATTATTTGCATTGCCGTAATAAATACCAATTGCCCACAGAAAATGATTACTGCCAAAGCTTCAGTTTAATGATGTCTAAAAATAGATTTGTTCAACGTTCAATGCAATGAAATGCAATGCAATGTTCGACGCAATTCAAGTAGTTGCTTCAATTAACTGGCATTCTATTTAAGTAAGTAAAAGTCAAACGTAAAAAAATTAATTCATTTTTAATTGAAGCAGCGAGTAGCCAGCATCATCGAACTTCAAGTGTATTTATATTAATACTCATATCAAGGATGAAAATACTAATTAATTTGCAAAAATTGTAATTTCTGTGTGATTCGAAGAATTTGATAAGGATGCTTAAAACATATTTATTTTCTACCTATAAAAAGTTAAAGAAAACAAAAGTCGATGGTTTTTCTGTATACTGAAGGCCTTTGCTACTGCTTAAGGAATAAGTTAATGCAAATTTTAATTATATCTAACTATTAACAATAATAATAATATGTTTTTGATGTTCAAAATAAGTGTCATATTTATGCAATTTATTTGTCAATCACAAAAATGTATATCATTGATTTTAATGTGTATCTTTCTTATCAAAAAAGTTATAAAGTTATTTACCATTAATAGAGATAATCATAAAATTTGAATGTACAATTATTATTCCGCTATAATTTAAATAAAACTTATAATGTTTGGAGTCTCTGATTGAAATCCTTTAAAATTTTAATTTATTATATTTTTTTTATTATATTTTTATACTTTATTCAACAAGTATTTTGATGCCGAATTAACGAAAGATGGCGCTACAAAGTAATCAAATTGATCATTATTAATGAAGATAATTATATAAATCGAATATTTAATCATTATTCCATGATATTACAGCTTCCCCTTCATGGGCAATTGAAACTCCAAAATAAAAAGTCGGTCAACAAAATGCAATGTAAAGCTAGATGCATATCAGAAAAAGTCAAATTGGCTTCTACAACTTTGTGAAGCTCTTTTTAATGTCTAAAAAATATGATGTAATTTGATTATAATAGAGTTTTTATTGACTTAATACAAAGTATATAAAGTAGTTGCATATTGTGTCGTGCGCAGAACTTAAAAGAGACTCTAACTTCAAAAAGGATTTTATCGATTTATCGATACTTATTAATAGTATGCCCAGATAAACACAAGAAGGGTTGCCAAAAACTTATCTAACGAAAAATGTGTTTGTTTTTTTTTTTTAAGTTACATATCATTTATATTCCATTACAATTTATAATAATAGGAAATGTTTGCTTCCATTTTCATTTTGATAAATTAGAACAATTGCACACTTTATTCTAAATATATTTCATAATTTGGGAAAAATAAAACTATAATAATTTATGAAGCAAATGAGCTGGAAACATTCTGAATTGTATGAAAAAAAAAACGTAAACTCGATTGTTTTCTCTTTGGTTGCAGACGCCTGAAGAGTGCTGAGTGCATCTTCACATTGAAGGACGTGCAGTGGGCTTCGAAAGCTCTCTTAACTTGCCTTTAACCCACTCGATAAATGTGCAAATTACTCTCGATGCAAAACAAGTTTTAAATCGACTTTGCAAACTTTTAATCAATGCTGTTAATCAATAATCTTCTTTCAAATTATATAAGTACAAAGTGCAGAACGTTCTAAATTATTTTCCTTGATAACTGCAGTTTTAATTAGTTGACATTTTGTTTACCCAAAATATAATTATAGATTGAAATCGATAAATATTGCATTGTGAAACAAATGAAAGCCTTGAGCGATGGACTATTTATAGAAGCTAAAAACATATCTGTCATTTGCCTGGCGCTCATTAAATCATGAAATATTCAGCGAATGCTTAATTAAACGCTGCATTATTCAAATTCGAATTTAAAACAAAATTTGTAGTTATAAATACATGCAATTATTAAATTAAATATTCGACAAGTTCTGATTTTATTTCAGTATTTAAAAACGAAAAAAGCAAAAAAGGCTTGATGCTCATGAATAGCATTTGAGTGCTATTTATAAACGTATTCAGGCGCATAAATAATGCAATAAGTAAATCAATTAATACATAAAATATGTGAATGTGCATTCCGAAAATGGTAAACGGCGTGTTGAATGAATAATTTATGAATTGTAATGTTGCATTTGTTTCATTATTTATGACTATTTTGATAGAGCGCGATAAATTGCGTGTGTGGTGGCAAGAAACCACATGCTGCATGCCGCATGCGGCATTTGCCACATGCCATTTGCCGCATGCCACAAACCCGCCACATTGCACACGCATCACAAGGCATTATTCATAATTAATAATCAGGCATCATGCCGTGTTTGTAGTATTGTTTCCAATTCCCGCTCCCGCTCCCGCTCCCGCTTCTCTGTGTTTACCTGCTCAGCGATTCATCTGTTCATTTGCCCACACACACACACATACACACACTCATGTATAGCGAGTAAGTACATTATACTAGCAGTCGATAATAATACTATTGCGACTACAACTACAACAACAACAACTATTTGCTGCTACTGCAAATTGCCAAGACGAATTCCTAACTAACTAACTTCCTTTGGCTGCGGCACCCGAAGCCGCAACACTTCCGCCGGTTGTGGCTTTTGCGGTTGCGGTGTTTGCTGCTGTTACCGCCGCTGTTGTTGCTGCTGCCATTGCTGCTGGTTTTTCGGTCCCCCTTGGTTATTGCTGCTCATTGAATCTCACCTCTAGTACACATTTCTGACTGCTTTCATTTAATTAAAAATTTATTACGTCCCCCGAGCTGGCAAGCAGAATTTCTTCCGTTCCAGCTCTTCCATTCACTCTCTTCCGTTCTCTCTCGCTTTCGTGTTTGCTGTACTTACTAGTTCCATGATTGACATTTAGACATTTAGAGTGAAAGCTGCAAAAAATCAACATTATTTTGTTTTGTTTGCTCAACGCAGCCAACGCACAACGCTCAAGCTCAAGCGCCAGCAAAAGCAAACGCAAACGCAAAAGGCAAATACATAATAATAGAAATTCGCCAACCTCCCCAATCCCCAATCCCCACACAGAAACACACACGCAGCTCTTTACCCTTTAGCACACGCACACACACACACAGACACACACACAATCAGGTGAAAGTAGCAAACGCTTGTTTCCGTCCACATACGATTGCTGACATGCAGTATGTATCTGGACAGCTTTTGAGACCTTTCCACCTTTTTGATAAACAGTTTATTCGGTTTGTTGCGGCCAGTTTTGTCTGAATAGTTTCAAGATTCGAGCAATAACGAAAACCTAAGAATTTACTGTTTATATAAAACTGATCTATAAAGTTCCAAGTCAGCTGCTGAAATACCAGGCGAACATAAGTGCGTAGCAAGCAGAAATGCGGCAACCAAATCACTTTATTGCTGCAATAACAATCGAAGGAAGCTCATCCTCAAACTATACTGCAAAAAAAAGAAATAGAATGTTAAAGAGCTTAAGGTATTAACGATAGATGGCGCCACTAACTAAGCAAGTGATTTGCTGCTTATCTGCTTGCTATTAATTTATGTCCGCCTGCTACTTTAGTTACTGTTAAGAACTTTCAAGCTAACAAAAAAATAAATCCGTTAACATTGAAAAATTAATATTTTAATATTATATTGAATTCAACAAGTATTCAGTGGCTGAACGAACGATAGATGACGCTATTAAGAAAGCAAGTAACATGCTGTTGGGTTTTTTGCGAGCGGGTCTTTCACAGTCAACACTCGGCTCAATCATTTCGTTTTAGTGCACAAATTCAGCAGGTAGTTCTGATAATGTTGCCCAAAAGTTTTACAGAAGTTAGCGAAAACTTATTTTCAAGCCATATAGTTGCAAGATTATCGCATTAGATTATAATTGATATTTATGCGAACTTAACTATTAATAGTTGAAGGTCAAATCAGAAATGTGCGGAACTGCAATAAATATTCTCTTAAACAAATTGAAGTTTACAAACTTAGTTATAAATTATTTTATTATTATTATTTTTTTTTAATGTCCACTATATACAGTTAGCTTCCATTGAAATACAGAAATAAAGCAAACTTTTTTTTACATAAATATTTTATACTTTTGGATTCGCGTGTGTCGCATTTTGTAGTAGTGAAAGTTTGGACCTCGAGTTGTGCTCTCTATTGGGTTAGAATTTATGACGATTTATAGCAAAAGTCAAACAAAAATTAAGCAACGAGAGCGAAAAAAAATGTGGAAAAGGTTTTAAGATGCGACCACAGTGGTTGATGCTGTGCTTTGCTGCTGCTGCTGTTTTATTTGCTTGCCTCGCAATCATTTTTATTAATTTTTGAAAGAATTCCGGCAGCGGCAACAGCGCGCCATTAATAAGAAATGGCAGCCCAGAAGCCAGAAACTAAGTTAGTAATCATTTGGGAGCAGCAGTAGCGGCAGCTCCTTTTGGCCAGCAACAACGAATGAACGAGCGAACGAACGAAAAAAGTTTCTTTTTGCACATACCGCAAATATTTTCCAAATTAATCTTTCGCCGTTTGGAAAAATGAAAGACCAGGGCCACACACACACACATACGCACACGCATAGATAGAGAAACGCACATTGAAGTTAAGCAGCATCCCCAGAGCTATCAAAATGGTAAGCATCACACCCAGCAAAAGCTAAAACAAACTTCGAAACAGCCTTCGACCGTGTTATATTTGTTGGCCCCAAAGTTAAGCATAAATTTCACATGAGCCCTCAAATCAGCATTGTTTGTAGTCTGTGGTAGTAAATTTCCACCACACGCACACATAGAAAACCGTATCGATGGCAAAACTTAAAATAGACTGCCGTACAACGTTGCGTATACTTGACGCAACTCTGCAACTATTTTCGGGGGCAGATTTTGCCCACAAGCCTAAATGGAAAAAATTGCAACAATTCGATGCATTCTTGTTAATTATAAAGGGCAACATCATCCCGAGCACTATAATTAGGAATTTTCGACTAGAGCAGAGCAACGCTTGCAACTTTCCGACCCAACTTTCCCCTCGCCTGTCGAAGCAACCAACAACTTGCGACAAGGCAATTTGATATATGTATGTATGTATGTTTGATGTACTTACTCTAGTTTATTAATAACTCTCCATACTGTACTGCATTTTACTCAGGCTGCATTATTAGGCAACCAAAAAATTAATAATGCAGTTGCCGTAATGCGAGTATTTTATCCTGTGGCCTTCGCAAATTGCCAGAAAATACGTAGCACAAACTTTTCTTTAGACTTGAGAGCCCGCATATATTTTCTCGAGTTGCCTCACATATCACAAATGAAAAGAAATGGGAATTGTTTACAATCCTCAGTCGAATGTGTGAACATAATTAAGCAAGGGCAATTCACTTGAAATCCCTTGAGATAAATCAATAAATCAATCAATCGCTTAAACCAAGGATTTTTGATACATTTCAAATGCGAATTCCATCAATACGATGTGCTTTAACTCTAAAGTGGTTTCTTTGATTTAATTTATAATAACTAAATTGTATAAAACTTTCAAATTGAATTATTGGCAATTATTTTTTTTTGCAAGCAAATTAATTTCGCACTAAGAAGATTTTTGATTTTTAATTTAATATTATAATTTTATGTTTCGGAATTTGATTGTTCAGCTATAAAATCTATATCAATTACTTTCGTAGTAAGAATATAGTAAGACGTTCCAGAGTATATTCCTTAATTTGATTTTCACATTTATAAACAAAAGGGAACTACGTAAATTTGTAAAGCTAATAATATAAGCTAATTTTGGTTAATACTGAATTGATTCAATTGTGATGCAATAATGTAAATGAAGTGTTTTCTCATCAATTTCATGAATTTCAAGCTTCACTTGTGTGCAAAAGAAGAAAAAAAGGATTTCTATAAATTTGTAATGCTAATTCAATAATGTATCGAATTTTGTGATCTATTCAAATGCCAGCAATAATATGTATAATAGCTGTGCAAGATGAATTAATTAATATCAGATAAGATATTCACCTACACACACACACGTAAGCATGTTTTGTAATAGTCTTAGTGCGACATTTTCATTTTCAAGTTCATGAAATTTGATGGCTGAAGTGTGCTTTGGCTCTTGCTTCAATCGTTCGTCTTCGTCTGGGCTATTGTCTCACAACCCCGATGTCGACGACATCGAATCAGTGTTTCATTACCTTGGCAAAATTCTTACCCAACAAAAACACACACACACAAACACACACACAGACACAAGTCCAATGCCAAGTTATTCCTTTGTGGCAAGGGCAGGGAGACGATTCGTCTCTCTCTCTCTCTCTCTCTCTCTCTCTCTCTTTCGCTTTCACTCTTAAGCTATTTGATTTTGCACCAAGTTGAAGGGGGGGAAGGGGAGCAGAGGGGGAGCTGGAGTAGCCACTTGTCCCAACGCAAACACTTGAATGGCAAAATGAAACATTATGATGACAGTTGAAAGCAAAGGAGCAGAGCGAAAAATTGAAATTGAGAGCGCATATTGTGAATTGCAAAATAATGAATTGTAAATTGCTCTGCAGGCGAGCACACACACACACACACACAAATACACACACATATACGTATTCGCATAAGTTTATTTATTATGTTACGCAATAAAATCAAATAAAAATGAAAATCCCAGCAACTACCCCGTTGTGTGCTCCCTCTCTCTCTTTCTCTCTCTCTCTCTCTCTCTCTCTCTCTCTCTCTCTGTGGAGTTGGGGGCGAACAAAAATTGAAAACTAAAATCGATTTCCGCTTGACAAATAACTTAAGTGGCAGTTTGTATACAAACTCACGAACATACACACACACAACTCTGTATGTGTGTGTGTGTGTGTGTGTGTGTGTGGACAGTTTTCATGCATGCATGAGAGCCGTAGTTAGAGAGAGCGATGAAGCTTAAGTGGAGTGGAGCATAGCTGTAGTAGTTGGAGAAGATGCTTTCAAAAATATTCCACACGATTAATTTTTGCGATCCATTAAAAAGATTTACTCAAATTGACAGAATCATCGAGTGGTGCGTTTGCCTCGCGTCGCGTCGCGTTGCGTTGCGTATTCGACGCGTTGTCCTCGAACCTGGCCCTGGACGCATACAAAATGCTACATTTCCCCTGTCTCCCACTCTGCTGCTCCACACTCCCTCTTTTTCATTCATATCTCAATTTGCATGCGTTAAGCTCTGACAAGAGGAGCAATGAAAGAAGAGTCGACCGAGGGCGGGGCGGGGCGGGGACAGAGAGAAGCGACCATTAAATACATGTACATAATCATAAATTCACACTCATTATCAGATTAGCGGGCAGCTTTTTTTCCCCAACATCGTCATCGTCGTCGTCATCGTCATTACGACAACTGTTCTCTGCTGGGGTTGTGTGTCTGTGTGTGTGTCTGTGTGTGTGTGTGTTTGGTGCTGCAACAACAATTGCCGGGTGGACAAATTGAATTTTTTAGAATTTACACTTGACAAAGCACATGAATATCGGGTATTTGCAGTTGGTCAAAAAGCAGTGGCAACAACAACAACGACAACAACAATAACAAAGTGTCAATAATTCATATTCAATACTTGTATATTAAAATATCTATGTAAATTGACCATTGGCAAATACAAATGTTTATATGTAGATGTTCTCAATCAATATCAATAGTCGCTTCATATGATTTTTATGCATTCCAAGCAACCTTTAATGGGGTATATGCAAACAGCAATGTTAAAATATACATCAATATTTTCATGGCCAAAAGTAAAATAAGAACAAGTACGCAAGCTGCAGTCAAGTGTGCTCGACTTTGAGACCCGCTTTCCATTTAAAAATTGAAGCAAAACAGCGCAGTATTATTCTATATTCATTATATTAAATATATATGTACATAGAGTGCAAAATATATCAGATTGTGAGTCTCTAGTAAGTGGCCAAATTTCTCCATACAAAAGTATTTCTTTAATTACAAACATTATTAGCTCAACTGACTCAAAAAAAAAAAAAAAAATCGCTCGTAACATTTTCGTAAGAGAACTACTCGCATATTAAAAGTATTTCCAAATATATTTATTATATATTAGTACTCTTTATGGATTAGAAGTTTTATATATTGCTTACTTCATTTATCAAAAAATCAAAATCAATATCAATTTATTAAACTACTTTACTCTTCTTATAGATATTCCATACAGACCTTTTTCCTAAGATTTTTGTTGCTTTTGAAAGATGTCTAAAATTAAAATTCCAACTGAATATTTAAAGGGTATTTCACAGCTGTTCATTGCAAAGCAACTGCCAAATACAATTTTTTTTTATGCTGAATATGCTTTTGAAAATGTGTATGGCACTCACACACAGACACAAGCCTCAGTGCACACAAAGGCTTAAACGCAAATACGTATCCATACACGCACACACACAAAAGCAGACAGTGAAATTATAGAAACCACACACACGCACTCTTATACACACACACACAATGAGGCTGTTACCCTTTTCACATTTTGCCACTCTACTCGCGCCGCATTTGTATAAAATGTAAATTAAGTTAATGGTAATAAAGTGTCTATTAAGTGTGTTGCCAGCCGAAAGAGAGAGAGATAGAGAGAGAGAAAAACACACACACAAATGCACACAATCTGTATACGCGCATGTGTGTGTGTGTGTGTGTGTGCATTAAGTGATTTCGATTTAGAACACAGTTACAGCAGCAGCAGCGGGGGGCGGGCAGAGCAATTGGCCAAACACTACAATAACAAACCCAATGCCACGCCCTTCTAATGTACATGTGTTCTGCTTTTGTTTCTCCTACTGCAAAAAAAAAGGATTTTTAGCGCATATCGTTAAAAGAAATCGATGTAGCAACTGGCAGAGAAAAAAATATAGCGAAAACTAAAACGGAAAAATTTAATAAAGTGTCAGCAAATTGAATGAATTATTTTGATTAAGAAACATAATATAATCTACAAAATAATAAAAAATTAATTGAAAAAATTCTAATGATAAAAAAATAAGTGACAAAATAGAAAACAGTAATTCAATTCGTATCCCAAATATAAAAAAGAATTAGGACACAATTGAAAAATAAATACAATACTTTTCAATGAACATCAAAAAGAATGGAAATAATAAAACTAAATACCAATTAAATTAAGAAATATATATCTGTCTATAATACGTTTATAAATTTGTAAATACAAAAAATGGAATTGGAAAAATGCAACAGTTAAAAATAAATCAACCAATGTAAAAGTGAATGAAAACCAAAAGCTGCATAATCGTTGCGCAAATCAATCGAAAACAGTTGAGTAAACGGTCCGAATGGCATTATGAATGAGTATGGAAATGAATGTGGTGGCAGGCGGGTGTGGAAAATTGTGGAAAAGTGTGGGAAAGTGTGGGAAATGTCTACTTATGACATGACAAAGCGTATAATTAACGTTTCGTTGAACAATATGAATATTAGAGCTTCTGATTGACGTGGCAACTTTACCAGCTGCCACGAAATATTCGATGCGATGCCAAAGATTAAATCAAAGTGGATAATCGGATGAATACGATAGAAATGTTTGTAATTAAATTACACTTTATACTGTGACTTCTAATATTGAGCTTAGCTTGCTAATAAACTCATTTTTTACGCTTGTTTACAACTTTACATTGTTTAGAAGATGTAAAAGTGCTTTAACGAATGAGAGTTGCATTCAAGCATTCCTTTGGCATTTAGTCACTGGCTGCAATATTGCATTCTGTGGACACAAGAAACGCGAGAAATCTTTTAATAAGAGTCCGCGTAATAAATGCAATCTCGTGCAATAAAAAGTCTGTTTAAATGTTTAAGAATTTCATCAAATGAACTGAATTGAAGCGCATAACTGAAATGATGAGTTTGAGTTGTTGTTAGTCTAAAGAATTATTGCGAGTTGTTTATTAAGTTGGCAGAAGGAGACATCTCCGATCCTATAAAGCAAATGTATTCTTAACGATATAGCCATATCCGTATTTGTCCATCTGTCAGTATGTCTTTCTGTCTGTCCGTCCGTATAAAATCCTAGATCTCAGAGACGATAGAGAACAAATAAGTAATTAATTTTGTTAATTTGCGAAGAAATTCGAATTACTTATTTTTGTTGCTTTATTTATTTAGTTTATTTATTATGTAATTCATCAATTTATGATGTTGTACATTATAGTAAAAAGAACAAGTTTCTAAAATTTTCATTTAATTTACTTATTTATTCATTTATGTATTTATTTGATTCCCATTTAATGCATAATTTAATGATGTTGCAAAATTGAAAAGTCATTTAATAAAAAATGTAAATGTTTTCTCGAAATCTTTCGCAGCTATTGGAAAGCATTTGAAGTGCTTGCTTTTAGCTTATCCAGTCATGTCAAGTCCAGTTGTGTGCAGTTATCCATCTTGACGCAGCCTCTTCCTCCTCTTCCTCGTTCTCCTTCGCCTTGAATCTCGTGTCAGCAAGACAGACAGTAAGACAGTAGAAAGGGATGCACAGGGAGTAGGAGTGAGAGTGAGAGTGAGAGCGAGCGAGTAAATCAAGTTATGCGCGCACCGCAGGCATAGAACATCACCGTCACCATCAGCAGTCAGCATCAGGAGTCAGCATCACCCCAGACCAAAGCCTAGAACGAAACATTGACATTTGCCTTGGGGGGTGTTGAATGCGTAGGAGAGAAGCAGTCAGCAGCGAGTGGCGAGGCACCAAAGGACCAAAAACTAGATGACAGAGGCATAACTTTTACAGCCAAAGCCCAGGCACAGGCAGAGGCAGAGTGGCACAAACACGGCCATTACATGTGGAAAGCCTGTAGCTAAGCTGCCATAAAGCCATCAATAAAGCACAGAGCAATTGCGAGGCCATCTCCCTGTGGCTACGGCACACCAAATGACGGCAGAGTCAACTATATACACACACATACAAAGTATATGGTATGTATGTATGTATGTTTATGTGTCGTCGTGTTTGCTGTTCGGGCTGTTTGGCCATTAAAAAGCGCTGCCCAAATAACTGGGTCAAAAATCGCATAATTAACCGAACATTGCTGGGCGATTAAAGGCGCATTAACGAACCAAGTGCAAGGCATAAGAATGGCGAATGATCATTATACGACGACTACGACGACGACGACGACGACGACGACTGTTGGCTATAGGACAGCCGATAAGCCCGCAGTCACACAACAACAACAACAACAACAGCAGTAATGGCACATAAAGAGTTTGGAAAAGTCTCTGCTCGATAGCAAAATACTCTAACAAAAGTACAAGAAAATACCAAACAGCGATGCTTCGATTTTCACAGTCACATTTTGTTAACATTTTTGAAAACGAAAACGAAAATTTAATGGTTCTGTTTTCACTTTCACTAGTTTCTTTCGATTTGCAATATGAGAAAGTTTGTATTTGTCCTACAACAAATCGGATATTTTAAATAAATAGTTATAATAAAATAAATAGTTGACTTATTTGCTTATCAATTAAGCATGTAATTATTTTTGAAACAACATATTTCTGATCCCACCACAATTCAACTGTAATTTATAGCAATTAAATTTTCATATTTTAGTTTTCTGTTATTTTAAGTTTAATTATTCAAGCCAAATGAATATATAACATTATAGATATTCTTTTTACTCCTAATATAATTTTTAATGAGTGCTCAATAAAAAATTATTGAGTTTTCAACTAATTTTTTTTGCACTTTGAATTATTATTATTATAAATTATATATTTAAATTTTTTAAGCAATAATTATAAGGTCCAAAATATTCCATTTGAAGTAAGCAATATAATGATTTTAAATGGCTGTTGAAATTTCAAATTTCATATGCTTATAATATCGCTTAGCGCAACATTCTTTAGCACACAACTGTAATACCTTGATGACAATTTCGAATGGGCCTAGGGTACAACAGGCAGAGGCAGGAGGCAGGAAAACAAACAAACAAACTGACGATGGCTCTAAGCCATTGAAACGAATTGAAAACGGCGGCGTGTACAAATTGCCATCGTTTGAACTTGAAATAGGGCTTTAAATTTGGATTAGTAAATAAGTGTGTATGTGTGTGTGTGTGTGTGTGTTATAAAAAGTATTTAGTATTTATGTATTAAAGTGGTGTGTGTGTGTGTGTTTATGTGAGTGTAGGCAGCGAATGAATGAGCAGTAATTTAAGTTGTTAATCCTAGCGCCTAGAAGTATGCTACAGTTTTTGCGCTTTCACAGTTGACAAGCAAATGCAATAAAACGAATGGCAGAGACAGTGCAGAGAAGCAAGCAAAGCCTTGATCTTGATGCCAATGTGATGTGACGCCATGGCATTGGCATCGAAAGGCGAGCAAACTTTTGCAGGCAGCAGCTGCCTTGACCTAAATGCATTGCACAGGAAAAGCGGAACAAAATGCGCTCCCATTAAAACAGCAACGGAGAGTTGAGGACATTGAATGAACGGGAGAGAGAGGGAGAGAGCGAAAACGTGCTGAGAGAGAGTGAGGAAAATAGAGTGTGTGTTTGTGTGTAAGTAAGCGTGGAGGCGACAGGAAATGTTGTTGCTGTTGTTGTTGCTGTTGTTGTTGCTGACTTGGGGGACTTTGAGCAGGCAGTCAAACCATTTTTGCCCAGCACTGGCATTTCACATTCAACATTCAACATTCACATCCAACATTTCGCACTCGCATTTCGCACGCGCGCTTTCATTCACTTTGCCCTCTATCCGCTTTCATTAAAAGTAATTGCGAAAATCTGTTTGCCATATCAATAAGGCAACACACACACACACACTACTACTATGCTGTACAATATCATTCAGTTGTTTTTACTTGTATTCATCTGCATAAACAATATGGCAAAACATTGAAAAATTTTCCATCAATTCTCTCTGCGTGTGTATTGCAGTTTTTCTTGCTTTTCTCTAATTTTGCCTAGCGAAATTTTGCCAAATTAAGGATAAAGTGTGTTTTTGTGTGTTTGGAATATTTGCACTACGAATTGAACACACTACTCGTATTTCTAGCCATACCACGGGTGTGGCTTGTATACACACAGCTCATAAGCACCCACCCACACATCCACACACACACACACACACAAATACATACGCAAGCATACACTCAGCTTATGCTCACTCAATTGTCAGCAGCAAAAGGCAAACAATCTCCTCCACATAATGACATGAAAACCCACCGAAAGCAACAGGCAAACAGCCAAACTGGCAACTGGCAACGTGCCACAGTTCGGTTCTCTCTCTCTCTTTCGCTTTTGTGCCACAGAATGCGGCACGTTTCTCAAGTGCAATTGGACAGCGTCATTTGGCAAACGATAGTTGAAGTACACACCTCAGTACAGTTTAGGTCAACGACCACTTAAACATTGCGCAGCTAAAATACTCATATTATAAATCGACAAGTGGCAAAGCGAAGTGAGCGCAAATTGTTTGTGAAATATCGATTAGCTTAGCTACATCAAACCTAATTGGAAACAATTATTGAAAATATAATTCATGTGTGCCATCAAAAGTCAACTATAAACAGTTTCAACATTAAAATAAATTCAACTAAAGTACAGAAAAATTCAACAGCTGCAATTAAACCACGTAAGAAAGCTACAATCGAGCCCATTTTGAATTTAAACAGAACAGTGCGTGATTGTTCTTAAAGTATACCAACTTTATATACCGCAAAAATACTAAAATATACCAAATGCTATACTTGGTATATTTATATAGTACTACATTCAAAATATACTAGACCAAATATGATAAATGTGCCGTAAAAATATTGAAATATGTCAGAGGCTATATTTGGTATATTGATGTGGTTATACATTCAAAATATACTATAACAATATACCAGAAATATACCAACAATATACCAAAGTCTACATTTGTGTATTTATATAGTACTACATTTAAAAATACTATGAAGTACAAAATATACCAGGCAATATTAAAAGTGTTTTTTTTTTTGCAAAATGAAGCCATTGGAAAAAACTCAATTTCA
This sequence comes from Drosophila albomicans, assembly GCF_009650485.2. NCBI lineage: Eukaryota > Metazoa > Arthropoda > Insecta > Diptera > Drosophilidae > Drosophila > Drosophila albomicans. The sequence continues at coordinate 18,422,417 of NC_047627.2, forward strand.
AAGAACTTTTTGCTTAAATTCGAAAAATTACATTAATGCTTAAGTCCCGCAACTGTGAAAATCACACTGTTGTAACTTAAGCCATAAATCGATAAGTAGAAAGCCAGCAAAAAAAAAATAATGTAAATAAAAGCGCAACTTAAAGCTATTGTTGTGAAGATTGTGTATACGACACGTGGTGCCTTTTTATACCTACTCTTAAGAGAGTGAAAGGGTATTATAATTTAATATAAAATAAGAAAGTAAATGTGAATTTATATATCGTTGATTAACGTAAACAACACAAAATCTTGCGAGCACAATTTAAAGTTTTGAAACTTCTCAACTTCTTATATATGACTTTGGTTTTTTATTAGAAGAAATAATTTTTCTAAAAATTATATGTGAAGGCAATTGAAATCTATTAAATTTCGTAACTTTAGTTTATACGTATTTCCTAAAAAAAAAAGATTAAGGCGAATAACACAGAGTTTAGCAAAACCCAAATTCAGCTTTTCTTACTCGAGAGCTAAAATCGGTTTGGCTTTAATGTTTGCTCAGCTAACAACCCAATTTTAATATGTTTACTTGGAGAGTTTCGTATTGGTTTTCATGTCTCACAACAGGTGTTTTCCATGTCTTTCAAGTGCTGCGTATACGTAATATGAATATGCGCAGGAAATGCTAGATGTGTGTGGAAGCAAAACCCTGCGCAGCATTTATATTAATGGTAAGCATTTACTTGCATTTGCTGCTGCATAGCACTTTTGCTTTTAACATTTTGTTGCTTTTGTTATTTGGCAATTTGATCGACTTAAATTCAGTGCTGAGCTCCATCAAGCGAACCATCAAGCGTCGGCAGTATTTGCCGTATATTCAATGCTCTCAGCTGTGAGGCACTTACACGCACTGTCGGCCAGAAAACCATCGACAAGCCAGGCAATCAGAGCAAACGCGACGACGAATCGGCCAAGCGGCCAACCGACCAAATAACCAACAGGTCGGCAGGATGCTTTTGTATTCTTAGCCTCTGTGTGTGTGTTTGTGTGTGTGTGTGTGTGTATGTGTGTGGCTCTGTGGCTCTTTGGCTGTGTGACTCTTGTTTATCTTGCGTGTGTTTTTTGTTGATTTTACCGATTTCTTGCGTTCACTCTCTCTTTCTCTCTATCTCTGACTCCTTGACTCACATTTGCTTTCGCATTTCTCACAATTCGCACATTCGCAATCGCGTTTCGCTTCACTGTCGCTGTGGGGCAACTTTTTTAGCTTTGTTAACTTTTCACTTCATGGGCATGGAAAATTTTATTTTACATTATTGCTGCAAAGGCAGCCGAGCTGAAAATAAAAGTTAATTTTCGCTTGTCGCTCTAAGCCAATTAGTGTGGTAGTTCTCATGCCTGATGCCTTGATTCCTTCCAGCCAGCCAGCCAGCCAACCAACCAACCAACCAGCCAAGGCAAGCCCCTCTCTCTCACTCTCTCTCTCTCTCTGTCTCTCACTGTCAGTCTTTTCTGCCAGGCTACTTGGCTGTCAGGCCCACAAATACTACGACGATACTATACTGAAATTCTGTTTTGCTAGCTGCCCCTTTTTTTATTTTGTTGTTGTTGCGCTTGTGTCTGGCAGTCGGCTCATCACCAAAGTCGCCCTAACGAAGCCAGCGAACCAGCAAATAACAAAAACGACTAATTGAGTAAACAAATTTGCCCAAACTTGATTTCTCGACCCTGTGCTTAACAAGTAAAAATTGTCTATTATGTTATGCTTAACCAAAAAAATAATAATAATAATAGTAATGAGATATATTACAAATTAGGCTGTTTTTGCTATAACTCGCTTAGTGGCCACAACAGTTGCACTTAAGCGCCACACATTAAACTTGTCAACATCATTTTTGCTCGCATAAGAACGAAAAATATAATTATATTTTACTGCGCTTAACGCCTTTTCGCTTAAATGCCACAGTTGAGGCCCTTAAATGAGATATAGGTGAATTATTTGTAATACAAAAACAGTCTCTGGTCACACTTATCTTATCGAAATAGTTTTTACTAGCTCGCGAAAACACGTTCTTATTTTGTTGCGTTTAACTGCCACAGCTGAGGCCGTTAAGTGAGATGTGGGTGTAAACACAGTCTCTGTCAGTCGAGCAGACTCGACTTTGTCCTTTGCTACTAGTTGTGAGTGACTTCACTTCACTTAGAATGCAAAGGCAAAAAAGAAAGGAAGGCAATCCCAACAACAACAACAACAACAACGATAACAATAACAATAACAACAACAAGCCAACAGACTCCCTTTTTACAGCTCGCTCTCTCTGCGTCTCTCGCATACATTGAGTTAGCTATTTTTAAACTTATTTTATTGATCCCTAAAAATAATTGCAAAACCAAAAAAACAACAACAGCAACAACAACATTAACGCAGCGAGGGTGAAGAAATGCCAAAGAAATCTGTTGAAAATTTTATCAAAAATGTTGTAGTTCGACAGACGGCGAAGACGACGACGACGACGACGATGATGACGACTACGTTCGCCCACCACTCACCAACCTAATCATGCTAACCATCTTAATCATCATCACTGTCATCATCGACAGCAGCAGCAGCATCATCGACATCAGCATAATCATTGCCGCCAGACTTTGCTTTTAGGGGTTTTCGTTATTTTTTTCTGTTTTTTTTTTTTTTTGTAGTAATAATGAAGCAACCGCAAGGCAAGGCAAGGCAACCCTGCCAAACTCAGCCATCGACTGGCTTTAAGTTGATTTAGTTTACAGTTGCGAGACGCGAAATGCGAGTAGAAGCGAGGCGAGAAGCGAAAAGCAAAATGAGAAATGCGAAATACGTGCGGCGGCCTCTGTTTCATTTTTGTTTTTGTTGTTTTTTCTGTTCTGTGCCTTTTGCCTTGCCCAACTTTGCTTATCAATTTTGATGATTGTGAGCGGCACAGCGAGCGCGACGAGGAATCACAAAAGGCTGCCTTTAAGTGAGACACTCTCTCACACACATACACAAACACACACACTCACACAGAGGGTCACTAATACACTCGCGTTTGCCGAACCTTCGAAACAAATATTGCGAAGCCACAAAATGTTCGCGTCGAAAAATTATATATGTGAGGGGCACAATTTGCAATCAGTAAGTATTGACAATAATCTTAAGTGTATGATTAAATCGGAGAGAGAAATATGTATTTTATGCCGCAATTGAATGCAGCAATTTATGTGTTAATAATAATACACAAGAGATAGCATAATAATATAATACAAATACGTAAGATTTACAAAATTCAATAAGTGAATGCGACAATTAATAATAAGAATGTATATTAAGAATAAAGCTAAGATAAACAAATCAAATTCAATATTTGAATTCGACAATTTGTATAATTAAGAATGGGAATAATATATTAAGATAAACGGTAAGATTATCAAATAAAACAAACCAAAAATATTATACAATGGATATAGAAAATTATTAGAATCAAGTAAAACAAAATAAAACATTTGCCAGTTTTGCTAGATGCTAAATTTGCATACATAGAATTATTCATTTTATAAAAGTGAAAATGCGTTTCAATAATTTTGAATTTGAAAAATGAGAAATGTATTTTTGAAGGCATTTACTTAATTGAATTCAAAATGATGAAATATTGCGACTTTTCAAATTTTGTTTTGTAAATAATTCTCATAAACAGATAAAATACTTCCATTGTGAATCGATCAGAAATAAGCAACTAAAATTTACAATTGGATTTTCAACTACAATTTATTAAATACAATTTAGAAATAAATCCAATAAAAATTAGAAGCATATCACATATTTGCTTTTTCATAGAATTATTTGTAACTGGGATTAAAATCAGACAATAAGATTAAAATAGGCAAAAAACTTTCATTTAATTAGCATAAACAAAAAACAGTGCAAATTATTAGTGGTGTTTGTGTGTCAGAAAGAATTTAAATGAAATGCATAATCAAATTAAGCATTGCTATTTGAATATAATTGAATTGTAAGAATTAGCCAGAATGCAGAAATAACAAACAACAACAAAAAAAAAAGCGAAAATAATTAAACGAAATTGATGGCAACATCAGATTTTGATGCCATTTAAATGTGAATAGCTTAACAAATTGAATTGAGTGAGTGGAATGAAATTAATCGATTTTCAAGGTTACCTATTGAATAATGTGTTCTCTTGAACTTGCTTTCGATACGAAAAATATGAAACTTATCTTGTCAAAGTCCCCAAGCACACACACACACACACACACATATATATGTATATATAGTCGCATTGTGTCCCCATTCAATTGGCCCGCACTGTAATCTATGTGTGTGTGTGTGTGTGCGTGGAGCAATACATAATGCACAGTGGGTAGTGAGAGAGTAGTGAAACGAGTAGAGCAAAGTGAGTGTGTATGCAAAAACTTTTAGAATGGAGACGACGACCTCGCAACGTGGAATGTTACTTAAGTTGAAACGCAGCTGGGCGCTGGGGCAGTGATAATGGGCTACACACCGACACACACACAGACACATCCTTGCTGAGGTGTTTGAGAGGGGTGGTAAGGGAGGGGAGGGTGGCATCTTGTATTACACTTGCGTTTCTTACAATTTTCAGCTCGTTGCTTGTGTATTGCTTACACACTCAGTTAAGTTACGAGTAAGTTTGTGTATCTGTTACTTTATGTGTGTGTGTGTATGTGTGCGAGAGAGGGATGGGAGGTGCTCACAAAAGTTGCGCGTTGCCATTGCCAGAGTTATTTCATAAATTGTTGCCACAGCAGCAACAAGCAACAAGCGGCAAGTGGCAAGAGGTAAGCGGCAAGCGGCGAGCAACAAGGCGACAGTTAGGCAGACAGTCGACTCACTTTTTTTTCCATTTTCTCTTTCTTTTTGTCATTGCTTTTATTTGAGAAAGCATAAAGAAAAAGGAAGAAAAAGCAAAAGGCGACGGAGCTGTCATTGATAAAAATGTGTGTGTGTGTGAGCTTCTTGTTATCAAAAGGCAGAACGAGACATTTTGGCATGCCCCATTGTTGTATCGTCGACTAGTAGGCTTGGCTGGCTGCCAGTAAGCAACTGAGTGCCACACAAAGCGACACGCAAAAGGCGCAACAGGCAAGCAATACCACAAAGCGAGAGCGAGAAAGAGCGAGAGAGGGAGAGAGAGTGAGAGCGAAAGTACAGGCAGTCAGGCAACTGTGACCATGTTAAGCCATTGCTATTGCCGTTACCCACAAATTTTCTTTTCGTTTCTCATCATCGTCACCATCGCAGCTTGTTGCTTTCCCAACTTTTCGTGTGTTTTTTCGCCCTTTTTTTTGGTATGTCTCTCTTTGTTGTTGTTGTTGCTGTTGTTGTTGTTGCCATTACTTTGCTTTCCCATTACAAAGTGTGCATAAAGTTCACACCTGCGAAGCAACTTGCCAAGCAGCCCGCTTTTTATATTGATTTTAATTATTAATATACATATGTAAATTTCATTTTGCATATATATTTTGTAACTTAAGCAAAGATTATTTACCTTTATAATATATACATATATACAAAAATAAATATATGAATAGATTAATAATAAATAAGGTTATTTGCAGCAATTTATTTAATTTCTCTTAAAATATAATAAATCAATAAATCAATCAATAACAAATTTATATTTCTTTAACAATTTATTTAATTTCATTTCATTCAATAAAATTTTATTTAATTAATTAATTAAAAAATATATATTTACTATAAAATAAATACAAATTAAGCAAGCTAATGACTAAGTAATGGTATCAAAGATGTTACCCCAAAAAGTAAGCCACACTTTTTTGTATTTTCAACAAACCAAGCTTAAGTCACGCGACATTTAATTTCTTTATAATAACTCATATAAATAATATAAATCAATAAATAACATTTTTTCTCAAAATTTTATTAATGTTCTCTATACAAAATTGTAAATTAAAATGCTACTTAAGCAGGCTAATGAGTAAACAATTTTATCAAACAAAACACCAAAAAAGTATGCTACATTTTTTATAAGTTCCACAGAGTAACTTTAAGTTGCGTTTTCTTGAAGCAAAAATGCTGTGATTTGCTTTTCTTTTCTTGTTTTTTTTTTTTTTTTTTTTGGTTGAGGCGTTTTTTCTCGTGTGTGACAATTTCGCAGCCTGATAAAAACGAAACGCTGACAAAATAAATACACTGCGCGAAAGAGATACACAGATAGAGACGATACACGGATAGCCCGCAAAATCTGTTTGCTAAAAATACACTTAACGATGCTTGGTCAATTGCAATTGACAGCTATATTAACGTAAATGTCAAGTTACTCAAATTCTCGATTGTTCAAATTCACAAAATGACATCGCACAATTGTTTGTTAAATTGCCCAAAAAGCGAAATGAAATTAACCACATGACCACGCACAAAAACGATTCGCTATTATTATTATTATTATTACTGTTATTGTTATTCGTTTCAATTGTTTTTGCGTTACACTTATTAATGCATAAAATCGAGCCGAGGGTTTATTGAGTTTCCTCATCGCTATTTTCGCTAAGAGTTAAAACGCTTTTGTTGTCGAAAATCTGGCTTCACTTCGCTTGTTCATTTTGCTCGTTGTCAACTGTGAAATAGTTCAACTTGAGCACGGAAAGTTGCAGCTTATCCGTTGTTATGCACTGCGGCTAGCCTAGCCTCAAAAACTGCAGCTCCCTCTGCTCCCCCTCCTTTACCTCATTCTCAATATCCTTTCCTCCTCCTCCTTCTCCGCCTCCTACATTGCTGACGGCTTACCAGCTCGCCTGTCCAATAGCTGTCAAATTGGAGCTCAAATTAAATGGTTGGCTCACTGTAAAAGCCAAGCGCATTTTATGCTGCGTATACGTAATTTCTCGAATGAAAACCCCGCATTCAGCAAACACAAATTTACTTGCTTTTGAGCATGCTTTTCTGTTCACACTAGAGATGTTAAGCTAAATATCGGTGCAGTTACTATCGGTTACTATCGATAAAAGGAACTGTAGCTGTACTATCGATACAACAAACGATCATTAAAAATCATGTTTTGATTAATATTTTTATTATTTAATAATAATAATAATAAAATATCGGTGCGGTTACTATCGGTTATTATCGATAAAAGGGAACTGCTGTACTATCGATACAACAAACGATCATTAAATCATTTTGATTAAAATTTTAATTATTTAATAATAATAATAATAAAATATCGGTGCCGTTACTATCGGTTACTATCGATAAAAGGGAACTGCTGTACTATCGATACAACAAACGATCATTAAATCATTTTGATTAAAATTTTTATTATTTAACAATAATAATAATAAAATATCGGTGCGGTTACTATCGGTTACTATCGATAAAGAACAGCTGCTGTAATATATAGATACAACAAACGATCATTAAAAATAATATTTTGATTAATATTTTCATAATTTAATAATAATAATAATAATAAAATGTATGACATTTAAAATGCTTTTAATGAATAATAAAACTAGATGTTACAAATGTATTTTTTTTTTGTTTAAGATAAACCTTTTGCAATAAGTAACTACAATTATTATTATTTTATTAATATTATGAATACAATTAATGATATGAGACAGATCGAGTTAGACATTTATGCGATTTTTGAAATGCTTTTTAAATTTACTTATGCTTAGATGCAAATTTATTAAATTTAATTATATTATATTATTTGCTGTGACTTCAGATAGGAGTAAGTAATTTTTATAGTTGCTGATATAAATAATAGTTTATAAATTATAAATTCTGCATCCACTTGCCACACGCTTTTATTCAGTGCATTTGAGAAGAACCACCTTGGATTTTCATACAGCTTTGCACCTCTAGTGTTCACCCTGAACCACAAACTTTATGAAAAGCTACAGCAACAGGGACAGCGACAACGACAACGATGCGATGCGGCGCGCTCACATGTGAAGCTACTTAATTAAACTTGCCGCAAATCAGCGCGCCACGAATGCTTTTAAGATGCCACAAAACGGGGACTCACAAATATGCCAAATTGGTCGCAACTGAGATTTCGCTTCTCATTCCGCTTTTCGCTTCCCGCTGTTGGCTTAGCTTTATTAGCATATGCATGTGTGTGTGTCCGTGAGTGTATGTGTGTGTGTATCCGTATGTGTGTGTGAGCGTGTGCTTGTATCTGCAGCCATGTGGAAGTTTCTTTTAGTGCTCGACGACAGCGTCGCGTTGTCTGCGAGTGCGAAAAAAAAGAGGAAGAAAAACGAAACGAAAGAAAAAAAGAAGAGGAAAAAACGAAAAAAAAAAGAAAGTGAAAGTGCGCGCAACAAGTCGACAACGAGGATGGCGTCTGTCGCCTGGATACCGATAGCAAGCCAGCTGTGTCCTCAGTTTATATGTATTTGTGTATATCAAGAAATATGTGAGCTCGCACACGTGCGTGTATGTGTGTGTGTGTGTGTGTGTGTGTGCTTAACGTGCTCGCTGGCTTCTTTAATGTCGCTTCTCAGGATATCCGTAACGGGAATTTCCCCAAATAAGTCAAAGTCAGAGTCATGAATATGATTTACGGACATCCTCAGCAGAGGAAAAAAAAAAAAAGAAAAAAGGGTTCAAGCACTAAGCGAAATGAAGTCACCTTCAATTTTGTTCATCTTTGCTTCCTTCGTTTTGCGGTCTTCGCTTGTTGTCAACTAATATCTTCATTCGTTGTTATTTATTTTCTTTTTATTTTCATTTTCATTTTTTTTTTCTTTTTTTCATTGTGTGTTCAGCGAAATGTTCTGACAATAAGCCAACAAATGGATCCTAATGACTTTTGGTGCAATTAATATGTATGTCTGTGGGTCTTATTAATTAATTAATTACAGTTCCGGTCAATCCAGAACAACAACAACAACAACAACAAAAAAGGGTATGAACAACTGTCTGACAAAGTGAGTGCGAATGCCAAATATTTCAAGTCGGAGCAATGGAAAAAGTATTGCGAAGAAATCTTATACTTATTATTTAATTGCTTTAATTTAAAATTAGATAGCAAATAAATAAATCACCAAATAATTACATATTTCATATAAACACATACATAAATATTTAGTTAAGCTGTGAATTTGGAAAAAAATATATATATTATTGAGAACTTTAATTAAATTTAAAAATAAAAAACAACTTATAAATGAATATAACAAATATGTAATATTTTGCGCGCAGATGAAGTTTCTTTCAAATTATTCACCCTCACTTCCTGCCCCGCAAAACGATCGAATTCGAGCAAAAACAATAATTACTACAGTTTTTGAAATTTCTGAAAATTCGGTAGATGAAAATTGCAGAAGTTTTTGATAAATTTTTGTATGCTTTGGCTGACAATTTAGTATATTTGGCACTCTACAGAATATTTATACCCGCTACCCATAGGGTAGAAGGGTATTATAACTTTGTGCCGGCAGGAAATGTATGTAACAGGTAGAAGGAGGCATCTCCGACCATATAAAGTATATATATTCTTGATCAGCGTCAACAGCCGAGACGATATAGCCATGTCCGTCTGTCCGTCTGTGTGTCTGTCCGTCTGTGTGTCTGTCCGTCTGTCCGTATGAACACCTAGATCTCAGAGACTATAAGAGATAGAGCTATAAATTTTTTTCGACAGCATTTGTTATGTTTGCACGCAGATCAAGTTTGTTTCAAATTTTTGCCACGCCCACTTCCGCCCCCGCAAATCAAAAAAATTGTATAACAAGCGTAATTTTGAAGCATATACTATAATTACTATAGTTGTTATGATTCCTGAAAATTTGGTTGCGATCAGATAAAAATTGTGGAAGTTATTAAAGAAAAACTTTTGTATGGGCAAAAACGCCTACTTACTAGGGGTCTGAGTTGCTTTGGTCGACAATCTGGCACATTGTGCCGTCTATGGTATATTTTGAATGGTGTATTATATCGATATACCAAACATACCATTTGGTAAATTTTTAGTATTTTTTTAGTATTTTCGGTATATTTTGAAAATGATACCGCAATATTTTGCCTTTATTAAAAATGGGTAGCGGGTATCTCACAGTCGAGCACACTCGACTGTAACTTTCTTACTTGCTGAGAACTTTTTTTATGCTTAGGCTGGTAATTTAGTATATTTGGCACTCTACAGAATATTTTCAATAGACTTTTTAGTATTTTTGTGGTATATTAATTTGGTATATTTCAAAATTAATAATCCAAAAAAAATTGATTAATCTTGATGACATGAAACTGCAAATCTTATAAAAAAAATACAATTTGTTAGCTAGGATTTGCATTTAATTTAAGAATAAAAGATAGATCATAATAAAGATTCCAAATATTTTCTATTACTTTTAATTTATTTCTGTAATTAGCACTAGATAATAACAGTATAAAAATCAAATTGCAAAACTTATATTGCTTGCATTTTTAAATTTTAATCACAAATTTAATAATAAAAACTGTAAAAAAAAAACTTATAACAAAAGTAAATAACATTCTTATGAATATGTGAACTAAATTATCATAAATATTTAACTTGTAAATGAAGTGAAACATTTAAAAAACAATTAGGCAATGCAATAAGCGAAAACAAACAGCGAATATTTGACATAATTAATCCGACATTTTTATGCGCAACAGCAATGGAAATTTTTGCCGAAACTTGTGTATTGTATTCTTACGTGTATTTAGTTAACTCCCTTGGCGAATACGAATACGAATGCGAATGTGAATGCGAATGGGTGTCAAGAACAAATAATCGCAAGGCGTTTGTATTTGTCTATTAGGGCGAATTTTGGTCATGCCCACAGTATTTCAATTTCATTTCGAGGCTAATCGCTGTTAAAACAACAACCACATTAACAGCAAAGCAGAGAAGAGAAGCGAAGGAGTGAAAGAGAGAGCTGAAGAGCGGGAAAGCGGGAAAGCGAAGCAACAACAACAACAATGACAGCTTAATAAATCGCATGTAATTTAACAAATTCCCAGCACAAGACACACAAAGGGCAAACGGACAAAGATAAAGCGAATGTGAGTGAGGGAAAGAACAACTCTCTTCTTCTACCTTTAACAACATGTCTGCATTACTCTTACGCACCCCATCACGTAACGCATCGCAGCGTAACTTAACGTAACGTAACGTAAGAGAACGTAACGCAGTTAATGCGCAAGCTGAGTAAGCTGCTCGCTTACAATTGAATATGAGCTTATTGGCTTATGCATGCAAGGCAAGAAATCAACTGAAATAAGAATGCACAGCTAAGCACAGGGCGGCAGACAATCATTTTCTGCCAGACACACACAAATACACAACACGGCAAAGCACTCGCATTACAGCTAAGCAAAAACATAAATTTTGTACACTTTCCTAAATGGAGTTGCATTAATCGAAGAACTGACAGCGTGTTATTTCTTTTTGCTTTACGAATTGAAACACTTTTTATAATTTGTACAGTTTGGTATTATTTTATTTTCTCAGCGGCATAAATTTTCTCTCTCGGTAACAGATTTACATTATTTTAATAATGAAAAAGGTTGCTATAATCAGCAGCCGTTTTATTTTTATTGTTGTTGACAATTAAATTCACTTAAATATTGCATATCGACTTAAAAGACTGACTTGATATATAATATATTAAACGCCAAGCCCAAAATAAAATTTCATACTTTCTTTTTTACAGACCTTGCCAATAATTTTAGGTACATATCATGGACAATGGATTATACATACTATGTATGTATATAAGAAAACAAATTTTTGCCAAGCCATTTTCACACTCGACCATTTACCAAGCGATTACGTTGAAGTTCTATACAACAGTTGACGAACAGTTGATCAAAAGTTAGCTTGAACATATTTTTAAAGCTCTACCGTTTGACCCTGCCCACTTATGTGATCCGCCCACGTTAATTTCAAACACACAGACACACACAGCATATGAAACACATACACAAGTCATCTTCACACAAGATCAATTATCAAGCGATTGAGGTTCTGTTCACAACTTTTTACTCAAAGTCATCACTGTTGAGTAACAGTTGATCTAAAGTACCCCAAGTAAGCTTGGAAATCTTTATGAAGCTCTCCAGACTTACCACGCCTACTTAACAGATTCGCCTTCACTTTTAGCTCACTCCGCCGCCTAGTCAAACACATTCACAGGATGTTTAAAGATATAAACTAAAATTTTTGGCATGCCATTTTCACACACGATCGATTACAAAGTGATTACTGTTTGGTAATTCTCACAACTGTTGTTGCTTGGGCCATCATAATGAAGCTCTGCTGCTTGACCACGCTCATTTATCACATCCGCCCACAGTAATATCTCAGTCCGGCGCCTTGTCAAATTTCTGCTCAACTGTTGAGCAACAGTTGGACTAAAGTACCAAAATCTAGCTTGGCTAATCTTTATGAAGTGCAAATGCTTGACCACGCCTACCTAACACCTTCGCCTTCACAATTATCTCGGTCCGGCGCCTAATCAAACACACACACATCATATGACACACATACTCACAAATTTTTGGCAATGACTTTTTCAGTCTCAAACTGAAATCAACCAGCAGCAACTTCTCTTTCAATTCATTGCTATGCCTTTGAGTTCTGCACAACTGTTTAGCAACTGCTGATTAAAAGCATCTTAAGAACTACATACACAATCTTTTTTAAAGTCTCCTGCTAGACCACGCCTACTTAGCACGTCCGCCTTCACTTTTAGCTAGCTCCGCCGCCTAATCAAACACATTCACAGGTTTTTCAAAGGCATAAACTAAAATTTTTGGCATGCCTTTTTCTCATACGATCGCCAAACAAGCGATTACTTGTAATGTGCTGAGGTTTTGCTGAACTGTTTAGTAAAAGTTGATCTAAAGTATCATAAAGAAGCTCTGCTGCTTGACCACGCCCATTTAACACATCAGCCCACACTAATAAGTCGGTCCGGCGCCTAATCAAAGACCTCAACATGCAAATTTCACACAAATTCACAAATTTTTGGCAGTTCAGTTTTTCAATGACTGCATTTGTGCTCAACTGTTGAGCAACAGTTGGTCTAATTAAACTACAAAACCTTTTTGAAGCTCTGCTGTCTAACCACGCCCACTAAGCACATACGCCCACATGAATTTCTTGGTCCGCCGCCTAGTCAAAGACACACACATCATTTAAGACACATAGCGTCAAATTTTTGGCAAAAAGATTTTCTGCTTAATCGATTACCAGCAGCTTACTTTGTCAATGACTTGCATATTCAAGGCTTTAGTTCAACTTATTCACTGATCGAAATATCAACGTGAGGAAGCAATTTTTACTCAAATTTAATATGCTAGTATATTTTTTTATTCCAAAAATATTTCCAGGATAAATTTCATGTGAAACTTTACAGAAAATCAACGTGCAATTATGTGTTCATATTTCAAAATTCCGAAATTTTAGCTATAATAAACTTTAAGGTTTCTAGTCATAAATAAATACATTTTACAATTTAAACAGTCTTTAATTTGAATTCATTTCAATTGTCGTTTAAATATTTTTAAAACGCAATAAATAAAAGACGAACATAAAAAAGCTAAAATTGAGAAAAATACAATAAAAATGATCTCAACAAATTAACAAAACAACATTTTTCGTTAAGCTAATAAAAAACTAAACTATGAAATAAAACTGAAACTGATCATTTTCTTGATTTATTTTTATTGTATTAGCAAATACAATTCCTTAGGAAGCAGCTGTTGATATAAAAAAAAAATCAAATAAATACACATTTTTTGGCCAGCTTGCAAGTCAACATTTTAATATCCCTTTGAATGCATTCCGTTGAGTAAAAGTCATAAAAGAAAATAATGTATGTAAGGAATGTGAAGCAAATACAATAAATTAGATATACTCGTATAGGAAAAGAGCGAAAGAGTGAAGAGAAGAAAATTAAAGCTGAACTGTAAAAAGTTTGTGTCGAGCTCAGCAATCCTGAGCACACGCATAACGTCGATAGACACTGTGGACATTGTTGGCCAACACGTAGTGAACGCCTGACGTGACGTTACGTAACGTAATGAGATTTTGCGCCAGCTTTGTGCTTTGCGGCCATAGTCGATGTCTATAGCACACACACACACACCAACACACACACACAGCAACACTTCAGCACGTTGGCAATGGAAATCGCATAGCTAAAGATTTATGTACTAACAATGCTCAGCTCAGCGAGTTGCGAGTTGCGAGTTGCTGCACAGCTTAAGAGTTGTTGCCATTGTTCTTAGTCGCAAGTTTGATTAAAATTACATGCATTACAGCAACAGCAACAGCAATAGCAACAGCAACATCAGTATAACGCTTACGTTGCATTGCGTGACAAAAGCGAATGCACTGATTTCACATTTGGTAAGCTGACAAATATTTCATTTCACACGTGTCGTATACTTGATATCGATATTTAGCGCAGTCAGCCTTCTAATTCAACTAAGAGAAGAGCGCCAAGCAATTTTCTGTGTGTTGTGAAGCAACTAATCTAATCTGATTCACTAAAATCAATTGACGATGATTATCAAAGTTTAAATAGTTTCCGACTACAAATTGAATCCAATTAAAATGACAAAAAAAAAGAAATGTTTAAGCCGAAATTCAAATTTCTTAATCAACTCAAATTGATTGACGACAATTTCTTCGTTTAAATAGTTTCCCAATACAAATTGAATTCAATTACAAAATTTGAAAATTCAATAATCAACGCAGCTGCTGGCTTGCAATTATTTAACCAAGCAACTAAATCAATTTAAGTACTAAAATTGATTGGGAAACGATTATTTAGCTTGAAAAGATTAGTCTGAAAAAAACATTAATTAAGTACAAATAAGAACTAAAAAACTAAAAACTTGTTAAATTCAATACTCAGCTTTGAATTTTTGATCTAAGTAACTCATCAAATTGAAATACTAAAATGGATTGACTCTAATTAATTCAGTATAAATGAGTAAGTAATAATTGAATGAATGTAAATAAAGGACATAAAAAATAAATACACAAAATTTTAAATTCAATGGTCAATACTAGCTTTAATTTAAAATTATTTAACCCAATCGAATGACTAAAATTGATTATCGATAATTACTTAGTTCTCATAAATTAAAGATAAATACTAGAAAAATTGAAATTCAATATTCAAACACTAAAGAACTAAACTAAGTTAAGAACTAAATTATTCAAACAGACTGAGCACAAAGGAAATATATACAAAATAAATAAGCAAAAATTCAAAATTACTATACAAATTATTAGATTGGATTATTCGACATCTAATACAATAAAAGTAAAATTATAAGTTGTACTATACAATTTAATTAAAAGCAGGACAAACCAATAAATCAAATAATTTAAAATGTTCTCTTCTTAAAATTCTTTAGGGAATTCTGCTTTTTATGTTAATTAAACCAAACGCCGCTTATTCCATATACAAATTAAATTATATTTTGAATAGAATATTTAATAGCAAACTAAATTTGCTTGGTTAAACGGATTGTTTTTTGTGTAAAAGAAAAAGTTTAGAATGTTTTTTAGAATTACTTAAACTTAGCTGTCTCTGCTCTTGCCTTGTTTCATGAATAATTTTTAATCTTATTAATAAACTAAAAAGTTTTCTTCATCGATTTGCTTAAGTTATTCTCAATGTTTACATTATATAACGCAAATATATGCGTAATTTTCTGTTCCTTGAATCCATATATGGGCATTTCCACAGAAAGGTCCACCGCGACCAAAAAATTAGAAGTTCTTGAAAATGATTTTTTCCAACATGGTTACATAAAGAAATATTCAAATTTAATAAACTTGAAAGAATTTTGCATTTATCATTTATAGATTTCAAAATATTCGAATGCAAAGTCCCGAAAACGCACCTGTTGTGATTATGATGTTTGTAGGGCATATTTTGTTTTGATAACAACTTTTAAAATAAATGCATTATGCTTAGTCTTTTGCTTTGTAAAATCATTTGGAGATTGCAAGAAACGAAAGAGAACGCAAAAAGTAACATGCGATCACCAATAACGGTAAAAATTTTGATTTGCCTTATCACTTATTTTAATGTCCCGTGCGCGACCGAAAAACAACATTTCTTATCAGTAAATCCAAATCACTTGCTCGAATTGCATCAAATTTTTTTTGCAAACAGAGTTTATGCGCGCAGTAAATATATAAAA
This sequence comes from Drosophila albomicans, assembly GCF_009650485.2. Lineage (NCBI taxonomy): Eukaryota > Metazoa > Arthropoda > Insecta > Diptera > Drosophilidae > Drosophila > Drosophila albomicans. The sequence continues at coordinate 18,438,614 of NC_047627.2, forward strand.
AAAAATTTGGAGGAAAAAAAATATTTGTATTTTTGGTGATCATTTAAAGTTTGTCCCGTGCGCGACCGTAAGTACACAACATAAGTACCAACTTATTCCTCTCTCATATTTACACAATATGAATGATGGAGTAAGTTGGCAGCATTGGCGCAAAATTAACAAGTAAGAAAGCTACAGTCGAGTGTGCCCGACTGTGAGATACCCGCTACCCATTTTGAAAAAAAAAAAACAATATATTTTGTGGTATTATTCTCAAAATATACCAAATATACTACAAAAATACTAAAAATATATACCAACTGGTATATATGGTATATCGATATAGTACCGCATTCAAAATATACCATAGACGCACAATATACCAGATTGTCGGCCAAAGCAACTAAGACCCCTAGTAAGTAGGCGTTTTGCCCATACAAAAGTATTTCTTTAATAACTTAGACAATTTTTATCTGATCGCAACCAAATTTTTAGGAATCATAAATACTATAGTTATTATTGTATATACCAAAATACGCAACTCTAGCTATAAAATTACGATTGTTATTCAATTTTTTTGATTTGCGGGTGCGGAAGTGGGCGTGGCAAAAATTTGAAACAAACTTGATCTGTGTGCAAACATAACAAATGCTGTCGGATAAAAATTATAGCTCTATCTCTTATAGTCTCTGAGATCTAGGTGTTCATACGGACAGACACACAGACACACAGACGGACAGACACACAGACGGACAGACGGACAGACGGACATGGCTATATCGTCTCGGCTATTGACGCTGATCATGAATATATATTCTTTATGGGGTCGGAGATGCCTCGTTACCTGTTACATACATTTCCTGTCGGCACAAAGTTATAATACCCTTCTACCCTATGGGTAGCGGGTATAAAAATAGTGGCGGTAAAAAATGTCCCGTGCGCGATGTCCCGTGCGAATTTACTTCAAATTGAATTAAAAAAAAAATACAAGTCGTTTTTTAAAAAAATTATAACCTTCTTAAAGAGGCATCAATGCACAATAATTTAAAATTAGTTGCATTAAAATATTGCCTGTGGATTAGCTGAAATTTGCGTTTGAATTGGTTGACCTCTTAAACCACTTCCGTTTTGTGTCCCGTGCGAATCACTTGACTTCTGCAATTATCTTCTGAATGAAAAAATACCCAACATCAATCTTTGCACCAATGAAAGAGCTAATAAAATGCTATACATTAAGCGTTTCAGTTGAAAAAAAAAAACGTTTCCTTTTTACCGTGTTTTTACTTTGAACGCGTACGAATGTCCCGTGCGCGATTTTGGAAATGCCCATATATTGATATTATGTCTATGTTTCTTTTGTACAATAAAACTCAACTCTAAGCTGCAATTGGAGTACATAAATAAATATTTAATGAGAATTCTCTAAGAGCAAACTTAATTTCAGGTTTAATCGAATTAGTACAAGTAAGAAAGCATCTGTCGAGTGTTCTCGATTGTGAGTTACTCGCTACCCATTTTCAATAAAACCATGTATAACAAATATACCGAAAATATAATGCAAAAATACTAAAATATACCAATTGCTTTATTTGATATATCGATGTTGGGCTAAATTCTAAATTTACCATATAGTACAGAATATACCAAAATACAAAATATACCAGATTACCTGCTAATGCAGCTGAGATCACATTTTAAAAGTATTTCTTAAATAACTTCGATAACTTTTCTTCAACGTCAACCAAATTTTCAGGAATTATAAATACTTTCTTAATACCCAAATTTATCCAATTTCTTGTTTGATGAATTATTTAATACAATAAATGAAACGTTCAAGTTGCACTTTAGATTTGAACACTAAGCTATGAATAATATATATTTAAAAAACATTTTTAAAAGCAAAAAAAATTCACTTTCTTTAACATTTTTTATGATTATTTAAACTTACATCAACCAATAATCTATTGTCTTGCAAAAACTAATAAAACGCATCAATTTCAAAGATTTTTATAGCTTAAATAATTCTCATCGTATTCTGCTGTTAATTATACGTAAGCATAATTACAATGTAGATTTCTTGCACTTGGCAAATGGCTAAAATTTTGCAATTATGCTAAGTAATTTGGCATTTGGCGACATTTGGTTGTTCGAGTGCAATAATGATTGTTTCCCATTGTATTTGTATTTGTTTTGGTATTTGTATTTGTTTTGTGCCGTTCCGGTTTCCGTACCGGAAATGGAAGAAGAAGTAATTAAGTAATTATAACAGTCGAAATTTTCATAGCTAATATTTATGTTAATGCAAATGTTAATGTTAAAGTCGAAGCTAAAAAACTAATTACATTAAAGCGTACAAGCGACTGCTGTGGCAATTGCTGTGGCGATTGCCCCTTAGGGGTGTGGTAGTAGAGGGGGGGGGAGGGGGGTTGAGACACCAGAACACAAGAACATACAGCTGTTGTCGCAGTCAGCTTACCGCTTGCCCGTGGCCAGCAAGGAACAACAAGGACTGCTGCTAACTGACAGTCGTGAGACAGGCGAAAGACAGTTGCGAGTTGAGGTGATGATGGTGAGAGGGAGAGGGTGAGGGGAACGGGGAAAGGGGAATGGGGGCGAGAAACCAAGGATGTTTAGCTGAAAGGGAATTGAACACAGACGGAACAACAGTTGGCTACTTGGTTGGCTGGCAAGTCAACTCTCTCTCTCCCTCTTTCTCCGTCTCCGTCTCCCTCTCTCTCTCTCTCTCTCTCTCTCTGGCAATGAAGCACAACTTGCCACACTTCATAAACTCTCAGTTGCGGATTCTGTAGCATGCTTAAAATGCAAGGTTTCTCCTTCTTGTTGTTGTCGTTGTCTTGTCGTTGTTGTGGGTGTTGCTGTTGTTGCTGTTGTTGCTGCTACTTGCAGTTGCCATTGTCATTTTGCTGCTGTCGTCGCCTTGGCTTTTATGTGTGTCACAGCCGTTAATTGTTTCACGTTTAAATTGTCGACATTTTGCTTCTGTTTCCTCCCACTTGCTCTCTCTCTCTCCTTCTCTAACTCTCTCTCTCTCTCTCTCTGTCTCTTGCTTGACTGTATTAGTTTTAATTAAACACCTGAGCGTCTAGCAGACTAATTATAGTGAATGTCCGTTGCGTTGCGTTGAGTTGCGTTTTACGTTTGTCTTTCTTCGTTTTGTTACATTTTTAATCAAAGTCATTAATTCGCGCTTGTTAATAACAATTAAATGTGGGCTTTAGCTTTAGCTTTGGCTTTTGCTTTACTTCTTTTCCTTTATTCTTTTTATATAATTCTTTTTTTTTTTTGTGTGTGTCTATTTCATTTCATTTCTTTTCTTTTTTTGTTTGTTGTCGCTGTTTTTCTTTGTTGGTCCGCATCACAATTAAGCATTTAATCAATACAATTAAAGCCTTGGATCTAGCTGCTGAACATCATTAAAAGAAATGCCCAAAAAGACGCAGACACAAAACGACAATGACGAGATGTTGAGATGGCGATGGCGATGGCGATGGCGAGATGACGATATATAAAAATAAACATAAAACAAAAAGGCAACGATAAAAGGAAGCCAGCAGAGCCAAAAAACTTATTGGTCGACTCTCTCTCTTTCTCTTTATCTTTCTCTCTCTTTCTCTCTCTTTCATTCGCTTACAGCTGCCCCAAAAGATACAAAAGCGGAATTAAAAGTTTCTTTTTTTGTTCTAGGAACCAAAATTTAAGCCAACACACAAACACACACACACACGCACGCAGCGAAAGAGCGAAGAAGAGAGAGGAAGATGGCAAAGAGGGGAGGGTGGGGGGCTTCAAGTACCACCCAACAAAAGAGTCGCCTCATCTTTGGAAAGAAAATCCTCTAAAATGCGCACACCAAGTGCGCCCAAAATAGGGAAAGGGCAAGGGCCAAAGAGAGGTGGGTGAGGGGAGAAGGGGAGAAGGAAGGGGGGGACACGGCAAGTTTTTACGCAAATAAACGCACGTTTTTGCACAACTTTGTGCCACTTTCATTTTTATTCAGCTCTCTCTCTCTCTCTATCTACCTCTCTCGCTCTTTCACTCTTTATTCTGCTGTTGTTTTATTTGCCCCTTTTTATATGCTACACTTTTTGTCATTGTCGCTTTGTGCGGGCTTCAATGTGTGCATGTGTGTGTGTGTGAGTTTGTGTTTGGGTTTGTCTTTGAGTTTGTCTACGTATGTGTGCGTATGTGTATGTGTGTGTGTGTGTGGGTGAGCCTTCAATTCCGTTTATGCTCGTTGTGTTTTTTTTTCCGGACCGCGCCAAATTCTTTGGCTAATGGAACTAGTAATTACAATTATTTGTCGAGCATATCTATTTGCGCCCATTTTTTCCTTCATTTCAATATAAACAGCATACAATAATATCCGATATTGTATGTAGCTGACAATAGTTTAGCTTTTCGTGTATCCTAAGTAAATAATATAATATTTTGTGTAGTGCAACAGTTTTTTATTTCAGATTTAAGTTCGCTCATATATAACTTTCTTTTACATCAAATTATGATTCTACATTAATATAATCTTACATTCTTATATTTCATTTACAATACAAGTTTGATATATTTTTAGTATTTATCTAGTATATTAACTTGGTATATTTTAAGAAGAATACCGCACTGTTTTGCTTTTATATGTAGCTTTCTTACTTGTTTTTTTGTTTATATTTTAAGGCAACTTTCCTTTTGAACAAATAAATAAATAACAAAATAACAGAAGTTAAACTTAAATATATATACATTTTAATTATTGTAAATGAAATAAAATTAAAGCGCAAGAAACGTATGACAAGTTAAAAGTCAGCTAAATTTAACAAACAAAAAAGTTTTACATGAAAACTTACTACTTTTTTTAATAGTTGAATAAAATGGATAAAAAAAAGTAAACATAAAAAAATAAAACTAACTAAAAAGAATCAAATTGATTGCAATTTAAGAGTCAGCTAAATAAAGCATAAAGTTTAACATAATAAATTACAATCCTTTTTTTAATTTTTGTTATAAATAACATATACAAAAAATACATATTTGCTTGCCTCGAAGTAATAAAAGCGAAACTAATTGACTGCAAATTAAAAGTCAGCTAAATTAAGCAAAAAATAAATGTAAAATGCTCAGAAAAAAATATATACTTTTTCTTTCGGTGTATAAAAAGTAAGTCTATTTTTTATTCCACAGATTTTACGAACCAACAAGCAACGAAAACCACAGAGAAAAATGCTCGAAGCTGAGATACCAAGTAAACAATTAATGAAGTTTTTAGGGAATTTTCTTTGATTAACTTTTAAGCTGAGTGTGGTATAAATGCAATAACTGTGCTGAATATATAATTTATATAGAAACAAGTGTCTGCTGCTGGCTGTTATGCCCTTTTAGCGTGAGTGTGTGCCAGGTATAAGGAATTAAATCAAATGAAACTAGCGAAAGAGAAAAAGTGAAAAACACGGCTGAATAAATCAAAATTAAATTTTCGCTTTCTTGACACTTTGCTGTCTCTCTCTCTCTTTCACTCTTTCTCACTGTCTTCCTCTTTTTTGTTGTTGCTTTCTCTCTTTTTGTGTGCTGTTGCTTCACTTATGTTGTCATTGCCAGAGCGCCTTTTATTTTTATTACTTTACGCATAAGCTGTGTTTCATTTTTCTTCCCTTTATTATTATTTATTTGTTGTTGCTCGGTTTCTGCTTGTTTCCATACCCTGTAGTATGCCACAAAGTAAGGTCTTTGCAATCTATACAAAGTAAAATGTTTAAATTCTATATTAACCAATGAAATCTTTTCTGTAATGTTTTGTTACCGATTCTTTACTACATAAAACAAAAATCTGTGCTAACACTTAAATCTCTGGCTCACAAAATTAATTATGCAGAGTCGAATGTAATTTGCTTGCCACACACTAATTTAATCATTTTTTCACATATTTGTTGTTTGACTTGTTAAATGTATTTACCTCGGCTGTGCAGTCAATTGGCTTTCGCTGTTGCTGTTGCGAAAATATTTAACAGGCAATTTATTTTTATGAAAATTGCAACGGCAGCAACAGCAACAGACGATGTAACTGTAATTGCAGCTGAAGCAACGCCAGCAACGCATTAAATCGTTTATAAATCACTTTCGACAACTGTCACACACACACACGCACACACATACACACACGCGTAGCCTCGCTTCAGCTTCAGCTTTAGTGTTGCATACTTTTTGGCGCTGCAATAAAATGTCATTTATTATTGTGGATGTTTTGGGGCAGGAAGCTGAAGAGAAAACGCTTTCAATTTCGATTACGTGTCGATTACGTTTTGCTGCCAAACTTGTCATTAAAGTATGTTTTGCATTTTGCTCATTAAAAATTCCAATAAATCAAAGACTATTTTTGCCTTATACTTGATGCCATTATGCCTTGGCCTTCTCTCTCTGTCTCTCTCTGTCTGTCTCACTCTTTCGTCTCCATTTGATGTAGATTTTCAATTGTTCGCCTCGATTTTTATTATTGCTCCTCTCGAGTCGAACTGCATGTAAATATTTCAGAAAAGCTGTCAACAATTTTGACTTGCCCTTGGGGACAACACTCTGTACATTTTTGTGTGTCGCTCCGCCTATGCAATCAACATAAACATAAATTGAAATATATGACAATTTCCATGTACTCTCTGCGTATTTTTCTTTTTCATTGTACCTTTTTTTTTCGGTCGACAAGCGAACAACAACAAAAAAAAACACAAAATACATTTATATGAGATGCCCGAAAGGTAAACGGAAATATAATTAAATATTGCGCGCCGTTTGATTCCCAAAAGAAATAAAGATATTTACCAAAAAAAAAAAATAAAAATAGGAAAAAAATTATATTTGCTCTCTGGCCGCAATGGAAAAAATGGCAAAATGTCAATATTAATTGCCACTATATACACAAACAAATATATATTTTACAACGTGCTGAATGTAATTACAAGCCCATCCGGACGACACACTCAATCGAAGTTCGACCTTTCGTAAATTAAATGGTGATAAATGAATTAACCCAAAAGACTCTCAACCTCCCTCCTCCTCCTCCCCCTTCCCCTCATAATACGTATGCAAATACCGTACAATATTGTCCGTTCACCACAAACGTAAACAATAATAACAGGTTCTTTTGAGCATCGTTTTTCAGGATTGTTTTTCCTGAAATTTTCAATTTTGCCTTCAAATCATTGGAATCCATAGAATTTAAAGCTATTAAATGATCGCTAATCTCTTTTTGAAGTAATCACACATAGATTATAGATTAATGTTTGCACACATTATGTGAGTTCCTCATAACTTTTGGGAATAGCTTAAATTACGACTCAATAAAAATGCTGAAAATTAACAAAGAAAATGCCTAAACCGAAATTATGATATTTAAGAGTGATTCGTTAAAAGATATATGCATATATGTGTACCATAATCGTATATAGAAGAAGATTCAAGATAAGCACAATATACACAAGAACAAGAAAAAAACACGCGCACACATTTATCAAGTGTATAAAATTCATGTTATGATTGAAATTCACAGCATCACAAAGCCAATAAAAAACCGCTTTGCATCAAATAAGGGGGGACAGAATATACATATTTATATATACTATGTTACATATGTTGTAGATGATATGTGGATAAACAACAAATGTCCTCAATGTAATTCATATTTTGTGTCTTGTCATCTTTGTTTTCAATAATCTTTCTTTCATTCTTTTTCTTTTTTTTTTTTTTGCTTGTCACTTGGGTTTTTGAGGTATTTGCAAAAAAAATTACAAAAAAAAATTTGTAGATCATTTCAAGGATAAAAGCACAACAGAAATAATTAGAGATATCAACAACAATTTGAAATTATTGCGCTCACCGTTGGGACCAAAAAATCACTTCGAGGTTTTAACCGTTAAACACAGCGAAATTATTCGCTTTCGTCAAAGAACTTTTGATTTAATTGCAAACAACAGAAAAAAAAAAGTATTATTCAGAATTTGTATTGATTGGATTTGATTTGATTTATTTTTTTTTTTTTAGCTTTTTACTTTTTCTTTTTTTTTTTTTTTGAATGATATTAGTGTTACTTGTGTTTTCAACTTTGAAAGTGTTGTTGTTGTTATTTGGTGGCAAAGTGCCGTCTAAGCAAACTTCAACTGGTTGTCGCGATGCTGCTCAAGAGCAGAGTGAAATTTGTGGATGCGTTGTACGACAGCGCTAGCTCCGGGTTCTGTGGCCAGCAGCGACGACGATGTGCACGAGAATGAAACGTCCAGCAAAGACGAGACGAAACGAATGCGAAACGATGGCGAAACGATGTGAAACGAAACGAAACGAAGCGACGCACAAAGCCGATCCCGAAGCTGCGGCCGAAGCCGAAGTTGAAGCTGAGGCTGAGACTGAGGCTGCCCAAAAACGAATGCTGAATGGGAATGTGAAGGAGAACGCGGTCGAGGGCAAAGACAAGGCCGAGGGTAGTGCACGAGGACACACACAATCATGAGGTTGGCGTCTCGAACTCAAATCGCTTCAATTTCACTTTGCGGACAAGCAACGTCGCGATGTGGGAGGAGGGGAGGGAATGGTAGAAGGCTATTGCTGCTGGTGTTGTTGTTGCTGTTGCTGCAGCCTCATCATGTGTTGGTGTTGGTGTTAAGGACAGGGCCATACCACTTTGTGTGTGTCTGTGTGTGTGTATCTGCCAGCAGAGACGCAACAGTGCCGAGACATCGCCAACAGCAGCAGCAGCAGCAGCAACAACAAGTTGAACTTCATTTTGGCATTCGGTTCTGCTTCTATGCAGTCGGCATAGCTCACACACTTGTACACACAGCACATACAGGCACAGCACACACACAGACAGTATATTCGCATTCTCGCTTGCATACACAGCATTCGTATTTCGTGTGTATTCGCTTTATGCGCTTCGTTCTTGTTTTCGGTTTCAGTTTCGGTTTCAGTTTATGTTGCTTCTGCTTCTGCTTTTGCTGCTGCTGATGTTGCTGCTATTGCTATTGCTGTTTCTGTTTCGTTTTTGGTCTCGGTTCCGTTTTGCCTTCACTTTGCCTTCGACTTTCACAACTCAACTACACACAAAATAAAAAAAGCACAATTTACCGTAACAGCCAAAAAGCTTCCGCTGAGAAGCGCCAGCCAGCGACAAATTCAACTAGTCGAATCGGGTACAGTCGAGTGTACTCAAATGTTCGATACCTAGTACTTGTTGATGGCAATAGCTTAATAACTGTAATGCACGCACATTTAATTCTATTCTATATTATTACTCGTATATACGTGTTTTTGTATGTAGTGTATGAGCTCCACTTTAATCTTTGGCAACTTCACGCCATGCATAAATCGCATCCGACTCAACAGAAATCAATTTTAAATCGATTACGACCAACGCAAATTGTATTTATTTTCATTTGACCCTGAGAGCTTTTTTACTCGCTACCCAAGCAGAAGATTATAATAGCTTATAGCCGGGTTCTACTGACACATATTTTCACTTATCAAATTTTGTTGATACCTTTGTAAATTCTTCATTGACATGTTACGTATAAATTTGTTTTCAATAATTCTTTTAGAATCCCGAATCTATTTTTGGGAACATATTAAAAAGTACATTTGTTTTTATCTCAATTGTTATATCGCATATATTTATATATCTATAGATTTTCAACATTAAATTGAAAAAAGGACGAAATAAATGATTAAGACATTCAATCGAATTGTATAAAAGTGTTCAACTAGTGTTAGTAGTTTAGTAATTCCACAAATTTAAATAAATTTCGCTGCTCCACAGAATTAGTTTCCTTTTTTTTATATCATTTTCGATTTAAGAATAACTACTTCTCATTAATTTAAAAGTTAATCGAACATCTCTTTCTCAAAAACTAATAGCATTGTATGTATAGCAACTTAATTTTAAATAACTTTTACTATATTAGAATGATAAGCTTGTGATTTTGTTGTTTGCAAAATCTGTAAATCAAGAAAATCACAGTTTAAAAGAGTGAGATTTTATACTTCAATCTTAAAATAAAAGGTGCAAAGGTGTACAAATTATAGAGCACTTGATTAAGTAGTCTAATTGCTTTTGATTTCTTCCAACTATATAGAAAATATCTTACAGTGGAGCACTACCCAAAATAAAAGTGTTCATTAAAAAAAATTTGTTTATTTGCGGCTGTTACATACATTAGCAGCACATTATAATGCCTTCTTAACTCTTAAGCAGCAAGTGAGAAAAGCACAAATCAACACACAATAGACAAATGAGAGAATGTTTCACTCAATGGTCGAGAATATTTGACTTCAAAAAGCTCCCCCAATCTTAATGTCCCCAAACACTTAATTACGCATACCATAAAATCAGTCGCATATACATGGAAATAAACATAATTTTATTACTGAAATGAAATACCCTTTCATTGACAATCCTAAGAGTGTAGGGTATTGGAATTGAACACAAAAACAAATTAAACAAACAATGCATAAGCTCACATCAGTGCAAAAGCTTTAAAAGTTTCCTAAATATATTTATCTATTTATTTGTTCAGCAAGCGCAAATAAAATAGCTATAGTCGGGTATGTTTCACTTTGAGTTACCCGTTAAATTTGTTTATTTAAAGAAGTTGAAAATTATATTTCAAGAAATTATATATTAATTATTTAGAACCACTTGAAAAATAATTACAATATACCTCAATATTGTTTATAAATTGAGTTCCCATTAATTTAATATTCCCTATTTGAAATTACTAAGCTCGCAATGCAAGAGAGCAAACATTGAATCGTCACAGTCTCTCGATCTGTTATGTTAATACGGAAATATCTAGCCAAATCGTTTTGAGTTTTCAGTAGACTTTTGGCTTTAGATGGATCTGCTTTTCCTCAGCCGGCGCATTTATCTCGGCGATGGCAGCCATGAGACGCCACTCCATGGGGGCATCATCGTGGACACTGAGGGCATCATTAGACGTGGTAAGTGGCAAATAGATGACGTGAGAGAGCAATAGAGAGCGAGTGAAATGAGTTTAAGTATTTACCACGAAACTTTCAATTTTCATTTGGGATTCCAAATACATATTTATATCTATGTATAGCATAAACTAAAATGTATTAGCCACATACAGATATTTTATATTTATAACACACATGCAGTTGCCGGTACTATGAATGACACTTGTTATTAATGTCACTCTGTGCTTAGTAAGGGATTTTTTGAAAAGAGCTTTTCATAAATGCTCTTCATAAGGTAGAAGGGAGAGGAGTAGACATTTCCGATCGCTTATTTTATATATTTTATGGAAATCAACTAATTACTTATATTTCAGATACCAAAAGATCGAAATATCTATATCTATAAAGTTGTTTGTCCAGACTCATGATATAATAATTGAGCAATTTATCATTTTGCTCGCTGTCTTATATCTTCCTATCTTCTTCCTTACTCTAGATCTCTCATTATGACAATATAAACAAAACACATCAACCAAAAATATATAAGAACATTAAGTCTTAAAGTCATCTTATGTTTAAGTTTGTTTTTGATTTTGTTTTAAATTTCAATAGTTTTAAGAACATGATATATTTAAGTTTGTTTTTAATTTTGTTTAAGATTTCAGTAGTTTTAGGATTTTGATTTCGAACTTTCATAGGAATCTTTCCATACCATGCAGTAGGTTAACTCAAATAATATAAAGAATATTTGAGTAAAAATAAAAGTTGCCAAATGAAAATATAAAATAAATAAAAGGTTAAATTAGGTATTTTTTCAACATTTTTAACATTTATAAGTAAACAATACACAACAACAGGTAATCAAATCTAAAAATCTATCACCAGATAATAAAAAATAATTATAAAAGCAACTAAATCGAAAGCAAAGTTATAATGCTAATTTCTTAGGAATAAATGTGTATTTTTATACCCGGTAGAAGGGTATTATAACTTTGTGCCGGCAGGAAATGTATGTAACAGGTAGAACGAGGCATCTCCGACCCTATAAAGTATATATATATTCTTGATCAGCGTCAACAGCCGAGACGATCTAGCCATGTCCGTCTGTCCGTCTGTGTGTCTGTCCGTCTGTCCGTATGAACACCTAGATCTCAGAGACTATAAGAGATAGAGCTATAATTTTTTTTCGACAGCATTTGTTATGTTTGCACGCAGATCAAGTTTGTTTCAAATGTTTGCCACGCCCACTTCCGACCCCGTAAATCAAAAAAATCGAATAACAAGCTTAATTTTAAAGCTAGAGTTGGTACATACAATAATTACTATAGTAGTTATGATTCCTGAAAATTTGGTTGCGATCAGATAAAAATTGTGGAAGTTATCAAAGAAATACTTTTGTATGGGCAAAAACGCCTTAGTTGCTTTGGCCGATAATCTGGTCCATTGTGCCGTCTATGGTATATTTTGAATGGTGTGCTGTATCGATATATCAAACATACCCTTTGGTATATTTTTAGTTTTTTTAGTATTTTCGGTATATTTTGAAAATAATACCGCAATATTTTGCCCTTATTAAAAATGGGTAGCGGGTATCTCACAGTCGAGCACACTCGACTATAACTTTCTTACTTGTTTTTAAATAAATTTAAATCAAATTAAAAGACCTTAAAAATCCAAATTAAAAAAGAATAACATTTCTTTAATGAAAATTGGTTATACTTTTAAATCAAATACAATTTGATAGAATTTTTGAAACATTCTTTATGTTTTTAAATCAAATAGATTGATAGAATTTTTCAAAAAATTGTTTGCAGTGTTGCGAACACCACAAGAAGTGAACACATATCTATACAACACCGAGTCGGAGGCAGTCTATGACTTTGGAGATCTGATGCTGATGCCGGGACTAATCGATGCGAATGTGCACATCAATGAGCCGGGTCGCAAGGACTGGGAAGGATTTGTAACGGCAACAAAATCAGCTGCAGCCGGTGGCTTTACAACGATAATCGATCGACCCACGTGAGTGCAAAAAAAAAGCATTCGCTGATGATGACACTAAATGTGTGTGTCTGTGTTATTTTAATATATTGCAAAGTTCAAAACTCACTCAATAGCAATGCCACACCGACCACAATCAATGTGCAAGCGTTGAAGGCAAAGACCGCCACAGCGAGGGGCAAAATCTATGTGGACGTCGGTTTCTGGGGCGGATTGGTGCCCGGCAACAGTGATCAATTGTTGCCCCTCCTGGCTGCCGGTGTGATGGGACTCCAGTGCACACTCTGTGGCAGCGCTCCGCCAGTTGGCGATGAGTTTGCCGCCATCAATGAGAGACAGCTAAGCGAAGCCGTCAAGCTGTTGAATGAGGCAGCTGAAACAGAGGCATTAATAGCGGTACGAATAATGAATTGTTTTCAAAACATTCGTATTTTTATCAGTTTACTTTTATTATTCCTATTGCCATGAAAAACGCATATCTCGCTTAACGGCCTCAACTAACTTTTATACATTAACTGAGAAATACTTTAAATGAGAACAACAAATAACTATTTTTTGTGTCCGAGTAATGAAAAATTGTTGCCAAATGTTTGTTTTATAGTTCTGCTTTGTTTAGTTATACAACTTACCACTTATACCACTTAAGCGACAGCATTTACGAACAAAAAAGGTTGGCCGCTAAGTGAAGTAATTTTAAAAATGCAAAATATCAATTCCGTATTGTCCATGCCTTGAACAAATATTGCTAAGTATCAGCTTTACAGTTCTATTTTTGAGGTTTGCATTAATAACTCGATTAACAGCCTCAATAGCGAAGCAACAAATTGGCCCTTATGTGCAAACACACTGAATGAAACAGAATATTGGTTTGCTGTTGTTAATGCACTGAAACATGTTGCTAAGTATCACTTTTGTAGTTATTTTTTATTCAGTTTTCACTTTACCTCACCTTAACTGTGACTAAAAAGTTGGCCCCTAAGTGAAAAATATTCAATGCAGAAAATATTTGTGTCACTGAGTTTTGTTATTAAAAACAATGTGACCCTTAAGTGCACATTATGTGGCCGTTAAGCGAGGCATGTTTGAATTGAACTTGCAGTCATGTTGCATTAAAAAACTGTAATCGAAATTTAATGAACAGAAAACTTGTAGATAATTAAACGAATGTATTGAACAAAATGTAAATAGTTCAGTTGATTGATCAATCACATTGTCTTTACAGTTCCACGCTGAGCTGCCACAGCAACAGCAACATCAACAGCCACCACAAACCACACAATCAAATGCAACCGAATCGAAATCCTATCACAGCTTTCTGGCAACGCGACCCCCACAAATGGAATTGTCGGCGATCAAATTGATTTGCCAGCTGGCCGAGCAGCAACCACAGCGTCGCTTCCACGTGATGAATCTCAGCTGTGCCGCAGCATTGCCGCTGCTGCAACAAAGCCAGCAACGTGGGGCACAATTGACGGCCGAAACCTGTCCACATTACCTCGCTCTATGCGCCGAGGATATCGACGATTGCCACACGGAATTCAAGACGTGGCCGCCGATACGCGAGCGTTGCAATCAGCTGCCCCTGTGGCAGGCATTGTTGCAACCCGCAGGCGGCGCCTTGCAACTGATCGCCAGCGATCATTCAGCTGCAACGCCCGGGGCACGTTGTCTCACCTACGGACGACAGCGTGGCGACTTTATCAACGCATGGCCAGGCATCAGTTCGTTGCAACTAAGTTTGCCCATTGTCTGGACGCGAGGACAGCAGTTGGAGCAACTGGAGCAGCGTTTAACGCTTGCCGATGTGCATCGATTGATGTGCTGGGAACCGGCAAAGCTATGCGGCTTGGAGAAGTTCAAGGGACGCATTGCCGAGGGTTATGATGCCGATTTTTGCATTTGGAATCCGGATGAGGAGTTCACGGTGTCGCAAGATGCGATGCATGCGGCGAACAAATCCGCTTCGCCGTATGCGGGGCAACGGCTAAGGGGCGTGGTGCATGCCACAGTAGTGCGTGGCCTGCATGTTTATCAGCAGTTCGAGGGATTCGGACAGCCGCTTGGCAAAGTGCTGCTGCGCAAGAGCAGTCGCAAGGTGGTCAAGTTTGTTCGGCTGTGAAATAAAACTTTGTTAATTAAACAAATTTGCTAGATTTAAATTGGGATACAGCCCAGTTGCCACCGCTGCTGCATACTCTAATGACACGGCAAGGGGCATGTTTACTTTCGTGGGGCATGTGCAACATTTAAACAAATCACACAAATCTAGAATACTGAGAAGATCTAACCATGGAATCTTTTCTCCATCCTTTTATCAAATCTTTTTTCTCATTGTGTTGATTGATTCACTTCAGGAACTTTTTTGGTAATTCAATATAAGTAAGTACAATTGGTTCATTGAATTTTTTAAATATGAAATCAAATAGACCCAAAAGAAATGGAAAACAAAATTAGATAGAGCAAAGTTACAAGATAAGTAAGTTCCAATATAAGTAAGAAAATATTCAAATATTTTCTGCTATACATAAATATATATTTATGAAAGTTAAATTGGCCCAAAGTATACAAAACTGAAAAATGAAATCAGGAAAGCATAATTTATTTAATTAAATTATTAAATAAATTGTATCATACACAAATATACTTAAATGCATAAATGAGCCAAATGAATAAGAAAAATTAAAAAGAATTTGAAGTAAATAAAAAATTATGATCTATAAAAAATGAATGCTTTGAATCATGATAATTCTTAAATTGAATGACAATTTAGTGAATTAAATTTGGAAATATTCGCAATGTTCATAAATATTTATAAAAGCTAAATAGGCAAGAAAAAACAAAAGTAAATAAAATAAAACACGAAAAAGTTTAGCGGAGGCCAAATATTTGAACAACAAAAAATTTGTTGAACCTTTCTACACTTGAGTAAATTGGTTTTGCCTTCCAACAAATATTTTCTACTGACGTTCTACAGACTATTAAATTTAAATTACACAAAAAAAAGGTTATTGAACGCTTTCCAAAAAAAGTTTTATTTCGACATTTCAGAAACTTTTAAAATCCTGAAATATTTAGTATTTAATACTATATACTATATATAATAATAAAATACTAAAATTGTGAAATACTAAACTAGTAAAGTACTAAAAACCTTAAATACTGGAATACTAAATGCTAAAATACTAAAAAACTAATTAAATAAAATGCTAAAAATCAAACATAAATATTTTGAAATATCAAATGAAGAACTTGAAATAACTGCAACTGTTTTCCACTTGCTACGTTTTCTCTATGAAGCTTAATTTATTATGATTGTGACTATTTCCTAGAATGTTATAACTTTCCACAATTTTTCAGCTGGGACTAATGGTAATCATCTAACCTAAGTAAGTATCTTGCATGTTGTTTGTATGTCGGTATGTCGAGGTTAATTATGAAATAATTTGCTGTTGGTTTGCGACACATGCGGAAATGTATTTCAACTTCGGCGTGTCGAAGTTAACTCTTCATTTATGTGTTTACTCGGTACGTGTAAAAGCTACACCCACACACAAATACTAACACACACACACACACACTTATACACACACAGCATGCTATTCAGTTGTGGGATGTGAAGTCATTCAGTCTTGTTCCGCTTTCAAGCTCTTTTCGTCTTGACGTCGCGTCGTCGTCGACGTCGTCGTCGCTTTTTGCCTTTATGAGGAGACGTGCAACAAGTTGTCGCGTGGCAACGCTAAGCAAACGCGCACACACACACACAGCACACACCGCACACACACACACATAGCAAACATGCTCGGCCTGTTGCATGCGTGTGACAGCTTATGTTTGCTTGCCAGGCGTCAACTCAATTTTTGCCATGAGACATGTTTACCTAGGCGTTAGCAGTTAGAGCGAGATGCCACTACACACGCATGTATGCGAGAGAGAGGGATGAGGAAGAAGAGTGGGCAAAAATAGAGACGTTTGCGGTCTGCGTGTGTGTGTGTGTGTGTGTGTGTGTGTGTGGGTTGGAATGTCCATGTTGGGTTTCTGCATTAGACCTTAGCGCATGATAAGCATTTCTCTCCAAATGTGATATTCAACACCTTTTTTCCATTACAATTCATTTTCGTGAACTTCTTCTATTCTTCGGTTCAGCATTCATTTATTTATGCTCAAGCTGTTGTTGTTAGGCCAAACTATGTGTTTAACTTGCTGTGTGACAAATGTATTTCATGTGACGAATCTATTATCTACTATACAAATTATGTTCTACTAATGAATATGTTTCCTTATGCTATATGGTAAACAAAAAATTGAAATATGATTAAAGCAAGTATCATAATTGCTTTAAAGATAAATGAATTTATAAAAACGCCTTTCGAAAAGATGCTAAAAAATAGTATTATACCAAATATTATAATATTAATATATACAAAACCTTTACAAACTATTTTATACTAATAAATATGTAAATTAATAAAACATGTAAAAAAAAATATAACAAAAAAGTAAAAAGGATACTCGCTTCCCATTTTTAATAAGAGCAAAAGAATGCGGTATTATTTCTAAAATATACCAAATTAATATATCAAAAAATACTAAAATATACCACTAGTTATATTTGGTATATTGATATGGTACTACATTTAAAATATATGGTATATATACCAAATTGTCAACTAAAGCAACTATGAGACATTGATATTACTTTGACACATAAAATAATTGAATTTTACTATATTCAATACGTTATTTTTTCTTTATCTATAACATTTTTAAATTCTAATATAATCACTTGTTATGGAATTATTTATATCATCAATATTTAAGAATAAAATATCTATGTTTTCTATTCTCTGCAATCGAAATATGCATGTAAAATACTTTTTACTATATTGAATTAAATAATATTATAAGCAGTTTAAAATTTTGCTTCTGCCTGTTGCACACAAAACTCCAAAATGCATTTTGGCCATTTGCAGGATTTAACAATAAAACATATGCAGCAAAAAGTTTGCTTAATCCAACCCAGCCAAGCGATATATGAATTTAAGCTCAAGGGTGGCCGAGACTGATAAACCTAAGTTGTAGCTATTCTATAAGCTATATGCTACTAAATATTATATTATTATATAATATATTATGTATACTATAATTTATAATTATATAATTATAAAGTATAATATATTATATATCGAAATACTCTCAATATATTATATTAAAAATGTTTAATAAAACCTAAGTGCATTATTTCAATGATTTGCAAGGAAAGTTGTACTTCATTTTGCTACCGGGTATTTGTCAGTCGAGCCACCTGCTTTGTTGTTTTTCCCATTCATTCATTTGGCAGTTAAGTTTCTTGTTGCTTGCAAATAATGCACAACATTTGATTTCTCTCGTCTCTAGTCCTTTGCTTTGTATCTCTCTGCTTCTTATTATTATTGCTTTGTCAGTCGACGTCAAAGTCGAGTATTTATTATATATATATGTTTGTATATACTTTATACTAAATATGGTGTATGGTATATGGTCTATATATTATTATTTATTTGCTTACGTCTGACGTACTATATTCTAGTGCTCAACAACATTGAGTTCGCTTCGCTTGCTTCCACCTGATGATTGTGTGGGCGACGAGTTGGCGAAAAGTTCCAGAAATTTGGATACAACTTTGGCACACAGCGAAGCATCGCAGGGGGGGGCAGAGATAGAGAGAGGAGGGAGGAGAGAAATGAGGGTGGCATAAACGTATTACGTAGAACGCTTTACGCGCCCCTGCGCATTTCCTATTAAATAAATGCCAGAAGCAGCTCACTTTCAAATCACATTACTGCTGCTGAGTACAGAACGGCACAGAGCACGGAACAGAACAGAAGAGAACAGAAGAGAACAGGACAGGACAGCTCAGGACAGGACATGACAGGACAGGACACCACAGGTAGCAACATGGCAGCCAAAGGGTGCAATCAGTGCTTGCCTGCTTGACTTTTACAGTGAAAGCTCGCTAAGCGTTGAGAAATTTCAAAATAACTATTTCGTAGCGTTCATTTCTCACATTTTTCTACAGTCTTCGTTGCGAACATAATAAGTGTTTCATAGAAGGGAATAACTATGGTAAAGTATGAAAAATTTGGCAACATTTTCTTTGACAAAAAAGAAAAGGAACATATATCGAATGATCTTTTGCAGAATGAAAGATTTCACTCAGTAAGCTTGCTATATTGAAATGTTCATTAAAATAATAATTTTATAGCAAGGATTAGCTATTGTATAAACTATAGTATAAATAATATAGTACAGTATATATATAAATAGAAAACAAAGTGTATAAAAATGTTGCTATAATCAAAAAAACATAGAAAAGAGATTTTCAAGTATTTACTTAGCTTGTATGCTTTAAAAAAAAAAATACTTAAAAATGTTAATTCTTCAAAAAAAAAAACCTTTAACAATATTTCTGTTAATAACAAAACAATCCCCTAAAAAAGCTTTTTTTTAGAATTTACTTATTATCTTTAGATAGATAGATTCTAAATAAATAAAGAATATAAAAAAAAAATATATACAAATTTTACCATAGTTCTTCTATTACCAATAGAAAAATATTTTACTTTATTACTTGGTTAACTTGGTTTATTAGAATATTCTTCAAAATTTAATCACATTTCTTCCCATAAAAATCGAAAAATCATACTAAGTTTTCACTGTACTTTTTTTTTGTTTCGTCTTTAATTTTTTTTTTTCTTTTTTTTGAGGGTGACATGACGTATTTCAGTTTCATTATAGGCTGCGACTGTCAGAAGCAGACGGCAACGCATCACACGGCGTATGCGTAATTTATGCAGCGTTTATGAGGCATACGTCATGTAAGCCGCACACACACACACACACATACACGCGTTCGCACACGCACACAGATACAGTGGGTTTTATTCAATGTATCTTTGTCAAGCAAAAACCGCGTTTTTGGCATAGTTGGAAAGCAGCTTTTGGCTCTTGGTGTGTGTGAGTGAGTGAGTGAGTGTTGCGTGTATGGGTGTGTGTGTGTGTGTGCGTGTGTGCGTGTGTGCGTGTGTTTGTGCTCTGATTGTTACATTACGCCGTGCTCGTCCAAATTGAAAAGTTAGCTACGTTTCGCGGCCTCGGGCTGCGTTTGTTTTTCAATTCGTTTCAAATGCATGAGTTTTACGTATTGGTTTCGATGTCCTCTCCATTCTACATAATGTCCAAAATGGGACACAAGGTGTGTGGTGAGTGGGTGGTGAATTTGGGAGCGGTTGGAGCACTAAAAAGGGGTGGAATTATGTGGTTTTCACATGTTCTCCACATGCATACTAAGCACTTTTTGTGCAACAATTGAAAGTGCTCCATCAAACGTATCATAAAATGACTGCAATCAAATGTCATTTATGTATGTACATATGTAGTAGTATGTATGTAGATCACCAACTATGTTAGTTGCCTTGTGGCTGCTCCTTTCAAACGACGCATTATTAACATTGACATCGTCAATTGCTACTTTCTGTCTCATTGTTTGCCGCATTTTACGACCAACTCGCACATTTTTTTCCGGTCATTTTTATGGGCGTTGCGTCTCCGATAATTGGAAACTAAGTTCGCCTGGGGAATTGTTATTGCCGTTGACCTTTTTTTACGGAAATCAACTCGCAAGTAAACTACTCTACTGCTACTTTATTTTATGTAACCCTTGGATGTTTAAATAACTGTTGTGGAAAGAGGTCAAAAGACCTGAAAATATCGTGTCGAATTTCAGGAAACTTTATGAGCAACAAGTTCTTTCACTTTATTTAACTTTCCTTATTTTATGATATCTTTATAAATTCATAGATATATAATAAATATTAACTTTATCCAATATAAATACGAAATCAACTAAGCCCAAAAATGTTTTTTAATATTTTTATAAAATTATGTTTTATTAAATATATGAAAATAATAGTAATTAACAAGTTATCATCTATAAAGTATAATAGAATTTTAATACACACACTAAATTTTCACGAAAAAAATTCAATAAAAAAAAGAAAGTATAATTTTAATTAAAATAACGTTTTTATTACTTAATACATTATTAAAATAATATTAGTATTAGAAAAATAATTTAAGTAAAGAATTAAAGTATTGGAAAAATATAAAAGAAAATTTTACAAGTGAAACCCAGATTAAATAATACAATAAAATAAAAACAAAATGTAAGGAAAATAAAATACAATTTTTAGAAGTAAATTTTAATAATAAATAAGACCACATAACGATTGTTTGAAAAAAAGATATAGGAATAGTGTGATTTAACTTGGAATTTAGATCTTCTATAGTATGGTACTATATACATTAATTATTTGCCTTACGTAGCCTTTTTGCCTCTGTCCACATAACAAGCTGAAGGCACTTCCCTTTCACATTCCCCGCTCAGCCCAAAAGTATGCCGCAATACAAAGACACAAGTGTGTGTGTGTAATAATTGTGACAGCTGCAATTGCTCACACGCATGTGCGAGTGAGTTAGAAGCAGCGACGCGTCGCTGCCGCTGCCTCTGCCTCTGCCGCAGTCGCGTTACGTTTCTCTGCTGCTAACATAATAGTAGTAGTTTGGCTTTGGTTCTGTGCGACGTAATTGTGCCAGAGACAACAACAACAACAGCAAAGAGCCAACAATATTATAAATACTAATGAAAGTAGCGATAACGACGACATAAACACAAACATACATACATACATACGTTTTTATTGTCAGCTGTGCCTCTCTTTCGCATACGTTTTCACCTTTCACATACAAACAGACAAATGTAGAATTTGTTTTGTTGTTGTTCGTTAGATGTTTAAAAATATTTTGCCCGTAAGTTGTGTGCTCTGCATGAGTAAGCGCACAAGAGACAGTGCGAGAAACCTAGGGAGAGAGCGAGAGCGAGAGACAGAGGGAGAGGGAGAGGGAGAATAAGAGCGAAAGCAAGCTGTTGAGTAAGGTGTGTGCGATAAATATGAATGTAGTGAATGTACTTGCATGTATGTGTGTGTGTGTGCATGTGTGTGTATAAGAACTTCGCGCCGGCATCGACATAGACATCGACGTCAGCGTCAAGCGCCGTGACTTTGACGTGGCGACGATAACGTTTAACGCTCATGTTTTCCTATTATTGTTTTTGTTTCTGTTTTCTGTCTCTGCTTTCTGTTTCTGTTTTGTGTGTGTGTTGCTCTTATTTTTTTGTTACTGTCGCTGCACTTTAAGAATCTGTTGCACTTCACAGCGCACAGAATGCGCCAATTACGAAAGAGCGCCAAAGAAGAGGAACAAGAAGAAGACGAAGAAGAAGAAGAAGAAGAAGCACACACACACTAGTCCGTGCATCTGCCGTCACAGCTGCAGCTGTGATGTCCGATTGAAGGACAATCTAATCTCGCATATCGATGGACAATCAATCACCGATCTAAGATATCTCCAGATGTCTTTTAGCGTGAGTCATTTGATTTTATGAGTGCATAAATTTTAGTGCAATTATTTAGATAACTACACGCGTTATGATTCACTTCTATTCATCAATCAAAGATAAATCCAAAAAACGTTAAGAGAAATAATAAATGAATTATCTTTATAATAAATAATTATAAATTATATCAATAATTATATCAATCACATAAAAGATATAAGCTGTAAACATAATAATTATAATATTAATTTTAATTTTTCTTATTAACAAACCCATAAAATTCCATAGTCGAATTAAATAGAACTTTTTATATTTGTGTGCATAATATATTTAATGAATAAGTGAATACACAAATAGATAAAAAGGAAAACACATTCTAGCCATAATAATAATACAAAAAATAAAAATTTTTAAGGTTTGTAAATAAAAATAATAATAATACTTAGTTGCAAGTAAGTTTGTAAAGAACATAAAACAATATAACTAATTACATTAGATAAAAATATAATAAATAATTCACCGTGACTGATTGATGTGAATAAAAGCATTTAAAAATCTTAGAAGAGTCAAAATAATCCGTACAATAATAACAATGCATAAAACATTAGCAAGCTAAGAATACGCAATACGTAAAAAACAACCTGTTTAAAAACCAAATTCATTATAATAATATCAAAAGCTTAGCAAGCACGAAAATAAATATTATGCGCAAACACGCGCTCATCACTAGCCGCCTGTTGCTGTTGTTGTTGTGGTTGGCGCTGCCGCTGCTCGCTGCTGCTGCTGCTGTTGGTGTTGCTGCTGGTGACGTGTGCTGCGACGACTTCGACATCGACGTAAGTATGTGTGTGTGCTTGTGTGTGTGGTCGACGCTGTAGTCGCGTCGTGGCCGCTTAGTCAGTCATCGGCGTCAGTATTGCTTTTCAGTTTAGCTACGTAAAGCGGCGTCAGAGGCAGCAGCAGCAGCAGCGAGCAGCGGCAGCCCCCCGAAAAGCAGCGAGCAGCAACAACAATAATAATATCAAATCTCGCGCACTTAGCGAGCGAAGCAATCAGCGATTCTCAGTTAGTTTGTCGGTCGCGTCGTCGTCGCGTCATCGAGCGCCGGCCGCAGTTCCAACACACCTACAACAACAGCAGCAGCAACTATAACAACAACAACAACAACAACAACAAGAATAAAAGGTGACGAGTGCGGCCCATTAAAGTGTAAGAAGAAGAGTGTACAATTTGAGCGCCAAAAAATATAACAGTACCGAACAAGCAACAACAACAGCAGCACATTGTATTCTAGTGCTTCTATGTATTCGTGTGTGTGTGTGTTCTTTTTTTTGTTGTTGTTGTTGTGTGTACATATGTATATAAACATTGTACATACATACTAATGTTATGTAGCTTTATATATGTATGTACGTACATTTGTATTTCGCGCTTTTAGCATTTAAAATATTTGTGTAAAAAATTAAGCAAGTAATAATTATAGCTGGCTCTCTCAACCAGTCGCGTGCTCTCGCTCTTTCGCTCTCAGTGTAGCACAGTGTGAGAGAGCGCGTAACTATTTACAAGAACAAGAACAACAACACTACAATACAAACGAATACGTATTAATATAAATACGTAAGCGTATGTATTTTGTATACGTATGCCATTTACATACATAGTACATTCATCTATATGTATGTATGTATATGCATGCATATCTACATATGTATGTGTGTGTGTGCTTGTACATATAATGTATTGTAATCAAATACAAATCGGCAAAACAACAAAAATCTTGACGTAATCGCAACGCAACTCAAAAGCAAAGCAAAGAAAACGAGAAACGACACCGCACAGTGCTCAACAACAGCAAAAACGAACGGCAGCAACAATAACAACAACAATACGCCAACAATAACAACAAGTGCAGCCGCAGCAGCAACAGCAACAAAGCTGTTTGTTGTCTTCTTTTTTTTTGTTTTTTGTATTTTATTTTTGTTATTTATTTATGCACATGCATAAGTACATATATACATATTTATTGTTGTTAAAACATCTCATTAAGAGGCTTGCAAAAATTACGAATTTTTAACAATTACGCAAAATTGTTTTTTGCTTCTTCTTCCTTCGCTTTCGGATTTGTTATTAGTCAGCAACAACAACAACAGCAACAAGAGCAGCAGCAGCAGCAACAGAAGCGGCAACAAAAGGAACAGTGGGTAAGAGTCAATTGCATTGTATCGAATTCTTAACTGATTGTGAATGGCAAAAAGAGAAAATTTACAGTGGGTTACAGCTTTATTTATGCATAGCGACTAATCAACCACACACTCTCCGAACTATAGTTCAAATAACCATTTCGTTATCTAGTGAGCAATCAAAGCGTATTGATTGCTCATTATTGATTGGTATTAGGAATTTATTGACAGAATTTCGTTTAATAGATAATGCATACTTATGATATATAAATTATCTAATTAAGCATATACCGAAAGTCTCTAAAATTCAAACTTAAGATTTCATAAAACAAAATTGTCCTGAAATATATATATATATATAATATGTATTGGATTTAGTTTATTATCTAGCATAAAATCATGCACTCATCGTAAGGAATTCCCTTCAAAAATTATCAAAATGTTGACATGAATAATTGCATTTATATTTTAACTACATATTTATTTTTTATTTTTATTGATAACTACATACTTTGTAATCGTACGAATTATGACCCAAAACTCTCTTGCTACACATTAGTCACACCTGATCAAGGCCATGGCACAACTATCAACTATCAATAAACATGTGCACAAGTTACCGTTATCTCTATGGGTGATACTACGAGCTTTTCAAAATTCTTTGAATTACTTTTCGTGCAAATAGTTTGACTTGACGATACATAATCTCTAGTGATTTTATCATTTATCAATCGAAACTGTCAATAATTAGAATGTATTTTATGGTAGATCCCACACAACTTAAGTTCAGTTTAAAACATTAGCAAAAGAAATTATAAAAAAAATATATTCTTCTCTTATTGTGAACTTGACTTTCTATCAAGAGGGTTTAGCAAGCCATCCAAAAATGTGTGATAAAAACACACTCTTAAAAAAATCGGTATTCAACTTAAATCCATAATTTGTGAACAATTCAATGTCAAAATTTGGCTGCTAATCTACAACATTTTGTTTTACAATTTCATTTATACCATTATAAATTAAAAAGCTTCTTATACTGAGAATTTCATTAATATAGCTGTTTATTATCAATCCTAATAATCCCTATAAATATTAGTTAATAATTAAGAGTTAGAATATATAATTTGTGATTTGAGTCAACTTTCTAAAAGAGGTTTCATTTGATTTTAAATTTATCAATCTTAGATTCATTTTTGGCCTTTAAGGAAAGGTGGAACATTTGGTAATCGTATAAAAACTATGTGTAATACTTCTCCCGATCAAATTCGATTATTGTATCCATTCGTGGACACCCCGAAGATGGCAAACATGTGAAGGTTTCGTAGAATGTAGTTGGTCGACTCTTATATGCCTATGCATTGCGTCCAACTAAATCCAATGCTGATAACGAGCTTTCCAAGCTGATAACAGCAACATGCACATTCACATTCACACACACAAACAAACAAACAAACATATGTATATACATCTAAATCTATGTACATGTTTACTCGCATGAATATGTAGCTGATTATTTGTCGCATTTGGATGCGTGACATGTAGACGCCTATCAAATTACCGTTGGCCGATAATCCGCATAAAGTTGATAACGTGCAAAAAGGGCATAAACAATGACGATGGCGATTGCGCTGTCGATGTCGATGTTGATGTTAATTTTGATGGCGATGACAATGACTTCTGTTGGCCAAGTGCAACAGGATACAATACTAAACCCCTAAAAAGCAAATGCTGTGCAGCACCTGTCTATCTATCTCTGTCTCTCTCTCTCTCTCCCTCGCACACTGTCTCTTTCCCCCACACAGACACGCACACAGAAATTATTAAACTGCTATTCTTGTTTTAATTAATACAGACAAATATTGTAGAAGCAAATACGTTTTGTACAGTAAACATCAGTTATAAGCAAATACGGTTCCTTCGAGTTCCCTTTAATCACAAATTTTGTTATATACATCTTAATTCAATAATTAAAATAATTCAAAATATTAATAGAGATTATTAGGGTTAATAATAAAGAGCTCTATAAATTGAATTCTACAAATGACAGTTTCTACATATAAATCGTAATTTAGAATTGAATTTAATAAACCAATAAAATTGCATAATAGATTCAAGAAAGATTACGAAAAATAAGTATAAAAGGTTTTATAAATGTATTTTTTTTTTGTCAAAACTGTTTAAACGAAACTAAACAATTCGTGACAATACATACATATAATCACTAAACAAAAATCTTAAGTCTCGAATTTTTGGATGTTTTGAATTTTAGAAAAATCTAATTTTTCAGCTGCTAAATACAATATTTCTAATAAAATGTCAAAAATGAATTTAAGTTGTGGTTGATGAATTTGGGAAAAATACATCACAATACATTTAAAGTATTATTTTCGATTTGCAATTATCGGCAATTCACAAAATTCGCAACTGTTGCACATAATCATTATATACTGTAAGCATATGTCTGTATGTATGTATGTTTGTGCGTGTGTGCACACCAATATACTTAAAATGCAATGCATAGGAATGGGTTAAAAATAAATATTGTTGACGTCACATTTTTGCGTGCACGCGAAGAGGAAGACGAAGAAGAAGACGAAACCAAAGCCCAAAAGCGAAATTGCGAAATTCGAAATGCGACTGATTGGAATTGATTAAAGTGCAACAAATATTCTTTCTCTCTCTCTGTTGTTGTTGTTGTTGTTGTGCCGTTTGTCTTGACTGCAAATGTCACAAAAACGACAGTGAGCAACAACAATTACAACAACAACAACCACAAGAACAATAATGAACACGAAGAACGACATAATTTTATGTGGCGCTTGTTTTAGACTCCACCGCGTGTATTTCAATAAACCACGATGATGATGATGATGTCAATGGATGGCGATGGCGTTGATGACGTTGCTATATTTTCGCATTTATGCTTTTCAGCTTTTCGACTTTGCGAGTTTGCTTCTCTTTGTGTTCGCTGCCGTCGTCGTCGTCGTTGTCACCGTCGTCGTCGTCGCCGTCTTCGTCATTCTTTTTCAAGTCTTCGTTCGTTCACTCGTTCATTCGGCTTTTGGCGGTGTCAATTACCTTTTTGAATGGACACCACAAGTATTTTAAAGTTGCGCTTTAAGCACTGTGCTGCCTGCTGATGATGATGGTGATAATACACTCAAAACGCGACACACAAAAACAAAGCAACCTTTCTGCGGGGGTGTTTACGCGATTGCGATTACGAATGCGCGGTGTGGGGGAATGTGGCGAGTAAACGGGAACGGCGAAGGAGAAGGAGAAGAGTGAACAGTGACGACGAAGCAAAAGCAACAAGCAAACTCAAGCCACTTTGCTTGCTTGCTTGGTGTCGTTGTTCTTGTTGTTATTGTTGTGGTGACATTTTACATTTGACAGCGCTTATGCCTTGATTACACGCACCACAGAAAAGTGGACGAGGCAGCATGTAGTCTCTTCTCGGTCTTCAAGCTAATAGCAGGGTATGCTAAGTTAGTGACGACAAGAAATTTAGACAACAGACAGAAGAAGTTAACTCTGGTCCAATAAAGATGAAGAGAGATGGACTGTCATTTAAGTGTTTAAAGTTTTAAATTCGATGTACGAAAAATTCATAAAAATTTAGAAACCATTTCCTTTGGGGTAAACTGAACAAATAACCTATTTATTAATGTTTATCTTAACATAATTTATAGAAATTATTCTTAATATTGGTTTGAAAAAATCAAAAATAAACATAAATAATATTTGATTTTTGATAGCGATCTTATTGAAAAGAATTGCAAGTGTATAAACTTTGCTTAAAGAAAAGATTCCTCACAAATTTAATAAATAAATACATGTCGGATAGTATCCAAAATCCCTCTAGGAATTCATCTGATTTTTTTGACGCAAAACAACAATCAAATCGAGCATCAAATTCAACAAACCATTGGAGATTATCGCGTGACAACAGGCCCCCTTCATCATACATATTAATCAAAGTTTAAATAGAATCGAAAAACGATCGAATTAATTTAAGCGACTGAATCACAGTGCGAAATTTGTAACTTTGGCCCCAAACAACGTCGCAATTTAACAATGATGATGTATGACAAACAGAGAGAGAGCGAGAGAGAGAGAGAGAGAGAGAGAGAGAGCAGCACACTGACTCACGCTAAACAATTACTGAACTGAACTGAGGTGAGGTCTACAAACTAATGCCAAAGGCAAGTCAGCCATTGAGAATACATGACTACGAGATACCCTTAAAAACAACAGTACTTTTTACAACATTGTTTAGTTAGAAATTAATGGAAACCTTTAATTACGTTTGACTAATTGAATTTTCATTTAACCGATTCTTAATTGTTATTCCTATAAAACAAATCCAGTGAAAATCATTTGCATTAATTTGTTAATGGAATTTCGTTGACGTTATTGAGACTCAATTTTAGCTTGTGCAGTATTTAGAATATTATTATTATGATGTTTATTTATTTTCAACTTTTTATATAGTTAATTTAACAATTTTTTTGTATTGAAAACTTTAAAATACCATATTTCAATGAAACCTTTTCTATATTTCTTGTTTATTGCAAGGTGATCAATTTGCTAAACTAGAAAGCTTCCGCCCCATATATATCTTGAGAGGGGTGTAATAGTAAAGTTTGGGTGGCTCGTGCGTGACACGAACCCATCCTTAACACAAAGCAAAGAGCAGAGCAATCATTTTGCAATGAATCGTCCGGTATTCCTCTCACTTTCGCACACAAACGTGGCGTCGTCGTTAAATTTGCCGTCATTTTAACAGCCTCGTCACTGTGCTTAATGTTTAATGCTCTGTGAGTCGTCAGAGCTCGTCAGACTCTGTTTGCAGCGTGTGCAGTGTCAGTGGTCGACATTATCTGCAGCAAGCAAACAATTTAAAAGGCAACAACAATCACAATGTAATTTTAATCATCTGCGAGAAAAAGCAAAAAAAAAAAAAAATGAAGAAAACACAATCCGTTTCCTTGAAGCACGATTTTACAATCGGACTGCACAAACGAAGGACAAGAGAGCATCAGTAAAGGCAACAAAAATAAAGAAATAAAAACGAAAAAAAAAAAAAACAATAACAATAAAAATAACAATAGAATATTGCAATGTTTTTTTTTTTTCGTTTTTTGTTTTTGTCGTATTTTAATTGCCAATCATTGACATTGTTCATTCGTGTTCATTTGTCATGCAGCATACAATATTTACTTATAGTTGATGCATGTATGCAACATTTTCAACTACATACATACATACATAAATCTTGTTTGTGCGTTGTGTTTGTTGTTTGTGAATGCAAACCACATTTAACTCGCAAATACTTCAGGGCTGAAGATCGGTAACAAAGGTTTCGACATTCACATTAAGTCAGCAGTCGAGTTTGGAGGATTCCCTCAACTATCAAACACTGCTGAATGCCGAATAAGTATATATAGTATATAGTAAATCTATGACTTTAGATTTGAAAATGTTTGAAAATTTGATTTAGACACCCTCTAATCGATATCTTGATGAATGCGTATACTATATAGTATAAATAGTATATACTATATATACCATATACTTGTCATTTATAATATTGTATAGTATATGATCTCACTTTTACTTAGTAAATCTATGACTTTAGATTTGAAAATGTTTGAAAATTTTATTTAGACACACTCTAATCGATATCTTGATGAATGCGTATACTATATAGTATAAATAGTATATACTATATATATCATATACTTGTCATTTATAATATTGTATAGTATATGATCTCACTTTTACTTAGTAAATCTATGACTTTAGATTTGAAAATGTTTGAAAATTTGATTTAGACACCCTCTAATCGATATCTTGATGAATGCGTATACTATATAGTATAAATAGTATATACTATATATATCATATACTTGTCATTTATAATATTGTATAGTATATGATCTCACTTTTGCTTAGTAAATCTATGACTTTAGATTTGAAAATGTTTGAAAATTTGATTTAGACACCCTCTAATCGATATCTTGATGAATGCGTATACTATATAGTATAAATAGTATATACTATATATACCACATACTTGTCATTTATAATATATATATGATCTCACTGTCAATGCCATAATAAAATAGATTTTATCTTTAATTTCATTACCAGCGAATCTATTTTTAAAGTACAGTATACGCTTCAAAGAGTGAACTTTCGATAATGTAAACTTCCACAAGCGTGTACACATAATCTATGCATTATTTAACCTAATAAGTAAATGTATGAAAAACAATTTTTGATTTTAATCATTTATGAAAACATTTGAATGTCTATTATTCTTTAATGTATAAAGTTGAGCTGTTTTGATTACTGATTTTCTTAGATCACCATATCGAGCGTGGACTGTAATTCTTTTAGTGGGACGTTAATTGCGTAATTCTTTTAGTTGCCTTATTTAGAGTAAATTGCCGGCTTATACATTATTTATTGAGATGACTGTGCTAATTAATTTGAGCGAACAATAAAATTCATTCACTCGCTTGCTTAGCTTTATTCATGACTTGGTCTCATTCAATGACGTCACGACCATTTCTCCCTATTCTGCAGCTGATAAAAAACAGCAAACAACATTAATATGCATGTAAATACTTTCATAGTACTTTACATTTTATTACTGTAGCCTTAAATTGTTGTTGTTATACATGAATATGACGACAAAATGTTTGTGGTACATTCGTACCTAAAATAGGTACATTCTGGGTTTGTTAGTATTGTTTATCCTAAAGCTTGGTGCCCTAAAACTAGTACATAGTGTATTCATTATCAAAACTGATACATTTATACACTATCAATTTATATTTCATGCATTTGCTGTAAATTTCAAAACAAATTATCCGAAATATTGTATTATTATTTGACATTAAAATGTAAGGAAATTCTTACTATACAGTTTTTATTTTTATTGTATACTCTATTTTGCTAACAGTGGTACAAAAACTTCATTTTCATGTGGCAACTGTGCGTATACGTAGTATACTATACATCGTATGGTTAATACAATGTGTATGTATGTGTGTGTATGAGTGTGTGTGTATGTATGGCCCTGAGTAGCACAGACTGCACGGCGGTTAAGCTGGTGAATGGAGAGTGGAGAATGGTGCAAGAACCTCAAGCAGAGTCATACAGCATGTGTTTAAAAGCACTTTAACAGCGGCTGTTATTAGGTGTTACAATTTCTAAATGACTTGCGCTGTTTATTAACGACCAGTACTTATAAAACTCTGCTTTTATTTATATCTCTGTTTTAATGTAAGAAAAACAAAAGTAATATTTCCATAATAATGTTCATAAGGACAACAAACAAAACAGCTGCAGTTGAAGAAATTGTGTTAATCATTTTTTTGTTATAAAATAATTTTATATATACTATAAATTAATATATTAATAAATATATTAGTTATGGTGGCTTTCTATTAAAAATAAAATGCTTTATTTATATTAAAGCTATTGTATATAACAGCTGTGTCCAAGTGCGACCAGATACAAAATTTCATAAACATACATTTTTATGCCGAAGTTTATACTAAAATACTGAAAACTGATAATTTGATTTTATTTTCAAAGTTCGCACAAAAATACACGTCATTTTAAATAGCAAATTACTTATGTGTATTTAAAAAAAATACAATCCGCCGAGGACATTTCATGTAATATTATAAAATATCTTCCATGTTTACTTACTAAGCACATTTCTTGGGCACACTCAACAGCTGTTTCAGTTGTGCGTTTGATTCAGCCCTTTTGTTGACAAGAAGTAGTTTGTATTCTCGACTGACTAAATTTCGATGCTGCAGCCCTGGCGCCAACAGTGTGCTCAATTAAACAGCTGTAGTCGGTGCTGCCAGCTCAGCGCAATGCTCCCGCGCTCTTTTTCATAACACAGTATTTGATATACAATAATTATCATTTAGCACATTTAAAATACAATCATTTATTAAATATATTCAAATAGCTTATGTGATACATATTTAGGGTACTTTTCGTATATTTCGCATAATATCGTATATAATCGAATTGTGTGTAATTAGTCTGGCAACGCTCGATGGTAAAACGAGTCGTCGCTGCGTGCGCATGCATATGTGTGATTTTGAGTGCGTATTTTTTGAGCAAGTGTGTGTAAATGTTGTGACTGTGTGCCCGTGTGTTTGAGTGTATGCGTGTGTGTTTGCGCCTGTACTATGCCAGTAAAGCAGCGCGAGCGAGCGAGCGAGCAATACAAAATAAGTTTTGTGCAAAAAAAAAGGGCCAAGAAAGCTGATCAATAAATAATTGTTAAAATTTAATGTGACCTGAAACGCGTGTACAAGCGTAGCAATAAATAATTGTGGGTGTCCTTGCATTTATCTATCATCATTGTCCAGGGCAACTGACACAAGAAAAGAAAAACACATTGGCGCTGCTGCTATGAGAAAAGAACGTAAGCAACAGCAAAAGCAGCAACGATAACAGCAGAAAATATTTTTTTTTTTTGGTGTGCTGTGCGCGCGTGCTGCCAACTTTGTGCAAAGTGTTTTTTTTTTTTTTTTTTGGTTGCCTTTTAACACCGTCCCCGCCTGTCAATCGCCACCCAAAATAAAATAAGGTGCACAACAAATACGTCGTGGATAAGAGTGAAAAGATAATTTGAAGGATCGTATGTAGCTATCCTATTGCTATTCGAATTGCTATCCTCGTTCCATTTTGTGTGTGGCGTGCGTACAGTTGAATTTTTCAACAAGTTGCCAGCACAGCGCGCAACGCGACATAAACACACACACATACGCATAGGCAAGCAAAGGCACAAACACACACACATACGCAAATACAAGCGCGCGCAGTGAGAAGAGAAATAGCAACAGCAACAGCAAAAGCAAAAACAAAAGCAGCAACAACAAGAGGAGCAGCAACGTTTTTAGTGATGTCATCAGAAAGTAAGTTGGTTTTTTTTTTTGTATTTGCCTATAACACAACGTCGTCATGACGTCATTTCATAAAAATACACACAACAGTTGAGACACGGTATGGTCATTGCTGCTGCTGTTGTTGTTGTTGTTGTTGTATTGTCGTTGTCATCGTCGTCGCCGTCGTCGTCGTTGTCGCTGTCGTCGTCATTTTTGTAGCAAGGCAAACAAAACAAACCAAACAACAGTTGAATGTAGTAGAGACATAATCAACAGCAACAGCAGCAGCAGCAACACTGACAGTGACAGTCAGCGGGTGCGTCGGTGTGTGTGTGTGTGTGTGAGAGTGTGTTTGTTGCTGTTGGATATACACATATGATGTAGTTGATGTATTACAATTAACAATTAGCAATTACCAATTATCAATCAAGCAATATTGTAACCAACTTATTCATTCTCTCTGTCTCTTTTTCCTTCATGTCGCAGTCGTCGTCCAACAACAACAACATCAACAACAATATACAACCACAACAATTTCAAACTGGCAACATTGAAACGGAAACGGTCGCCAAACTGAAGCACTTATCGGAGAGCGTAACGGTGCTGCTGAAAATCGCTAAAATGGACAGCATCGTTGTCGAGGAGAATGGCAACTCGGCCGCCTCCAGCGGCAATGTCAACGATGTTGATGCCGCCGCAGTCGCCGTCGCTGCCGCTGCCGCCGCAGCAGCAGTCACAGGCGGTCAACTGCAACAGCAGCAACAACAACAACAGCAGCAACAACAACAGAACCAGCAAAGTACAACGGCGACGGCCAACACAAACAATGCCAGCAGCGCGGCATCCGTGCTGACCACAACCAACTGCAATATACAATACCCTCTGACGCCGTTAACACACGGCCTACAGGTGAGCTGCACTCCTGCCCCCGCCCCTTCACCTCCTCCTCTCCCACCGACCAAGACAAATACTGTTGCCATCGTTAAGTACTCAAAATAGTGTCGATAAGTGCACATCTCAGATAATTGCATAAATTCAAATGTAGTTTAAGGGCACATCTCAGATAATTACATAGATTCAAATGTAGTTTAATTGCATATTGCAGTTAAAAGCACAATACCAAGTCAAGATAAATCCTTTTGACATCATTAGGAACTCGAAATAGTGTCGATAAGTGCACATCTCAGATAATTGCATAGATTCAAATGTAGTTTAATTGCATATTGCAGTTAAGAGCACAATACCAAATCAAGATAAATCCTTTTGACATCATTAGGAACTCCATAAGTGCACATCTCAGATAATTGCATAGATTCAAATGTAGTTTAATTGCATATTGCAGTTAAGAGCAAAATAGTAAGTCATTAAGTGCACATACTTAATAATTGTATTAGCTTAAAATCTGTTCCACAAATAGTTACAATTTTGCGTTCAATTGGATATTACAGTTAGCTGCATCATTAATTTTGGTAATAGTTGTGTGTGCAATTATGCAGGATAACTTAGTCATTAGTCCTTCAAAAATAACTTTTAAATACACACTTCTATTAAAACACTTTTATTAAGATTTTTGCATTTTTAGGATAGCTTCCTAAATAACCAGATTCAATATTCAAGATCATAATAGTTAAGCGAATTGTTTTTCTTATTAACAATGAACATCAAAAGGCAGCTAATTTAATGTGGATTAGTGTTTAGAGTCAGCTTTTAACAAGCCCAACACAACATATTAACAATGCACATAAATATGAGGGACATTTGGTGAATTATATTCTAGTCAACTTTTAATGAAGCCAACCTGGGAATCCTATGGAAGCAATTATTGTACACTAACACAGATACTTACTCCATTGATGAAACGGGCTCATCATTTTGTTGGCTTCATTTAAACTTCATCACTTGATAGAAAGCAAAATGCAGCTAAAACGTATTTACTTTATTATAATGAAGACAGTGTTTTTAACTTTAGTGCAACCATATTTGAAGACAATGTTTGTCTGTTCAAACTCTCCTAAATCCTCAGTTCTTGAAATATCAGTTAAATAATTAGTAGTATCTAACTAGTGAAGCATTAAAAGTTCCCTGCATATTTTCCGATGAATATTTAGCACTAATTTAAACTCTTTCAATATTAAATAGACAAGCTGTTGTACCTTTTTATACAAATCTCGATTTATTGATTAATTAAGTATCTGCAAAAAATGAAGATTTATCATTCCTCATTATTACTAAAATTTTATTGATCAATGAGATTGCTAATGACTAATGCATTGAAATTGCGCTCGGCAGGTACAATCCGTGATACAGGCAGCCAATCATTCGGGTGTCATACAAAGCGCCGCGGGAACGCAACAGCATCAAAATCAATCGCTGGCCGACGCAACAGCGATGCATAAAGGAGGCGGCGGTAATGTCGTCTATGTGACCAAACCGGCAAATACGACGGTTATTCATACGGCCACCGGCAATGCAGTGCAAGTGCGTAACAAAGTGCGTAGCTATTCATCGAATCCAACGAAAGAAAAAAAAAAAACTAAACTCGAAATTCATAAATCATATATAGATTTAAGTTTTACATTTTGAATATGTTTAATGACCAATTGCATTGTTGCAGATCCCTCCAAACTTTCAATGTAAGATCAAACCCGAACCGAATATACCGCATCCGGAGGATACCGATGAGAGTTTATCGGACGATGATTCACAGCATCATCGAAACAGTCTGACGCGAAGGCCATCGTACAACAAGATATTCACCGAAATCAGTGGACCTGACATGAGCGGTAATTTCATTTCTCTGGTTTTTTGTAAATTGTTTTTTTTTTTTTTTTATTAATATAACCTACGCTGAGCGCCTAACTGCCTTCCCCTTCCCCTCTTTGCTGTCTCTCCTGCTCTCACTCTCTTTCTCTGTCTTCTCCGTTTCTGTTCTTCGCGAGCTATGTATATCCTATATCCTAAGCTCAGCCAACTGTCTTGTCTGATTACAAAAGAATTCCAAATACAACTTACCAATTAAGATCATGTTATGAGAGCTATAGACTGTTTTAAACTATCTTTGATATTGAGAACAAGTAATAATCTTTGCAATAAGCATTTCTACTCCTTTTGAGACACACCTTCTTATAAAGAACACAATTCGAAATTAAATATTCCCAGAGCAGAGCTTAGGATAAAT
Organism: Drosophila albomicans; assembly: GCF_009650485.2. Lineage (NCBI taxonomy): Eukaryota > Metazoa > Arthropoda > Insecta > Diptera > Drosophilidae > Drosophila > Drosophila albomicans. The sequence goes on from NC_047627.2 coordinate 18,475,277, forward strand.
ACTAGCAGAATTCGCGGAGAGTTTCTTTACAACATAGGCATTAACTATTCCATTGTAATGTACTATATAAGAAGCATTTGATCATTGTCATTACCATCAAAGAGCTGAATCGATCAAACAATCTCGTATTTATATACCCAACAACTAATCATCAATCATTTACTGTGTCTAACAAACCTTTTTGGCTGTTGTGATAGTTGCAAAATTGTTGTTCACCAAAAAATTCACTTCACACAACACACATTACATCCATAGTATATCATGAAAAGTGCTGTATGGAACCCTTTTAGTTGTATATAATATATTCACACTCTCGCTCTCTCTATCTCTGTCTCTCTCTCTCTAATTTCCCGCTAACGTTATCTCTATCTCTCATGTATCCTTGTCATTAGTTGTTGTTGTTGTTGCTTAACGAAAGAAATTGAAGCATAAGAAACGTTTGAGCAAATTTTTTGTACAGAAAACGGAAAAGTTTCTGCGGTATAGTCAAAATGGAACTCTTATAAGTACTAAATGTAATGGCGATTTACTAGCAATCGAAATCATTCGCAAAGCATTCTTCACATCTGTACATCTTCCCTCTCCTCCACGCCCAACAACCACAAAAAAAATTGCAGTAGAAGCTCGATGGAACTTTAATTGTATGCAAATTCTTGCTCATTTACTCATTTATGGGCCACTTTCACTTAGTGGCGCATGTTCTTCGCTTAACTGTCACACTAAGAAGACGGATAACTGACTTTACATCTTTTCACTTAAGAGCCACTTTTTTGGTGGTGCCGCTAAGTGAGATGTGATAAAAAGAATCGATTATCGAGCTTCTACTGCGATATTAATGATAAGTGTTGTCCAACAACTACAAGAAAATTGCAGTAGAAGCTCGATGGAACTTTAATTGTATGCAAATTCTTGCTCATTAACTTATTTATGGGTCACTTTCACTTAGTGGCACATTATCCTCGCTTAACGGTCACATTAAAAAGATAACAGAAAACTGACGGTTGCTTACCTTTACATCTTTTCACTTAAGGGCCACTTTTTTGATGGTGCCGCTAAGTGAGATGTGGTAAAAAGAATCGGTTATCGAGTTTCTACTGCAATATTAATGATAAATGTTGTCGGAACAACTACAAGAAAATTGCAGTAGAAGCTCGATGGAACTTTAATTGTATGCAAATTCTTGTTCATTAACTCATTTATGGGCAACTTTCGCTTAGTGGCACATGTTCCTTGCGTAACGGTCACATTACAAAGATAAAGAAAACTGACGGTTGCTTCACTTTACATCTTTTCACTTAAGGGCTACTTTGTTGGTGGTGCCGCTAAGTGAGATGTGGTAAAAAGAATCGATTATCGAGTTTCTACTGCAATGTTAATGATAAGTGTTGTTTTCTTGTTGTCGCTCTTGGCTTTACCGATGCTGCTGCTGCTGTTGTTGTTGTTGTTGTTGCCGCTATCCGCAACACGCACACCACCCTCACCCCCCGTTCATCACCCGCAAAACCTGACACGCACACAATGTCCTTACGCACTCACACACACACACATTCATACATATGTAATAACAAAACGTCGCCGTCGATGCCGTCGCCGTTGCAGTTGTTTTTTTTTTATTTCAAAACTAACATCTACAAAAGCAAACCAAAAACACAAAAACAAAGCCAATCAAATCTCTCGCTCTGTTCGCTCGTTCGATCATTCGCTCACTCGCTCGCACTCACAAGACACCCATAATAAATCCAAAAACAAACAAACAAAAAAGTCGAAAAAACAAAATGTTTTCTTATAATTTTTATTGTTGTTTTTTTTTTCGTTTTCTTTTTGACTGCCCGCGAATATGCTACAAAAAAATATAAAAAAAAAAAAAACAAAACAAATCAATCAAAAACGAAAATCCAATAAATATGTCAACAACAACAACAACTACAACCAACCAACCTAAAACAACAACAACCCCCAACCATCTCCCCCAAAACCAAAAAATCGAAAAAAAAATGCGCAAAAAAAAACAAAATAAAATCGTGCAGCGGGTGCAATACTGCAAATGCCTGAAGGCATCGTACTCGGCTCACAGCTGAGCGGCAGTGGGGCGGGGGGCGGTGGCGGCGGCAGCGGTGGCGGTGGCAGCGGCGGCGGCGGTAACACATCGGGCAGTCCACTGCTACACATGGCGCCAGACTCGGCCTTCTATTTAAGCAATCGGATAGCATACAATACCAGTAAACACACATCAGCCGCAGCAGCAGCAAATCCAAAAGAGAAACCAAACTCAACTAATGTATACTATGTTTATCTCTTTCTCACCCCCCTTGAAATACAGATACAGGCGGCATTGCGGAAGATCAGACGCGCAAGCGAGAGATACGATTGCAAAAGAATCGCGAGGCGGCGCGCGAATGTCGGCGAAAAAAGAAGGAGTACATCAAGTGCCTGGAGAATCGTGTGGCGGTGCTAGAGAACCAAAACAAAGCGCTTATCGAGGAGCTCAAGTCGCTGAAGGAGCTCTACTGTCAGACGAAGAACGACTGAACGTGGTGGGTGCCATTGCTGGGATGGTCAGACATCAGCGTCAGCATCAGCAGCGACAGCGACAGCAGCAGCAGCAGCGACAACAACAACAACAGCAACGCCAGCAACAGCGACAGCAGCAGCTTTATGTCAAAAATTGCGGTCTGGCAACACTGACGAAAACAAAAACACAGAAACAACAACGAGGACGAATACAAAGACACGAGGACAGCGACAAAATCAAAGACAGAAACACAAAACAGAATTGTAAGACACAATGACGATGGCAGCCAGCCGCATATCATGGTTTACATACATATAAAGCGCTATATGTAATATAAATTATCACAAAAAACAAAAACAAATTGATCATGTTGTTGTTGTCATTACACACAGACAGACACACACACACACTGACAGCTCCACAAGTTGCTGTTCTGTTGGTCAAATGTTGGCGAGAACAACATTTGCAGGGCAACAAACAGCAACAGCAGCCAACAAACACACACACACAGCGACAGACAAACAAACAAACAAACACACACACACACAATGTAATTATGTTTATAATTTACTCGTAAAAGTGTAATATTATTTTAAAGCCTATTTTTATTGATTTAGTTATATATTTGCTAATTAAATTATACACTACACAGTAATTTGTACTGTTAATTAATTATTATTATTTTTTAAATATTCAAACATCAATATTTTTTTTTTTGTTTTTTCGTCTATTATTCGCTACTTTGTTATATCATAAGCTGAAATCTGGAATTTACAAAAAACAAACGAAAACAAAAAAAAGAAGAAAAAAAAAACAAAACAAAAAAAAAATGATTATACAAAGAAAATGTGTTTAGCTAAATTTTAAATGCGGCGCCTAGCAAAATTCTCTCTCTGTCTCTCTCTCCCACACAAGCAGCAGCAAAAGCCTTTCCCACACACACACACACGAAACACCCTGTATCATCCACATAGAAAAAGAAGAGTGCGCAAAGAGAATGAGAGTAAAAGCATAATTAAAATTAAGTTTTAAAATTTGTAACCTTTAGGCAGAGAAAACGATCTTGAGTTTGAGAATGAGAATGAAAAGAAGCGTGTGAGAGACATGAAATGAAAAGAGTAAGAGAATATATATATATATACACCATATATGTATATATATATCTGTGTTGTTGCATAATTTTACGTACGGCAGTTTCTTTCCACCACCCCTTAAAACCCTTCCCTACCTCCCTCCCTCCCACATACGCACCTTCCCCTTAGCATAGACTACACAAAATTTTTTTTGTTCTCTGTGTGCGCATACCGCAAAAACACAATTGATATATGAATATGAATATATATAAACGAAAATTATATATACATATGCATGTATGTAGTTAGCGAATATTTGTACACTATTTGTATTTTAACTGATTTTGCGTTAAAGCTAAGCAAACGAAAGAAATTGAAAATAAACAATGCATAAAACAAGAAAAACACAAACAACAACAAAAAAAAATAAATAGCTGCAAATGCTCTGTACTTTTTTGTGGCAAGCAAAAAACATAGAAAAGGAACACAGCAAGAAAAAAAAACAATATTAAAATAAAACAAAAAAATCAACGAAAGCATAGTCATATTTTGTAATGTAAAAAGAAGTGCAAATGAAGCGACTAGAAAACGATAAAATAAAAAACAAAACAAACACATAAAAGAAAAACACAAAAAAAAAAAAATGTCTCGTTATCTCTTGTGATCAACTCAGTTGTTATAAATGAATTAAAAAAAAAACAAAAAATTAAACCAGGCAAAGAAGAATATGCAAAGAAATCAAATAAGAAAAACATGCAGCTTCCATAAGTTGCATGTCCGTTCTTTTTTTTATAAATGTATGTACATGAAAACAACACACACTCACACACACACACACAAATAGAAAGGGAAAAACAAAAGAAAAAACATTACAAACACTTGATATATAAATAAATACATATGATATATGTGTATCTATATTATATATCTGTCTATTTTTCATGTCAAAATCAAAGCGAAACAATTTATGATTAACTGGAACGTAAATAATGATTAGATAAATAAAGATGGTAAACAAAAATGATTGTAAACTTTTTAGCAGTTCAGAAACGCGATATGAATAAAAACAAAAAAAAAAACAAAAACAAAAAGCAAAACAAGTTGCATAAACAAATATAAAATATTTTTATTGTCATTGCATAGTTTTTAAGGTAGTAATTTTAATATTTAAAACATAAGCAACAAAACAAAACACACAAACAAAAAAAAAACAACTGACAACCGAAAACAAATCTGCAAAAAAGAAATAACTAAAAATTAAAAAAAAACAAGTAAAAAGAAATGAAAACAAAGCAGTAAAAATTACAATATTGTTATAAATATTTGTCTCAATGAGAAAACAAGAAACAAAAACAAGCAACAAAAAAATCTACATGAAAAAAAAAAAACAATAAAAAAAATTTTAAAAAATAATCAAAAAAATTGTCACAATTAATGGAACCGCGAAAAAGGGAAGAGAACTTTATCAACAATAAATGGATTGTAAATAGTCTAGATGACAACTGGAAAATTAAATTTCAAACATGAAATGAGGAAACTAAATTCGGTAAGTTTTTGTAAATTGGCATAACTTTTTATTCTATGTATTTTATACGGAATTTTATTGAATTTATTTTAAATTTATTTGATGTTTAGAAAGTAAAGAACAATATATTAAGAGTTTGAATTCGCTCAATACACTTTTTTTTGCATTTGCACTTTAGGTTTGAAAAAGTTCGCTGCCAACATTGCGTATACTTAATGTGAGAGCTTAAATGGCGCCGTTCTCTTATAGAGTTGAACAAAATCATTGGCATTCTTACGTATACGTAATGTAATTTGATACATCATTAATTCACAGGGTGTCATTTTCTCTTTATGCTGCAGCTTATGACTACACTGCGTATACGTAATGTGTTGTTAACTTACAGCGCGCCAATTTCTCTGACTGCTGCGTATACGTAATGTGTTAGATTGTTAATTACGAAAGCGTTACTTTTGTGTGGCGCATTCAAAAAAGAATAACTGAAAACAGACTTGATGAGAATTATAAGTTTATGATTAATATTTCTATACATTTTTACAATGTTAAAAATATTTATATTTTATATTTTTTAAATCCCAAATAAAAAAGTATTTTTCCCATGCAAATTATATTTGCCTATTTCAAAATTGATGCTCGATACTCGAACTTTGAGAATTTTTTTTTTTGTTATCTTTTGACTTTAGCGATACATTAATTGTCCTGCAAGGTTAATGTATTCATTCATATTTAATTGCTTTTATTTATTAAAATTCTTGTAATTCTCCGATACGTCAAATCATAAGATGAAACAAATTTTTAAACAACTAAAGTTTTTTTCTTATAGCTCCGGATTAGCTAACTATATTAAAAGCTAAGATTGATTTTAAGAACCTTTTCTGTAAATTTGTATGCAATTATCTCAAATCAGAAAAACTTCTTAGCTCTAATTAATGTGCTAATCAAAAACTAAATTATCTAAATTTAATTTATTTCATTGTTGTTATTTAGCGTAATGAATATGCATAGGTGTAATACTCTATTCTCACTATTTACAGTGAAAAAAGTATAAATTAAACAAATTTTAAAAAGAAATAAAGTTATTTCTTATAGCTCTGGATTAGCTAAATATATTTAGAGCAAAGATTGATATTCGACACTTTTTAACGAGAAAATACATATATAAAATCGTTAATTTTTTATATTTTTCGTACGAATTTGTTAATTTTCATAAGATTATCTTAAAACAGAAACATAATTCTAAAATGCTTCGTAGCTCTAATTACGATTCATCTTTATTATTATTATAATTTTCAATAATGTTTCATGCGACATATTTGTCAAAGAATTCCCATATTCATAATGAATAGAATATACGTAGATAGATAGTTGACCCAAAAGAATTTTGTGCTGCCTTAAAATATGCGCATTTAATATTGAATTTATTAAGTACATCGCAAGTATGTATGTTATGTATATAAGTATGATGTAAGCATATGTATAAGTATAAAACGTAAAAACTAAAGAGAATATTTTGGTCACGACTACAACAAATACAGATTAAATAGAGATTCACAGTGTTTAATCAGTTCCGAGATCTCCAGCTTCATCCTTCAGCATCAACTCAATCAAATAATCACATGGAGCGGGAGCAGTTGCAGTCTCTCTCTCTCTCTCTCTCTCTCAGTCTTTGTATATTTGGGCTTAGGAGATGAACAGATAGAGCATAAACATGCCGATGCCAATGTAATGATTGAGATATCCCACAGCCGCCCAGTGATACATGAATGGCAGCTGGTGGTCCGCCTCCATGCTGAGCGTTTCGTTCAGCAGCACCACGCCCAGATACGCCAGATGCCAGATGTCGAGCAGCGTGAATGCCACATTGATGGTGGCGACCAACCAGCTGCTGGCACAGCGCCAACCACGACGCCGAGGGCAACGCGTGTAGCGACAACGTTCGGCACCTGGACACGGATTGGCAGCGATGCAGGCGTTGCAGAGAGTGGCCAGATGGCGACGCAACATCGCCTCGCCCTGGCCAAAGGTGGCCAGCGAGAGGAGCACCAAATAGATGCGAAAGTCCATGCCATGCAACAGCGATGAAACGATGTAAGTGCAAAACACTGCAACAATCGTGTTGTGCCTCGATCGTTGCTTCGATGCGCTGTACACATAACGCTTGAGCCATTCGTGCATCGGCAGATTCCAACAGCGGACCAAAGCGCTCAACGAATGCGGCCACTCGATGTGCCAAGGACGCGCCACCAAGGCGCCCAGTGAACGGCTCTGCGTGTCCAGCTGCTGGCCGGATGTGGCAAGCAACGCTTGGCTCAAGAAGCTCACAAAATAATGACTGCTGCGCACACTCAACGCTCCCGCATACATCAGCAGCCATTGAGCTCTAGTTTCGTGTTGTTGCTGCTGTTGCCGGTGCAGCTGGAGTTCACCCCAAGCGGGCGCAATGCAATTGGAGACACTGAGGGACAGCAGACAGAGCGACAGATTGAGCAGCGTGTGGAGGAGCGAGCGACGCCAATGCGGCCGATGGCACAGCGAGTCCAGATAGCGACCATAGCTCAGCCACGGTCCCAGAATGCAGCTGGCCGGCTGGAAGATGTAGCCGAGATACGTCCAAAGGCTGGGCATGCTGCGCAGTCCGGCGGTCAGATCGAAGCCCAGCGAAATGACCTTCATGTTGGCCACCATCTGCAGGCCACGCAATTGCGCCCAATCCTGACGCTGTTCGAGCAACGCCAGCTCATAGACAAACTGGCTGCCAATGCTGAGCACAGCAATCGCCACAGCCGCTCGTTGTCCTCCGCGACTCAAGCGCACCAGCTGCAGCAGGGCATAGCTGACGAGGCTCAGCAGCAGCAGCAACAACATCCGTTCACCGAGTGTTACGTAGAGCATTGCAAGGCCGCAGATGATATTGATGGCATGCAGTGGTGCCATCTGTCGGCAGTTGGCATCCTGTTGCTGCAGCCGTCGACGCGCATACAGCTGACAGAGCACTCGACACAGCAAACAACCGAAGAGCAGCGGCAACAAATAGCTGAACACCTGGATCAGCGATGGCAACATGCAATTCGCATAGCTATCGTAGAGACGATCCGACAGGCTGCCATAATCCGGCACCAAATTGTCGTGGATATCATCAGCAGCGTCATTGTCGCCATCATCATCATCATCATCGTCGGGATAATCGGTGTGACGAGCGTAGCGATTGTGGAATTTGTGGTCAGCGTAGAAATCATCGATGCCATCGATGCCGCCTTCATCGTCCATATAGTCCGCATCGTCGTAGTACTGATAATCCATCTTCACGGAGCTGCCTCAGAGACAAAGTACGAACGCAACAACCAAAAATTGGTTTTGTCTGCTTCTTCTGTGTTTCACTCACGATTTGAATTTAATTTCATTTTCAATGGTGCATTTCTTCTTCGTATGATTATCAACAGCAGCGCACAGCGCGACGGCAAGTTCAATTTCAAAATATACCAAATATACCAAACGCTAAGAAATCACCTAAATTATACCAAATGCAACTGCAGTTTGAGTTGTGTTTATTACTGAGACCAATTTTACAATTTCTTTTTTTTTTACTTTATGTAAACAATTAGCATTGCAAATTGTGATGCATCACAATTGTCTATCGATTTTTGTTATCGACAATCACAGCTCATCGTTGAAATCGATCAGCTTGATCTTTAAGCAAACACTCACTCACTTTGTGTTTCCAATTCAAATGTTTATTTTATAAAACTAAGGTGGAGACTTTTAGTATTTGAGAGGAGTAGAATCTTTTAATAAATTGTTTTCAATATACGGCCTTACCCAAATTCTATGGATCACAATTTAAAATTTAGCACAAAAGATTTGAAACGAAAAACAAACAAGAAATTTAATTGAGTAAATTGATCACAATCGAAATAATATATATTGATCAAGATATTTCACATTAGTAAAATAACAATCTTTTAATGCAAATAGGTCACTTTAAAAAAAAAAATGGAAAGTAACTATATATTAGATACTTTTTTGCAACAAAGTGTATTATTATTTTTAAAAATTATGGATTTTATATTGCCTTAAATGTTCTTTGCATTTAAAAACCATAATATTTAAATTAATATTAGAAATCTTAAGGCAAAACAATCAATATACATTTTTTGTTTATGTTTTATTATGAATCTTTAGTTTGTATGTAATATGCATAAGTAGTTTTAAACTACCTTTAACTTAATTTCTAATTTTATTAATGCAGCATTAAACTGTTTATCGAAAGTACATACTTTTCTTTGTTTAAATTGTATGGCACTCTGTCTCAGCAAGAGTTTAGGGTAAGTAGCAAAGGACAAACAAAGAAACCTACAAACTTTTAATTAGTGTAATTTTAGCTACCAATTTCGCATAGTTGCGCCAATTATTGGCCAATTGCAAAACAATGGGTAGCTAAAGTATTTTAACAAATGTACAAATTGGGGAGAGAAAGTTAAAGGGTTTCCTTTTAGTAATATAAATTAATCAAAATGGTTTGGTTTGTTTTTTTTTTTTTGGAAAATTATTTTCACAACATCAAAAATTTGGATTTTACTTTTAATTTTTGGAAAATCATAAATACAAATTATGATAAAAAAAGAAATTTTTTCTAAGTACAAATTTATCAAGTCTTCGAAATAATAATTTGTAATGGTCACATTTATGTGCTAAAATTGTCGTCATCTGTCTTCAGCATAATAATTTAATAATGGAAGTAAATATATATTGTCTTGTTGCTTTTGTAAAAAAAACTTCTATAAAAGAATCACGTTGAGCTTTGTATACTTTAATATTTTTAGGTTTACTAAAAAACACTTTTTCTAATATGCGAAAATTTTTGAAATGACACTATAAGTATGTAAAATAACATTTTTAATAAATCCGTATCATTAAAAAGCATGTATAACATTTTTAATAGAACATTATCAACATGAACTACTCTGTACGGTAATTTTAATTCCGAAATACTTTGGAAATACTTTGATTTTATAATCTGTGAATTGTTAAATTCGCGATTCAAATTGAAAAAATAAAAAAAATAATTTAAAAATCAAAGCAACATTAAGTAAACATCGAGTAATAAAGTTTGTCTATAGTATCTAACTTTGTCTACAAACTTTTTGCAAACACTCTATGCAGTCTATGTGAACGTAATAGTTATAAAGATACGATCCAATAGAGTGATAAATATGGGTAAATACAGCATATGAGATAACAAATTTTCGACGTTTTTTTCTATTGCGAGTTGAGATAAGAGAACGATGCGAAGTCGAAGTCGAAGTCGTTATATATAGTATAGAAAAGTCAAGTAGAGGGGCTCGAATAGTTCCACCTGATGAGAGAGTGTTTTTTGCGCTCTCTTTTGAATCGTTGCCAAGAGAGTGGGAGTCGTTGCAATGTTATTAGTTTTTGCTCTATGCATGTGTGAGAGAGTGTGTGCGTGTGTGTGTGTGTGTATGTGTTTATTTTCGCACTTGAGCTTTGTTGCGTTGAGTTTGTTGAACTGTGTCACCCATCTCACAATTTCAGTTGCATTGCAATTGCGACTGAGACGCTGGCTGCGACGGCGACGGCGACTGCGACAGCTGTTAACAATTAACCCATTGAAGACCCAGAACAGCAAAGTGAAACGAAGCAATCGAAGAAGAAGAAGACAAAGCAAATTAAGAATCGAAATTCGACAAATTTGTTGCTGGATTAAACGAGAGTCGAGAGTGTTTTGTGTGCTGGATTGTTCTGCGCGCTTCCACGCTTATCGCACACACACACACACACATGCAGCTACATTTATGTGTGTGTGTGTGACTGAAATTTTAATGCTGTTCTCGTTTTTGGCCTGACCTTGAGAACTGATAAAAAGTAACGCACGATCCGCGTCGTCGAGCCGAGAAGCAACAGCAACAACAGCAACAGGCAAACAAACAAGTCCCAAAAAAGAAGAGAAGTGTGCCGCTCAAGAAAAACAAACTTCACACACATGCACGTAGGCAGGTACACACACACATACACATACAATATGCTGTGAATGTAGAATAAACTTGTTTTTTAAATGCGTCGTGCGTTTTATTTTGTGTTTATTTTTTGTTGTTATACCAAATATAGTTAGAAAATATGTATGTGTATAAAATATCTTAGCTTAAGCATACATACAAGTACATATATATATATATATAAAAAAAATGTAAATGATTACAAAATTGGCACAAATGAAGCTTGCAAAGCAAACAAAAAAAATAATAATAATAATAATAATAACATGAAACTAACTTTAATAAGAGACGCGTATCAATGAATTGCACTCATTGCGGTTGTTTCTCTCTCTCCCACTTGAGATTGGGGCCCAAGAAGTGTTTTCACATTGCTTTGATTGAAGTCTGAAGAGTGTTGAGTGTGTGTGTGTGCTTGTGTGTGTGGTGAAGGTGAAGTGGGGTGAAGTTCGAGGTGGCGTCAAGGTGAACACTGAGTGCAATTGTCCAGCGATCTCGTTCGTAGTCCTAGTCCTAGTCCTTTGACATGTCGCTCACATCTTTGCCGGCTGCCTTGCAATGGACACAATAGCGATAGGATTGTGGCTCCGGTGGCTTATTCTCCACAGCAGCGACTCCGTTATTATTGCTGTTGCCGTTGCCGTTGTTGCTGCCAAATGGCGATGGTTTGCTGTCCACTGGACTAATCGGAAAGTGCTGCCAATGGGGGCAGGGCATCTGCTTGGGCGGATGAATGGGGAACGGCATTCTGAACACTAAACTGAACTGAACTGAACTGAGTTGCAGTGAAGTCAAGTCAAGACTAACTATGATAACTAACTAAGGAGTTCTATTCACTTTGTTCACTATTTTACTTTATTTTTTTTATGCTTTGCCAAGAGACGACGCTCCGACTCGCTCGAAAACCCGCTGTCAACTGTGCGGCTTGCTAGAAGCGACGCCATTCACATCGACGACCAAAACAAAAACACAAAGCGGCGTCGCTCTTCCAAGCCAAATGTCACATACTCTACCCTTTTCTCCCTTGTCAACGGAGCAACACAAAAAGCGCACGCTACGTATGCATAATAAATGGGTTGACATAAAATACGACGAGCGTTTAATATAATATATTAACTTGAGCGAACACGAAATACGAAATATAAATAATCTGGCATTTTTAATTGTTTTTCCTTTTGCTCAAACATAATCTCAATCTATAAATCAAAATTATGAATAATCATAGTAGCTAGCACTCCCTTCTTTTAGTTATTATATTATTTTGTATAATAATTAACATGTAAATAAATAAATAAATATGAATAATCATTAAATTTTAATTAAAAATAAATAATATAATGCTTGTTTATTATGTTAATTTTTTATTTGATGCTGATATTTGTGACATTTTTACTGAATAATATAATAAACATGTATTTATAGTAAAAATGTCAAAAATATCAACTATATAAAACGTTATAAAATTAATATAATAAACATGCATTATACATATTTTATATTTTTATGATCCCTATTTTTTAATGAAGTTATAATGATTAAATTAATTTTGAGGTTTCAAAAGTTTGGTTATAAGAAAGAAACAATACAAAAATAATCTGTAAAAGTTTACGTTAATTAAACTTATTTTTAAACTATATATTATTTATTTCAATTTTTTTAACTGACAAGCATAATTTGAAATTTGATAACCCCTTTGCTGCTTCTTAAATAATTTGCAAACTATTTTAAGAACTATGATTAGTTAGTGTCAATAATTAACAACTTTCAATACAAGAAATTTCAGTTTTCAACATTTTAAAGCATTTTCTAAGTGAGCGACGTTAGCAACTTTCAATATTCATAACAAAGAACTATCAAAGCAGGTGAAATAATCGACGTAGCTTTCGTTAGTAAGAGTATGACAACAACACAACAAAAACGACCGGCAACAAGCAGCTCAGCTGGTCTGGCGGGCTCGTCTAGCCAGAAATCAAGCAGAAGCAGAAGAAGAGGAAGAAGAAGAAGAAGCAAAAGCAACACTCTGCACTGTGTGCAGTGCAAAAGAGCGTAAGCAAGAAGAGCACAAAACTGCAAATTTGCAAACCGCGAGAGCGAGAACGAAAAACACTGCGAGAGAGAGCAAAGCGAAGTTGTCTTTGTCTTTGTTTTTGTTTTTTTGTGTCTGGTGTCTGCTTGTGGGTGGAATAAATTTCAAATCATACGTTGTTTTTGTATTTGTTGTTATTGTTGTTTGCTCCCCAATTTCATTGAGTAGCGTTGAAGTTGTTCGTTTAATGGTTTCACTTTGTTTGCAGCAATCGTGCTTCAAGTTGCAAGCTGGGATTGGCGACAAGAATTCTCTTTCCGGGTTTGTCTCGTGAGCGAGAGAAAGAGAGTCAAGAGTCCGGGTTTATAGTGTTGTTAACCTCTACGATGTGCTTTGTTTGCCTTGCAATTGCATGCATCACATACAAACATACATACACACATTCTTACATATTTACATACATTCATCGATGTACATTTATGGATGTTTTATTTAACGGCTTCATTGTTAGTCACTTCAATAAAGACAAATTGAAAGTGAATTTTTATTATACACTGCTCCAATTAGATTACGTACATGTATGTATGTGTGTGTGTACATTATCGCCAGGCCACTAAAAAATAAACGAATATGTTATGTTCTCGTGTCGAAAATAATTTCACTGTTAAATAGCAACTTTTGCTATCCCAAAAGCAGCGATTAGAACCCCAGAAGGTTCTACAAATTTTAAACTACGAACATTGGAGTTTCACTTTATGTTAGTTTATTCGCTGCGAGTTGATTTTGTTTGTAAAAGACAAAGGTTTCTAGAAAAAATACTCAAAAATTAAAAAAAAAATGCACTGTCATTTGAAGGTCGATCATGATGTGCCTGATAACAGAAACTATTTGATGTACTTAAAGGGTCGAAGGACTTTACAGGACTCGAAATAAAATGACTTTTTTAAAGAGAAAATTGCTAATTTCTTTTAAAATTCAAACATAATTTTCTTTTCTTATTTATTAGATGGCCACATCTCTACCAGATTGTTGAGAATTTGAGATATTTCATTACCATTCAATAACTTAAAGAATATTTCTATAAAGGTATCCTATAAAGATTGAATTGTAATTAGTAGCTTCGATACTATGGTAACTGCTTAGTAGCGCCATCTATGTTTCGAGGGAGCAATGAGTATTTAATTTTGAGAGCAGCCTGAAAGTATGCTACAACTATTTTCTATTGGCACAATGCATTGTAATATTATAATTTTTGTAGCATACTTTTAGGGGCAAATATTCTGCCATCAAATAAGCAAGTGACTTTCGGTATTTCTGCTTGCTGCTGATTTATGTTCGCCTGGTATTTCGTCTACCGATTTTCACCCCGTAGCGGCTGCTTAACGTGGCCAATAGCAGCAACAAATGACGACCAACACTGCCTGGTCATCAAATGATGTATTAGGAGAACATAAATCAGCAGCAAGCAGATATACAGCAAGTCATCTACTAAATTACTGGCACCATCCATTTGGGCGCCAATTTTAAATATGAAAGTCACCGACCAAAAACGAATCCGTTAAAATTCAAACAAAATTATACTTCTTAATTATCGTTTTTCTGTCATATCTTAATCAAACCTCAAAAGATCTTAACAATACTTACCTTTTTATAATCAGGATAAATTATTCTTTCGATTGCCATTCAATGACTTTAAGGATATTTCTTTAAAATTTTACTTCAATTTTTTCAAGGGGTTGGTATAGAAAAATAGTCAAAATTTTCAAAAATCTACTTTATCTCAGCCATTTGAAGGACGATCGCGATGTCATTTGGTACAAGGATTGCTCTTATGAAAACAAACTGAATGATGTACTTAAAAGGACGAAAGTCCTTACAGGACTCGAAATAAACCGACTTTATTGTAAAAAGAAAATTGTTTATATCTCGGCCATATCCTGCCTGATCCTTGCGGGTCCTGTGTCAATCGAAATCCTTTGATGATAGCTATCATCCTGCCAAAGGACATCGCAATTGTCCTTGTGGTTGTCGAGTTATCCTGCAATTTGTACTTTTCGCATGATTCCCTTGGCTCTTGGGCTGAATAATTTGAAATGTTGGATCCTTAGATAACCCCATATTTTTTTGATACCGATCGATAGATTTTGTCCTCACGAATCGAATGCAACAAGTCCGGTCAAAATACGAAAGGATATAGCTGAGCTAGGATCATTTTTCAATTTGAATATGAGCATTAAGAGAAATTAATTTTTTGTAGCATACTTTTATGGTGGACAATTTAAAATCGTCACTCTGTCCACGAGCCATAGATGGCGCCACAAAGTATCTTTTATATGCAATATCTTCATATTACGTAGCTTATGCGACTTTACATTATATTTTTTTATTAATACAGTTTTTGCTTTTTGTTGTCAATTTGGGAGATTGTGTAAAATCTTAAAATACGTACACGTGTGTGTGGTTTAAAAAATAAAATTACTGATTAAATTAGTTGTCTATAACTAAGCAGCGAGATAACGTTAATAGTTGAACGACTTAAGAGTACACTTTTAACGCTAACTGTATTTTAAATGTAATTGTAAGGCGAGGATGTGTGGGATAAGGATTCATTTACAAACTAATTCAACTAGCTAATGTATTCGAGTTGCTGTTGTTAATTAAATAAATAAATAACACTACATACAATATTAAACTTAGTCTAATCCTAACTAGAAGTGATTAAATAAATAATTAAAAAAAAAAAACAGAGTTGTCTTAAAAGCTAGGCGGGTTGTTGTTGTTGTTGCGGTTGCGGCTGTTGAAGTGCATCGACTACACTTCGATGCTGTTGAGGCTGCCCGACGAGATGTTGTCCGTGTGGCTGCCGAGTCGCGTCCGCTTGATGAGCGCACGGGCGGGCATCGGGGAGCGTTGGACACGCGGACTGCCGGGCACAATGGGAATGCCAACGCCACCATTCTGATGATGGTGATGATTGTGATGATGGTTGTAATTCTGATGGTGCTGATGATGATGATGCGGCTGCATCATCTGCTGCTGCTGCTGCTGGTGATGCAGCAGATGCTGTGGCAAATTGTTGTTGCTACTGTTGGTATTATTATTATTATTGTTGTTGTTGCTGCTGTTGTTGTTGTTGTGGTGATGATTGTTGAGATTGGTATGACTGTTGTGCTGACTGCCCGACGCACGTCGCTGCCGTCGCAGCGATGGTATGCGCGTGGGCGTACCCAACGCCTCCTCGAGTCCATAGCCCATGGCCGCCTGTTGCTGCTGCTGCTGTTGATGATGATGTTGCTGCTGTTGCAAGTTGCGCACACTGCGTTCCAGCGTGCGTCGCTGTTGATCCAGCATAGGCGAGGCGCCACTTGTTGCCACTGCCGCCTGTTGCGAGTAGTATGTGGCATGCGGCGGCACAGGAGGCGCTTGCATCTGCGACGCTGGCTGCAGACGCTTCTGCAGCATGGTGGGCGTGCCTGGGGCATGATACGGCTGCGCATGATGCAGTCCTGGTTGATGCAACGCAGCAGCTGCCGCAACAGCCAAAGCATTGTTCTGCAAGCAAATTGAAGAAATCATTGTATTAATCAATAATAAAATAATCAAATGTAGTTGCTGTAGATGAATGATGAAGTGTGGGCATCAAAAACAAATTTCGACTGGCTTTTCTCTTTTTTTTTGTGGTTGTTGTTGTTGTATTTACGTTTACTTGCTGCTGTTGTGCCTTGGCTGCCGCCGTTTTCTTGGGCAGCGGCAGCGGTGGCAGCGGCTTGCTGGGCGCCTCCGTTGTGATGGTGTTGGCGATGGGCGTGGCCGAGTCGCAAGCCTCCAAGGTCTCGCAAGAGGATGAAGCGCCCGTCTGTTCCACATGCTCACTGTCCGCATCCGCTTCGGCTTCGGCATCGGCATCGGCATTGATATCATTGTCGACGATATCAACGACAACAGCCGCAGCTGCAACTGCAACAGCGGCCGCGAGACTCGATTGATCCGGATTGGAGGCGTGGCTGGCGATGCCATTGGGCGGGGGGAGGAAGCGCAGCTCCATCACATTACGATTCTGCAACACACGGTATGGACGGGATTTCTCTCTCTTTCAGTTTGGCTGGGCAAACGAAGACGAATAACGGAAGACAGAGCAACACCAACAGCGACAGAGAGAGAGCGGGAGATAGAAGAAGACCACGAACCAGAGCGAGAGCGAAAGTGCGGACACAGCAAATACGACAACAAAGAAGGAAAATTAATTTCAAAGACTAATCGAAATCGAGTTTGAAAAATATGAATATATGGAGAAGAAATTGCTATCGACAAACAAAGAAAATAAATATTTCGTTCTAGAAAGAGATAGCAACACAAGAGCATAAGTTTTTGCTTAAGAAAGAGATAGCAACACAAGAACTGAACTAGATCTGGAAATTATAGAAGAATCTAAGATAACGAAAGTACAAAACTGACTAGTTAAAGAATAATTAACTGATATAGATGTAGAGAAAGCAAGGAAAATCCTAAGCTTAACAAAGACATCTTTTAGTTACATATGTATAATTCGTATACACAAGAAATAATATCAAGGAAAAACACAAGATACTTCAATATGCACTACAAATATATCTGCAATTTTGCAATGATTTTGATTCTGAACCGAGTTCTTGCTATCAAATTTATGCTTAATTTAGTTTAAACACATATCTCACTTAACGGCCACTCTATATTTAATACTAACAGCATATTTTTTGCTCATAATCAAATAAAAAATAATATAGAAAATGAAATAATGAAAAAGTACAACAAAAAACTTCCGTTAACGTTTCTTAACATAGCTGCCTATAATTTCTCTTTCATGTTTGGCCGCTAAGCGAGATATAAAACTAAATTGTGTAATTGAATTTAAAGAAATAAGTAAATTACATAAAGAGGAACTAAAAGTGTAGAAAAGTTCAACAGCAACCAGTTGAAAATAGATTGAAAACAATTCTCAAAATCAAAAAAAATTGTGGTGAGATTTAAAATAAGCAACGAGAGGAACAGCAACGAGAGGGAGCGGTGGCAGTGGAGAAGGAGGCGAGGCGAGGCGAGGCAAGAAACGTTACAATTTTGACCAACCAACCAGCGAAAAAGGTTTTTGATATTGTTTTGCATTTGTTGTGTGGGTGTATGTGTGTGTGTGTTTGATTGTTTTTGTACAATTTGCAAATAGATGAAAGCCATGGGGGGGGGAAAGAGTAGCTTACTATGAGTAGATGAGCTCTGAATCGGTAGCTTACCTTGTCAGCCGTTGGATCCTGCGCCAGAGGATTGGGCGTGATATTCATGCGTGGAATGACGCCGTTGAGGCGACGCACATCGCCAGCCTTGTGATTGTGATGCGGTGCCACGCCCAGCACGGCGGAGCTAACAAAATCCGCTTGAATGTGATCCAATTGCGGCTTGTTCTCATCTATTTCGAATGGATAAGTTAATTAGAGATTTGCTTTACATCAAGATGAAATTCATTCACTTACCCTCAAGTGGCGCGTTGCTGCGTCGTCGCAGGCACAAACATGCAACCACTGTGGCAATGAGCAGCAGAAGGCCACCGCCAGCGGCGCCTGCAATTACCGGATACATGGAATGCTGCTCATCCTCCCCAGTTGCCTTCGATAGCGGCACAATGGCGGGCGTGGCGGATGTTGATGCGTGTCCAGCAGCTTCTGAATGAATGCGAAAGACATTGATTACTTACGACTGAAGAAATTAGTAAAAAACAACTGGTACTTACTCTGTGTGCGTCCCTGTTTGATCTCGCTGAACTCGGAGGCGGCATGCGCATTGAATGACTGCAACTTGAACTCGTAGGAGGTGTCAGGATCGAGTTGATCGATTAGAAATTGACGTGCGTTGCCGCCCTCAACTGTTGTTTCAAAGTATTTGTCCGCCGAAGCCGCGGGACGATAGTAAACATAATAACCATCGATATTGGAGGCGGAGGCAGAGGCGGTTGGAGGCGGAGACGAGGACAATGTCCAATGCAATTGAATGCCGAAATCCGAATGCGATTCGATGTTATGCAACTGCGGCACGGGGAGATTCGATTTGGCGGCGCCGCGTTGCAAGAAGAACTTGATGGATGTGTTGCCCTCCTTGTTATCGCTGTTCGAATAGACGGCAACGATGCGAAAGCGATAATTGCGATCTGGTCGCAATCCGTTCACCGATGTCGTAAAGTTCTTCACATGCTGATGGTGATCCCGCTGCTGTTTGCCATATTCAATATAATCGTTAGTTGTCTGCCAACTTTCGCGTGGAATCTTGCGAGAATTGCCGCCAAGTTGACGATATTGCACCTTGAAGAATTGAATCGGGAGACCGTCGTTGTTGGGCACATTCCAGCGCAGCATGACGGTGTCGTCAGCCAGCCGGGTGACGTTGGGCCTTGACGGTGGCACCATGTTGGCTGCAACAACAACGAAGACGACATCTCTTTATTAATAAATTGGTAATTTTTTTTAGAAAAAACACAAATGTGAAACAAATTTAACTTCATCGCTTAACACTGCACAATTTGCTCCGTTTTGCGTTAACAGCGCGTGCTCTGATCTGCGTTAACATTGCATTACAGCATTTGCTCTGTTTTGCGTTAACAGCTCCGCGTTTGCTCGTTTTTGCACACTGAGTAGTATCGCTGTATTGAGTAGTATCGCTATGCGCAGCATTGAGTAGTATCGCAATACGCTTCATTCGCGTTTTTGAGCCAAATATACTGTGTGTGTTTTGCTGCTCTGTTGCTGTGTGCGCTTGCCACAAAAATAAGTAAAAAAACAAAAAAAAAACAACGCAGAGAGCCATTTAAGCGCGCGCATTTACATACAAGCAAAATTCCAAAATATTATTGCAACGCATTTCAGTGTGCCAAAACGTGCAGCGCGCGAGTGTAACCAATTCATACAAATCTCTCAAGTGCAATATATACACACAAATATATACATGCTTGTATATATATATTAAATTGGTGGCTCCCAGTGGCTGGTGGCGACAACAACACACAAGCAATCGAGACACACGGCACACGACGACGGCACAAAAAAATACTCACACCGACGCTCACGCTCATACACACACACACACACACACATCCACACAGGCGCACGCACACGAGCGCTTGCTTGCTTTTGAGATATGTGCGAGCGTGTGCGTGTGTGTGTACATTAGTGAAACGAGTGCAATTGATTTTCATAGTTTTTTGTACTCGTTACTCCGTCTCTGACTTTCGATACCAGCGAGAATTCGACTCGAACTCGCAAACGAGTCGCAAAATTTTTTTTTGTTTTTCTTATTTTGAGTGTTAAGTGCTGAGTGTGTTTTTCGTCTGCACACACATAAACAAAACAAAAACTCAAAACAAAACTAATTGAGGAGCAGGAGGGTGGGCAACAGTGGTGAGGTGGAGGTGGTGAGCAGGGGCACAATGTCGGCTACCGGAGATGCGGGCGCCGGTTCAGCGAATGCCAACAACAGCAATAACAACAACAGCAATGTTGGCGTCGTGCAGGCAACGGTAACTGTAAGTGGCGCCCTCAGCAGCAACGACGGCAGTCCCACAAACAATATCGCTGGCAACAACAACAGCACCAACAACAACAACAGCAGCAGCTCAACGGCAGGTGGCTCCAAAGGGCAGCTGCCACTGACGCCGCGCTTCACCACCGAGGAGAAGGATGTCCTCTACACGCTGTTCCATCTGCACGAGGAGGTCATCGACATCAAGCATCGGAAGAAGCAGCGCAACAAGTATTCGGTGCGCGACACCTGGGACAAGATTGTCCGTGACTTCAACTCGCATCCGCATGTGAGTGCGATGCGCAACATCAAGCAGATACAAAAGTTCTGGCTCAATTCGCGGTAAGTGACGCACACTTGGTGGCAAGGTGGCAACTGTCAAAAACTCATACTTCCTCTCTTTTGCACTGTTTTGCAGTCTACGCAAACAATATCCATTTCGTGATGGCAGCGCCTCAAGTGGCAGCTCGGCGCTGGCCAAGGCAAACAACGCCCAACAACAGCAGCAGCAGCAACAGTTGCAGCAACAACAGCAGCAGCAACAACAACAGCAGCAGCAGCAGCAACATCACGACGGCGTCAAAGTGGAACCCGATTATCAAATCAGTCCCGATGCCTCCGAGCATAATCCGCAAGGCGATGCATTCGATGAGATTGAAATGGATGCCAACGATGTCAGCGAAATGGAGGACGATCCACTCGACGCTCAGCAGCAGCAGCAGCAACAACAGCAGCAACAGCAAGCGGAGGCGCAACAACAGCAGCAGCAACAACAACAACAACAACAGCAGCAATCGGCTGTGGCCGAAATGCAAAAGTTGCAAGTGAGCGCAGCAGCTGTGGCAGCGGCAAGTGCCAACATACTGAACACACATCAGATTAATGTGGATCAAATAAGCGCCGATAAATTAACGCTCAACGATCTGCTGCACTTTAAGACGGCGCGTCCACGCGAAGAGATCATACTGCAGATCAAGCATCCCTCGGATGCAACAGGTAACGAAATTAAATAAACAATTATTATTATATATAGTCACTACAATTCGATTCCCTCCTCGCTTCTTGATAGCCACCCAAATACACACGATACCCACGCAGCCGCAGCAACACACGATGGCAACGATCACCGCCGGCGGTTACAACCAGCAGATCATCAGCGAGATCAAGCCACAGCAGATCACGCTCGCCCAATACCAAGCCCAGCAACAGCAACAGGTCCAGGCTCAAGCGCAGGCCCAAGCTCAGGCCCAGGCACAGGCTCAAGCTCAAGCGCAGGCTCAGGCGCAAGCCCAGCAATTGGCGCAACAACAGTTGGCGGCACAGCAGCAACAGTTGGCGGCAGCGGCGGCAGCAGCTCATCATCAGCAGCAACAGCAGCAGGCAGCCGCTGCCGTTGTCGTCCAGCAGCAGCAACAGCAGCAGCAGCAACAACAACAACAGCAGCAGCAGCAACAACAACAACAGCAGCAGCAACAGGCTGCTGTTAAGATGCAGCTAACTGGCGGCACGCCCACCTTTACATTCAGCGCCCTGCCCACAGTGACGGCAGCCACCACGGTGCCCGTCTCCGTCCCTGTGCCCGTCTCCGTCTCAGTGCCCGTGCCCGTGCCTGTGGCGCTGGCAACAGCCACAACGGCAACGGGCAACAGCGGCGTCAACACCAGCGCGGGAACGCTCACGGTGACGGGTGTTGGAGGTGGGGGAGGAGGTGTGACGACGGGCGGCGGCGGGGGCGGTGATAACTATGAGGAGCGCATCAATTACTTCAAGGTGAAGGAGGCGGAGTTGCGTTGCAAGGAGCAACAGCTGGCCACGGAGGCCAAGAAAATTGAGGTGAACAAGGCGCAAGATGAGCTCAAATATATGCGCGAGGTGCATCGACTGCGAGTCGAGGAGCTCAAAATGAAGATACGCATACTGCAAAAGGAGGAGGAGCAATTGCGCAAATGTTCCAGCACATGAGATCTGGAGGACATAAGCGATGCGGAGCCCGAGTCCGATGTGTTGTTTGCCTACCACGACGATGACGACAACGATCAGCGGCAGCAGCAGCTGCGGCTGGCGGAGATCGATTCGATTGAGCTTGAGCTCGAGCTCGATGAAGTGGTGGACGGAGAGGAGCAGCTGGAGGATGAAGAGGAGGCAGAGACAGAGGCTGAGACGCAAGTGGACTATGTGGACTTGGAAATGCAATTGTTGCTCTAACTCGAACGCGTATTTATATATGATTAAAGTAGTGTTTACGTCGCGACTTCTACAAATTATGCCTATATTATTATTACACACAAACATATAATTGTATTTATGCTAATTATTATGATTACTATTACTATTATTATTATTATTATAATCGTAATTATTATTATTTCTATACAACTATTTTTTTTTGTAAACGGATTTAATTGTACTTTGAATTTTTTTAGTTTTTTTTTTTTGGGTGGGCGCTGGGGAGTTTATCGATTACCGATTACAGACTACCAATTACCGATTATCAATTACCCCATAAGCCATTCTCTCTAATTGTAATTGTAAATCGAAATGAAATACAGTGAACAAAGCAACAAAAAGAACATAAAAAATAACAATTGTGTACTTACCAACTCTCATATATTTGCGCTTGTTTTTGTTGCGTGACGATGACGTCATCGACGAGGAGCCAGAAGAGGACGAAGATCCGGATGAGGAGGATCCATGGCTGGGTTCGTGATCAAAGCGCAATGGAACATTGCCCAGCGGTTGATCGTCTTCGCCGCTTATCTGCAACGGATTCACACGCAACAAATTTCCTTCGCTGGTCTAGAGATCGAGGAAAAAAAAAAAGAAAAATAAAAAGAAAGATTTGGTTACAAATTCGCAATTTAATTGAACAGTTTCCGAGTGTTGCATAAGATTGTTGTTCATTTATTTGATGAACTAATCAGATTGAAGAATTCAACTTGGCAGATTAGAGCTGAAAACTTGACAGATTGGAGCTGTCAATTTGATAGATAGGAAAAGCTGTCAAGTCACCCAAGCAGCATATTTTCATTTATGATAGAAGTCGACTGAATTCTACGAATTGTAAACTGAAAGGTAAACTCAATTTCTAAAGTTTCTAGACTGGCAATTATAATAAATTCTAAAAATTATTTAAAGATGGCTCATCCTAACGGGATATTTACATACACGTCGTCCGTTCCTATTGAGGCTGATGATGAGCGCAGAAATTACTTTCGCATGAAGAAGGAAGAATTAGAATGTAAAGAGCAAGAGCTGGCCACAGAGGCCAAGAGGCTTGAGGTTTCGAAGGCAAGTCTAGCTATCGAAAATATGCGTGAGAAGCATAGACTCAAAGTCGAGGAGCTACAAATAAAGATAAGGATACTACAGGAGCAGGAGGAGGATTTGTGAGGATTTGTGAGGATAACACATAACATAAAATGTAATTTTGCATATTAATATTTTATTTCTACATGTATTTTGAATAATCTATTCTATTTTAGTATTTTCAACGACAATTCGAGCTAAATACCGACACTGAATGCTAAATGCACAGATTAAAATACCAAACCAAAAGTTTAAATGTATGTTACTTTAGATATTCACTACCTCAATAAAGATAAAGCCAAAGTCTAGGTATCCTAGACTTAAGCCACATCATTAAGGAACTTGTCACTTACCTCGCCCAACTGATTGCGGGCAAAACATTGAACGACGCCCGCGTGCCGCTTTTGCACATGATGGATGACAAGGCGATTGAGCTCGATGCTCGTCTCGTTATCCAAGCTGGCATCCTCGCCGTTGAACAGCCAATAGATGTGCGGCTGGGGATGTCCGATGGCATCGCACTCAAAGTGTGAGAGCATCACCCTCGTTGGTCAGCGTCGAGTTGGGGCCACGCAGAATGCGCGGACGCTCCAGCACGCTCAGCTTGATCATGTGAACCAGCACCGGTGCAATGCCATTGTCCAGGCGGCACACATACGAGCCCTGATCTTGGGGCTGGACATCGGTGATTTGGAGTCCATAGGCAAGCACACGCGATCGATTGTGATAGATGTTGGGCACATTGGGGCTGCTCCACACGGCGCTGGGACGCGGCGAACCAACGCCCGGACACTCGAGCACAACGGTCTCGCCGGGACGAGCGGCAAGCTGTGTGGCCGGCTGTTGGAGCAGGAAATACGGCGGTGTACGATCCGTGTAATCGACACGCAAATCAATCACCTGCGGCAGACGCAACTCCTCGCCCGTAATCACATTTGTGGCCGCGCACGTATAATTGCCCGCATCCTTGGCGCTCACAGAGTTGAGCACCAAAGCGCCAGCAGCGCCTGAGAGCAGCTCGGACTGCGGCAACTTCTCGCCGTTGCGATAGAAACTCCAAATGGGCGGCGGCTGTGAGCTGACCGAGCCGCAACGCAACAGCACACAGTTCTTGGGCGCCACACTCCATCGCACCGCATGCCGACTGTATCCATTCCCATTCCCATTCACGTTTCCGTTCGCATTGTCCACGGCAATTGAGGCGAGCGTCAGGCGACCAGGAGTCGAGGCAATCGCACCCGGACCGTACCAGGCCACACACTGATAGTCGCCCACGGTCTGCGCACTCACATAGATGCGCAGCTTCCAGGTGCGCTCCTCGTTGCTGCTCGTCACATTGTAACCGGCGGCGGTGCGTAGATAGCGATACGCTTCCGTTGTGCTATAGCGGAAGCGCCACTCGAGTCGATCCGGCTTCAGGTTCATTTCACACTCGAACACAACCTCGTCACCCTTGGGCGCCACGGCCGATTCGGGACCCCGTTCAATGTACACGCCGAGCAGATTGCTGGAGCTTGAACTTGAACTGGAGCTGGAGCTGGAGCTAAAGCAGCAGCCGGAGCATATGCTCAGCATTATGGCCAGCGCCAGCGGCAGCTTTAGCAGTCGCTTCATCGCGTTGCCAACTGCAAGAATAGGCAAAGATTGAGAAAACTGTATTAGAAAACTTTAAGGCATTCTACAAAAATTATAAAATAAAAATTAAGTTCAACAAAAAGTTGATTAATAAAAATTAGAAATAATAATCGTTATAATATAATCTTTAACGAAATACTACTGCAGATTTCTTTTGCACAAATTGAATTATAATAATCATAATTGTAATTAGAAGAATTGTAGAATTTTAATAATAATCTAATAATCAGAATAGTGATATTTCATTATAATAATCAATCACTTTATTATATAAATACAGAAAATTTATATATTTGGTTGTGGTAATATAATTTTAATATAAATTAATTGAATCAATATAATTAAGTGATTTACTATTACATATAATTAAATATTACCACTGTGATCATTAGTGTTATAAAAATCTACAATAATTTTCTTTACTATAACAAAAAGTTTATTATAACTATTTGTGAAATTTATGAAGTCAAATTGTATAAAATAAATTCTATTCTTGATTGTAATAAGCTACATTAAGTTATATTAATTTTGTTGTAGTATTTATTATTCAAATTAAATTTAATAATTGCAAATAATTTAATTTCAAATAAAAGATATTGTAGTTTGGCAAAATACGAATTAAATTTGAGCATATATTTGTGAAAAGGGAAATTTAATATTACAAAATATATATATTTTTTTTCTTCGTAAATTTAGTTTGTTTCTGAATTCTGCAATAAAAATAATATAGGGACAGTATTTTTTTAATGTCGAATTTTTTTAAATGAAACTAAATAATGATTTTGATCTGATTTGGATTTATCGATTAGTAAATCTTAAATCTATAAGCCCTATATGAAGTAAGGCTATTTTTCAGCACACTTACTTTTCCGTCTGCCCGTCTGTCTGTCTGTCCGTCTGTATCAACAGCTTGATCTCATCGAGCTGCAGAGCTGTTGACCTCAAACTTGGCATACTAATTAAGCTGCAGCATATGCAGCTCCAGCGCATATCCTATATCATTTGCCACGCCCCAAAACGCCCGATAACAGGGGCATTACAGTGCCCGAAACATTAATTTAACAGGACAGCGTGCATTTATGTTCACATTAACAGCAGTTCGTCTGCCGAGAGTTGTGAGTTAATTATGATGGAAGACATGGCTTTAGCCTTGTCGCTTTTCGTACACCCCAAAGGCTTCAAAAGTGGGCGGACTTGTGTCGTGTTAGTATGCTTTTTTCTTTTCTTCTCTTTCGGTTGTATTTTTTTTTGTATTTCTTTGGAATGTGATGTCTTGGACACAACTGTACTGTACTGTGTGAGCAGCAAGAGCAGCTACCGCGGGCAATATGACAAGAGTTTTGGAAGGCTGAGACTAAGGCGGAGGTTGTCCTGTACCTGCAGTGGGCGTGGCAACGGAAGCAGCCGCTCGCAATGTGCCATTTAAACTGGAGCCAGGACGAAGAAGAAGAGTTTGTGCCTCATCTTCTTGTGCCTCATCGTCTGCGTCTTAATGGCGTGTCATTATTATGAGCAGCAACAGCAGCCGCAGCAGTCGAGGCAGGTGCTGCAGATTCTGCAACCCAAGCAGGTGCGGGGGGAACGGGGGGTTGCAAGAGAAGGATGAGGAGGAGGAGGGACAGCGGAACGGGTTGGTCGAGCGTCTGGCCTGCGACAGTTTGGGGCTCGAATTGAAATTTAAACGATGGCGCAAACAAAAAAATAAAAAGGCCAAACAAAACGAAATCGAAAACGAAAACAAAAACAAAAACAAAAAGCGAACGAAACGCAAAGCGAAAACACAAAAGCGCGCGCGGAATTCCAAGAAACGGCCGCCCGGACTGTCGCAAGTCCCTGCCCCAAGTCCTTGCCCCACCTGCACCTGCACCTCCACCTGTCCCTTGCCACATTCCCCTACTGCAATATCTCTCTATCTGTATGTTGTTGTTGTTGTTGTGGCAGCGTCTTGACGCACATAAATCGCAACGAGGCTCCCATTTGAAAGTCATTATGGGGCAGCAGCAAAAACAGCGAGAGAGATGGATGGGGTAAGGGGTAAGGGGAGTGGAGTAAAGGAGAAGGCAGGCAGGCGCGTGCAGCTGCCTGGTGGCCACTTGTTAACGCAAGGAGCACGAAACCGGACTGCCTACACACCGCAGACATCGACAACGACAACGACGACGACGACGACGATCCTCGACGCAGCTCTCGACGCTGATTTAAAACATCTGACAACAAAAGTAAAGCGCGAAATTGACGCAGGTTTCTTGGCTGTTGCTGTTGCCGTTGCTGTGCCTGTTGCTGGTGTTGTTGCGTGTGTTGAAAATTAATGCGCATTCCAGGCAAAAGGCTGGCTGGCCGTCGAACGAGGCAACTGCAAGCAACAGCAACAGCAAAACAAAAATACAACAAAAAAAAAAAAAAACACAGCAAACCAGCGAGAGCATAAAAAACAAACCAGAACAGAGCAAATGAATGGCGTTGCAAGAATGTGTTGCAAGCACACACACACACACACACACTCAGAGAGAGAAAGAGTCACAGCCACAAATGGACTCGGAGCCCCGACTTTGGGAACTGGGAACCGGGAACTCGCAATGGCAATGGCTATCGGTTTGTTATACCCGTTCTATCCATGACATTGAAAGGCAGCACAATTGCTTGGCAAACGGAACAAAAAAAAAAAAAAAGTACAAAGCTAGACAACAAAATTCAATGAGTTGAGTCCAAGACATTAGCTGCAATCTCTCTCTTCGCTCTCTTTACTGTATAATTAAATTTAATAATTTAAGAAAGCTACAGTCGAGTGTACTCGACTGTGAGATACCCGCTACCCAATTTGATTAAAAGCAATATATTTTGCGGTATTATTCTCAAAATATACCGAATATACTGCAAATATACTAAAAATATACCAAATGATATATGTGGTATATCGATATAGTACCGCATTTAAAATATACCATGGACGGCTCAATATACCAGATTGTCATCCAAAGCAAATTAGACCCCTCTTCGCTCTCTTTACTGTATAATTAAATTTAATATTTAATACTCGATTTAATATAATAAAATACAGAAAAAATAATAATAATAATAATACAGAAATAAAAACTTTGAAAGACCTTCAGTAAATACAATGACAATATTTGTGTGTATAAATAACAAAATTACTTTTTAAACTCCTTCAAATCAGTATATTTCGAATGTAGTACACCAAATATGAGCTTCGGCATATTTTTAGTATTTTTGCGGTATATGGTTTGGAATATTTTAAGAAGAATACAGCACTGTTTTGCTGTATTATTCAAAACAAAATAGCGAGTATCTCAGCTTTCTTACTTGTTTGAAGTGTATCGGGTATCTTAGAGTCGAGCAAACTCGACGCAACTTGTTTGCTATTGTGACTGCGCTGCGCTGGGGAAAAGATCAACCTCAGACTGCGACTGCAATTCGCTGGCCAAATAGCAATCAAAATATTTTTGTAATAAAAGATGAACTGCATTACCTGCTGCATAATTGCAACTGAATGTGCAACATGTTGCACGTCAACATGTGAAATGGAGAGCATTCTATGCAGATTGCCTTTAAGCCCTTTTGCGTTTCTTCCATTTCCATTTCCATTTCCATTTCCAATTCCATTCACATTTTTTATGCGCAGTTTGTATCTTTATTATTTCAACGAATCGATTTCAATTCAAAGCTTCGATCATTTTTTGATTGTTTATTCCAGTATGTTATATAAAACAAGTAAGAAAGTTACAGTCGAGTGTGCTCAACTGTGAGATACCCGCTACCCATTTTTAATAAAGGCAAAATATTGCGGTATCATTTTCAAAATATACCGAAAATACTAAAAAAAAATACTAAAAATATACCAAATGGTATATTTGGTATATCGATATAGTACACCATTCAAAATATACCATAGACGGCACAATGTACCAGATTGTCGGCCAAAGCAACTCAGACCCATAGTAAGTAGGCGTTTTTGCCCATACAAAAGTATTTCTTTAATAACTTCCACTTCTGATCGCAACAAAATTTTCAGGAATCATAACTACTATAGTAATTATTGTATATACCAAAATTCGTAACTCTAGCTTTAAAATTACGCTTGTTATTCGATTTTTTTGATTTGCGGGGGCGGAAGTGGGCGTGGCAAAAATTTGAAACAAACTTGATCTGCGTGCAAACATAACAAATGCTGTCGAAAAAAAATTATAGCTCTATCTCTTATAGTCTCTGAGATCCAGTGTTTCATACGGACGGACGGACAGACGGACAGACACACAGACGGACAGACGGACAGACGGACATGGCTATATCGTCTCGGCTGTTGACGCTGATCAAGAATATATATACTTTATAGGGTCGGAGATGCCTCCTTCTACCTGTTACATACATTTCCTGCCGGCACAAAGTTATAATACCCTTCTACCCTATGGGTAGCGGGTATAAATACTGAAATGTCATTGTACAATTTGTATTTTTATTGACAAATTTCAAAATTACTTTTCAAATTATCGAATATTAAGATGCTATATAAAATATATTCAAGAATTGTGGTAAATATTTAGGCAAAATTTATATGTTATATATAAAATTACCAATGTATCAATGTATTTGTATTTTTTGTGACTTTTTCTAAATATTTTTATATTTATTTAAATGGTAGCAAATTTTAAGATGGATTTTATTAAATTATTTAAAAAAAATTTTCGATTCAAATAAATCATATATATATTTTTTTTGATTTTTATGTTTTTAAATTGAAGTTCTCTGAAACTAATTTTTTTTTTTTCGAAATTTCAATGAAAGTAATTAAAATTATTCTTAATTTTTTGTTACATTTAGCTACAAGCCATATAAGCTACGATTACTAAACAAAAAATAAAGTTAAAGAAGACATAAAAAGTTATTTTTAAAGAAATTAGCATTACTTTCAAAATAAAGTGATTAAAATAATTATTATTTTAAACGTAAACAAATCTAGCCTTTAATATGTTGATAACATGTTGTTTGACAATTTCAACATGTTGCTAACGCTTCGAATGTTGCCAACGCCAAAGTGCAGCTAATGCAAATGTTGCTAATGCTAATGTTAATGCATTTCGCCTGCTTCATTCATTGTTGGCCACTAATTTGATTAGTCACACACTGACAAAAGCAAAAACAAAAGCAAAGGCCACACACACGCACAAACTGGGTGGAAAAACAACTTTGGCTGAGGCTGATTGTTGTTTTGGCTTTGGCTTTGGCTTTGAATGAGCAGAGAGCAGAGACAACATTAAAACATATAGAATAACAGTTATTAATCAAATGAAATGCCAAATTAAACAGCATAAATTAAGAGACAGCACGAAAAACACATGTTTTGGCCTCAGCAGCAACAACAACATTAGCAACCAGTAACTACTACATAGAAGTGAATGGTAACTTTGTGGTCGTTGTTTAGCGGCTTCTTCAAATGTTTGCTTGTCGAGAAATTAGCATAAAACTGTTAGAAATTAGTGAAGGTGCCACAGCGAGGCGGGACAAAAGATGCGTTGCAAAATGGGCGTAACCCACGAAAGCAAGTAGCTACCGCCACCGCCTCCGCCCCCGTCTAGCAGATGTGTGTGTGTGTGTGTGTGTGTGCCGCGTATTTCATTAAATGCTGTCGAGGGCGTAACGCGACAACGATGATGACAACAACAACAGCAGCAACAGCAGCAGCAACAACAACATTTGTTAGACTTAACTGTTGTTGTTGGCCATTAAGCAGAGGCAGTTAACAGCTTGTAAAACACTAACACCTGCTACAAGTTGCTCTTGCTGTTGTTGTTGTTGTTTTTGGTGTTGTTGCTGCACAGAGAGTTCAATAAAACTTGAGAGCAGCAGCAGCATCGACAGCAGCAACTATTGCTGCCAGCAAAAGGAGCAATAGAAAAATCACGAACAACAACAATAACAACAAAATGGAACTATACAAACAAACAAATAGACAACAACAACAGCAGATTAAACACACACACATACACAGAAGTACACACACACACACACACGAACACGAACACACTCACAAACACACTCGCTTAAAGATATGGCAAAAATTCTTGAGCAATGGAACCTGTTTCTGTAGACTAAAGACTGAAAACTGAAGATTGAAGAAGACCGGAACCAGCAGTCGAAGATGCTGCACAGGAGCGCAGCGCGGTGAAAAGCGCGCCCAAAATAAAAGCACAGCAGCTACGCTGGCGTTTTAAGCGCCACAGCAGTCGAGGGAAGGGGATGGAAGGGAAGAGAGAGAGAGAGAGAGAGAGATAGAGAGGGGGAATGCATGTAAACGAGTTCGAAATCTGCATTCCAGCAACAGGATTTGAACTTAAGTGAAGCAGACAAGTTCCCTTCTCTCTCTCTATATCTCACTCTCTCTCGTTCTCTCTTTGAATTTGCACGCCCCACCTGTTGAATGCAGCTGTTGAGCTGCAGCCACACTTTTCCCCTCTCGAGGGGCATCTTCAGGGCGAGCGTTTTGGAACGCTGCGTGGGCAACGAGAACGATTTGTATTGTTTGGTTGCCTTTCGTTAACTCCCCACCGCTCTCTCCTCAACAGATCATGAAAACTCTAGCTTCGACTTATGTTTATGGGCGCGGAGCAGCGTGTTGCACGCCCACACACACACACACATACACACACACACACACACTGCATGTTGCATGCTGCGTGGGCGCCTGCCTGAGCCAGGATTACGTTTATTAAAATTGTGGCAGTGACTTACCTTTTTTGTTAGCTGCGTTCTGGCTTCAGTGTCACTTCACTACAGCCCACTCTCTCTCGCTCGCTCTTTCTCTCTCTCTCTCTCTCTGGCACACTCTTTTGTCTTCTCGCTCACTCGGTCGTTGGAACTGTCTCTTTCCGGTTGAACTTAGGATTGCATTTTAGCGCACACAGCACACAAAGGCAAAACTGCAATGGAAATAAGGGGAAAAATAAGATAAATGTTTTCAATCGTTCAACAAAGTATATAGATACGATGGGGAAAAGGGTAGATGGGGGGGGGGGGGGGAGGTGTGCCACACACATAAATATTGAAAATAGATGGCACTTTTAATGAATTTCTAAATAATTGAGGCCTAAAGTGGCACAAAAAAGCTCAGCGACAGGCAAATAAATGCGAAGACTATAAATAAAATGCCGAAAATATCAAAAGAGAAGAGCGACAAACTTGGAAAAAGAAGAAGAAGCATCAAATGAAAGGCTAAATACACGAAGAACTAGACATTAGGGTTGCTCTTAAAAAAATATACTATACATGATATATGGTATATTATTGCATAATGTGATTTGGGGAAATAAAAGTGCATTGCTCTAAGTAAATATACCATATACATATGATATTTGGTATATTACTGTATAAAGTGATTTGGGAAATATAATTGCATTGCTTTTAAAAAAATATACTACACATGATATATGGTATATTATTGCATAATGTGAATTGGGAAATAAAAGTGCATTGCTCTAAGTAAATATACTATATATGATATTTGGTATATTACTGTATAAAGTGATTTGGCAAATGTAATTGCATTGCTTTTAAAAAATATACTATACATGATATATGGTATATTATTGCATAATGTGATTTGGGGAGATAAAAGTGCATTGCTCCAAGTAAATATACTATATATGATATTTGGTATATTACTGTATAAAGTGATTTGGGAAATGTAATTGCATTGCTTTTAAAAAAATATACTACACATGATATATGGTATATTACTACACAATATGATTAGAGAAATATAATTGCATTGCCTTATATAATCATAAGTTTTTTGTTATGTTTTCACAGCAGTTAAATATATAATGTCGGTGATAATTGTTTTATTGCAAAAGTGACTAAATTTATGGGGAAAAAATAAAGTAATAAAAATCCACGCCAAATGAATTCATTCTTTGCGATTTATTTCCGCTTCAAATTGCCTTTCAACAGAGATTAAAATTCGCCTAAAATTTATGTATGTGTGTGTGTGTTTGTGTGTGTGTGGGATCTGTGTTCATCTTCAACTTTTTTGGCTGTTTATGCGCATAAATCAGTTTATTTGGAATTCAATATAGTGAATGCCCCCAATGTCTGAGGGCTACATTTTAAGTCCCTTTTAGTGTTTGCTTGTCCATTTAAAAACACATAAAACTAAGAACACCAAAAAACATAATGCTCTGCATACCTGGTTGGGTGGATGCCCCAAAACTGAGTGTGTGTATGTTTGGAACGTAGAACATGTCATAAATATATCAAATCATTTTTAGTTGAATGACTAAAAAATGTGGCAAATATACATAAATAATAAACAAGCAGAGAGCGAGAGAGAGAGAAAGAGAGCGGAAGAACCTCGCGGAGGTCTCAGCTCTTCATTTGGTGCATTAAATATGCTTTTAATTAATTTATGTTTTGTGATTTGCCCCACGTAACGCCATAGTCTCCACCTCCTTCCTTCACCCCCCCCATCCGCTTCTAATCACCTTCACTCTTCCCCCTCCCACATGATGCTTGGCATGCAGTTGTTGGCCCATAATTTCAAAAATATTTTGAAATGTCGCCAAGTCGAACAGCGCGTGAAAACAAAAACGAACAACGACAGCAACAAATACAACAAATACAACAGGGCAACATTATAATAACAAGCAAAATTTAAAGAAACAACAACGAATTTGTTGTTCAAACGGCCGAAAAACGGAACAACAATAAAAGAAAAGCACACAAAAATTCAGCGCCACCCCTAACACAAAAATAGCCAACAACTTGTGTATGTGTGTGTGTGTGTGCGGGTGTGAGAATTTACTTCAACATGCATGTGTGTGTGTGTACTGTATGTGTTAACGACGGTTGTCATTTTTCATAAATATTTTTCAATTTTCCTTTCCTTGAGCGATGCCAGCAAATACGACAAAAAACCGAAAGCTCGACTAGCGAATACCCTGTACTAAGAAAACTGGAAAAATTCAATAATTATAAAACATATCCTCCAAAAACTTTGAACAAATTTCGTTAAAACGCAAATATTTACGAAAGAAAACTATTTTTTAATGTAATATAATGTAACTTGATTTTGTGGAATATAATTTTCATATTAACCAAATGTTTCGTTCCAAATTTCATTTCTTTCTTGAGATTATAATACTTTGAAATGATTATTAGCAAACAGCTTGGCAATAACTATAAAATTAAAAGAATCGGCAGCTCAATTAGTTTGAATGCTAATGACATACTTTAAATACAGAAATAATTTAAAATTCAACAATTTGAATATCTAATATTAACTCAATAATATTTTTAAAATATTATAAATATTTGTGCATTCCTTGATATGTCAAAAATATTTAAAGAATATAATTATTATTTATATTTGAAACATTATTAGAATAATATGAAGAAAAATTTTGCAAGTGTGTTTAAAAAAGAGAAGAAAATGGGAGCTGACCAATTTGATCTTTGCTATTTAAACAGATTAAATAAATGATTAATACATATATAATAATATATACAATTTTGGAGAGAAAAGAGAATTTACAAAACCCCAAGAAATGTGGGATACAAATTAAAGTAATATTATTTTAATAACAGCTAAATTTGCATCTAATTTATATGATTAATAGTTAATGAAAATCAATTCATGACAGCAACATTTTGTGTTGTTGCCAATGAATGTTGCTAGCAGCTAAATGTTGCTAACTGCAATTGACTTGTTGCCATATCTAATGTCGATGATGACGATGTCGATTGCGATGACAATGACGATGATGACGATGACGATGACTCATTGCAATCGCCGCACACGATTTTCGAGTCATTTTTTATTGGTCAAGCAAATTAGAAATAGCTGCAACAGCAACAGCTACAACAACAATAACATTAAAAAAAAATGACAGTGCAGCTTTTATTTGTTGGTCGCCTTGTGTGGGCGTCTGAAGCACGCAGCGAGGCAGCGATTGCTGCTGCTGTTGCTGCTGCTGCTGCTGAGGCTGCAACTGTTGGTGTCGCATCGCTTTTATTGCCGATGGCGAGATTCTCACAGCTGCCTTTTACTTTTGTCATAATTAATGCACACGGCATGCAATTTCTTGCCAGCGCTTTTTCTTGTCGCTGTTATTACTATTATTATTATTAGCACTTGCAGGGCCCTTGCCGCAGCGACTGCAACAAGCAGTTGTTGTGGCAGCAACATATTTGCCCTGTGGCACAGCGAGGCATTTGAGCTAATTTGCTGTTGTTGCTTTTGATCGCATTCCATGGGTGAAAGCCTGCCTTGAGTCAGAGTCAGAGTCAGAGTCGCTGTTGCTGCTGCAGTTGCCGTTGCCGTTGCAGTTGCAGTTGCAGTTGGAGTCGTAGTCCGAACCACATGCCACATGCCACATTTACATCCATGACATTCACATGGACACGCGCCCGCTGGCAGCAATTGCAGCTGTGGCCTAGCAACATGCAAAAACCACAACGAAAGAAGCAAAAGAAAGAAGCATGCAGCAAACATGCTCCAAAATTTATGCGTTCCTCCTTAAGCCGCTCTTGGCGACTTTATTCCACTGTGAGTGTGTCTCTCTGTTTCTGTGTCTGTGTCGTGTGTGTGTGTGTGTGTGTGTGTTCATATAAGGAGAGCGACTGCAGCTTCGTTCACTTCCAGTTTAATTTGCTCTCTCTCGCTCAGACTCTGTGTGTGTCGCTCTCATTGTCTCCTCGCTTTGCCAGCTGTTCTGCATTCTTCTTTGCACATTCCCATTTTTGGTGTGCTTAGCTTTGCTCTATTTGCCCTTTATTCCCCCATCCCCCATCTCCCCTCCCTTCCCACCAGTCCCATCATCTCTTTCACTGTCTCGTGTCATTTGCATGCTTCTTCTTATGCATTTTTCAAATGCTTCGCTTTTGCTACGCCGCTCTCATTAAAATCAAAAAAAAAAAAAAAGCTCTCTGCGACGCGGGCGGCGACTGCGCAGTCGGCGTTAGCCCACCATGTTCGGTGATTGCTATCGTTGACATTGTTGTTGCCGTTTCATTGCAATTTATTTGATTTTCATTGCATTAAATTTCTGTTGTCTGTTGTTCGGCTTTGTGTTTGTTGTGTTGTTATTGCCTTTTGTTTTGGCTTGTGCCTTTGTTTTTGGTGCGTCGCCATCTTTGATTTCGATCTTGGAATTTCAATTTGCATTCGTTTTCTGTTCGTTGTGTGTTTTGTTGTTGTGGTTGTTGTTGCGGTTGTTGTTGTTGTTGTCGTCGTTGCTGTCCCCTCTCGTCATGTTCTTCTGCTCTTTGGCATTGCACAACATTTTTGATGCCACCTAACGAGCTTCTTCTCAAGCAATTCATCATAAACAGCTGCCATCTCTCTTTCCCCTCTCTCTCTCTCTCTCTTTCTTACTCTACCTCCCCACTCACTCTGCGCATCATTAAGATATTTTTGTAACAGTTTCCGCTGGTTTCAAATTTGAATTTTTAGTTGGACACCCTCACCTGAGTGCCACGCCCACGCCTTGAGGCGACGCCACATCCACCACATCAGAGTGTTTCCCGCATTTTCCTAGCATTTTTCTTGATTCTTGATTTCATCTCGAGGCTACCGCATCATATGGGCACCTCTTCTAATGGGCCACCTAATGAGCTGCACACAATCTGCTTTAGAATCTCGTGCCCACGTTGCACGCTCCACGCTGCACAGTGGACAGTGGGCAAATTGTGCAAATTAATATGAGATCCATCAACAATATTTTGGCTTTTTGTTGGCACAGCCAGATACAAACAGGAAATGCAATAGTCCACCGAAAAGAAAACAGCAACAGCGTGTCCATTTTATCTGGCAGTCGAGTCGCGTCGCGTCGCGTCGTGATCGCTGGCGGCGCTGCCGCACATTCACTTGCCACTTGCCGCACAGTTGCCGCATGTGGGCAAACATATAAAAATAATTCTTTTCGCACGACAGCAACAGCGGCAGCAGCAGCAACAGCAACAGCAATTGCCGCACACCTTGCTGCCGGCTGAAAAGCCACCTCCGCTGCTGCTGTGCCACATGCCACATGCCTCATGCCGGTGCCGTTAATTTTCATATTTTTTTTTTTGTTTGTTGCCGCCAGTTGGCAAACGGCCACGAGACGCCAACAACAACAGATACAACGATGACGACGTCGATGACGATGACGACGACGACGATGCAGACAACATTGCTGCTGTTGGTGCCACCGGGTGGCATCAAATTGGCCCACATTCAGCTACATTTTGTTTTTATTTTGAATAACCCATAGGTCTGTCTACTGAGCATTTCAATGTAGATATAAAGATATGCTTCGTCAAGTTGAAAGCTATCGATCTTTCGACTTTCGTTAAAAAAATACTAATATTAGTAGCGATTATAACGGTATCTGTATATCGAATGACAATCGATATCCAATAGGCATGTCT
This sequence comes from Drosophila albomicans, assembly GCF_009650485.2. Classification (NCBI taxonomy): domain Eukaryota; kingdom Metazoa; phylum Arthropoda; class Insecta; order Diptera; family Drosophilidae; genus Drosophila; species Drosophila albomicans. Next base: position 18,513,315 of record NC_047627.2, read on the forward strand.
ACTGGGCATTTCAATTAACTTGTCAAGCTAAATGCTATCGATCTTTCGACTTTCGCTAAAATGTTTAAGCATAAAACACTAATATTAATATCGATTATAACGGTATATACTAATCCGTAAACTATCGACTGACTATCGATAATTCATCGCACCAAAAATATCCTGCATGTTGCCAAATGTTGTTCAATTTGAGAAAATATTTCGCAGGTGATCGTCTGTAGTTTAACCGGGAATAGGAAGGTTCCAAAAAGATTTGAAGTACAGCAAATAAATCAAGTTTTAAACCAAAAATGAAGAGTAGATTAAAATTCAGTTGTGGAAAGACTTAACCTCAGACTGTTTAAATCAATCGATCATTAAGTTCTATGGCGATATTTATAAAATACTAATTTTCTATTCTGTTGCTTTTGTGATTTCATCATTTAAAGATATTCTTATGCAATATTATATTTTTAGTTTCAATTGTAAACACAAGTATGTAAAGAGTATTACAAAATCAACTTGGTGAAATCTTACACGTTATAAAAATAGAAGCAGATGTTGAGATTTGAAGGTATATTAAACATGACAATAATTACGAATCAATGGTAAATATTCAAGTTTTGTGATTGTATAGAAGATTTATGTTTAAAAATTAATGAAATACTGTAAACTATATTCGAATTCAATATTCATAAAAATGGAGTATTAAAATATTCGATATATGATAATTACAATCATTATATGTTTATTATGTTATAAAGTAGTAATTTCTGCATTTGGCAAAAGGGTTGTCTCATTGTTTTTTGAGTTTCAGAGAGGGAGAGTTGGGATTGCGAGGTTGCGAGGTTGCTGGGCTGCTCAATTTGCGTCAGACACAACAGTTTTTTTTTTGTGCATATCATTTTGCTGTTATTTTTCATTTCATTTTGGTTTTCCACTCGTTTTGGCTTTCTTGTTGTTGTTGCCGTTTGTAACTTAAAACGCGAGCCAAGTTCTTTGGTTACCTGCGGGCAGAAACAACAACAACAACAACAGAAACAGAAACAGCGAAGAAACAATGGCCAGCTATTGTCATTGTTGCCTTCCTGTGGCCTGGGCCTAATATGTTCATTAATTTTAATTATGCATAAATAGCCAGAGAGCCAAAGAATCACAGCAACAGCAACAACAGCGAACCAAACGGCACACAAAATCAGAAACTCTAAAGCAGAAAGCAACACTTACTCGAAATCATCATCGAAAATTTGATACATCGCAACAGCTCGAGAGATGGGTGAAGAAGAGGTTGAGGCGGAAGAGGACGGCTATTGGGCTTTTGTTTCGACGGTTTTTGGTTGGATTCCTGTGTTCTGGACACACAGCAACGTCAGTCCAGTTTTACTGAATGGGACGCCGCCAGAAACGTGCCTCGATATCGGTTTACAGTTTCATTATAAACTCAGCGAGTCTCGAGTGCAAAGTGTATATGAAAATACACACACAGACAAAAAAAAAACAAAAAAAAGAGAGAAAAAAAGAAGTGCAGTCTTACTGTAATCCAAGAAGATACAGATTGTGAATATTGTTGCCAATTTCGTCATCGAGCGAATTGAACTTAATGCGTGACTCGAAGTCGCGTGTGGCACAAGAAGGGGGCAAAGACTGAAAGAGAGGAAACAACTCAATCTGGCGTCTGGCCAAATATAAACTAAACGTGACATAAAAATCACAAAAACTCAAATTAATTATACAATTAAGCACGCGTCTTCGTCCGGTTATTGTTGTTGCTGTTCTTGTGGCTATCGTTGTTGTTTTTGTTGTTGTTGCTGTCATGCTGATAGACGCTGCTAATAATCATAAACAATTACATGCAACAATGTCTGCATTAACACCAACCAACAGCAACAACAACAACAACGACAACAACGAACATTCATTAAGTGGCAATATCAATTTGATAGCATCGCAAAGTTGCAGTTTTTATGCTTATGCACATGCCACAGAGTGTTGCACACTCGAGTGTTGCATGGGCAAGTGTTCTGCAGAAGCCCTTTTGCCATGTCTGTGAAATGTGAAATGAAACCAAAGTGAAATAAAAACAAGAGACGAAGTTCAAGATTTCCCGCTTGCCTTCCAAAATTCTCATGAAAAATGCAATTGATGCTGAACGTGAGGCATGCAGCGGCCAAATGGCGCGTGGCACACACCAAAGCATCAACATCAAGAACAGCCCACAGGAAATTTGAAGCTTGCCTTCACTTGATTGAAACAAGTATTGTAAAAATCAAGTCTGATCAAATGTACGAATTTCTTCAGAAATTATTGCTTCATATTTGATTTTATTCATGACAATTGAATTAAGTAACGTATTTATACGAAAGATTAGAAACACTTTGCAAACTCAACAAAAAAAAAAAAAAAAAACAAAATACTTAAATGTTTTGCTTATCAAACGCCTTCAAAATGCTCAGGAGACTTTCAAAATGAATTTTATTGAATTTTAAAAAATGTTTTTTTTTCGAGTAAAGATATGACATTTGATTATAATATAAAAATCGAATCATAATCTTAAATGTATAAATTAACTTTTGTTTTAATACGCTGCAATTTTTCAATTTTACACAGCTATTCTCATGAATTATTATAAACTTTGAGTTGGAGAGAGTCAAAAGAGTGTTGATCAGCAACTCGAAATGATGATCTCATGCCAATTACATATTCATATATTTAATAGTTACGATTCGCATATGACATTATTATCATTGGCACTCCCTTAGCGTATTACATAATTTCGAATTCTTGTTCTTCTCCTTTTTGAAGTTCGAGCCAAACGATCAGACAGTAATTTAACACAATTCTTTGCGTCATACTAATTGATTATAATACTAAACAATTAAGGAAAATTACAAATTTTCTACAAAGAAATTTAATTTAAAATATGGCAAATATTTTGAAAGAAGTGTCCTTTATAAGTTTGGATAATATTGTGTATATTTGGTAATATATGTTTTAAGATCTTAGACTGCGAAATTTGTTTCGATTCTAAAGGGAAGTATCGAGCTGTATCGAACATTCTCTTTTTAGTGTTTCGGATCGGATCTTAAGTTTTTAGTTTTTTTTTATTTTTTATTTTTATGTATAGCATTTTAGTTTGAATTATTATCGGAAAAATGTAAAAGCCAAAACACGATACAGTCTCATCATTCAACGTTCCTCAGGCGCCGCTTGGCTTTTGTATGTTTTTTCTGCTTTTTTTTTTTGTGTGTTTTTGGTTTTTTATTTCAAATGCGATGTGTGTATGTATTTGCGTCGTGGTTTTTATTGTCGCGCGGCTGCTCTTTCAATTTTATTAGATCATATTATCTATTTTGGTACGACAAATTTGTAATTTAGATCGACTCGACAACAACAAAAACAACAACAACAGAAACAGCGACAGCGACACGGCACCTTACCAACTTTAGTAAGTGGGCAGAGAGTGAAGGGAAGGTGAAGGGGAGGGGTTGGTTAGGTGAATGGGTGCCCACTGAGAAAAGGGGTCTAACGGTTATGGGCTTTTAATTAATTGGCATTCTGTTATTTAATTGAAGCCACCGAAATGAAACAACCAACAACAGCAACTCAGCTCAGCTCCCACAGTTAGTGATGCGTAAAGACGACGAACCTCGTAACCCCGCTGCTTCCTTCTCCCCCACCGACCCCTTGTTGATCGACTGCTCCAAATTCTGCAGTCTCAATTGAAAGTCGGTTAGTTGATTGAATGAACGAAATTGAAACGCAAACACAACTGCGAGAATTTCTTGTTGAATTCTTACAATTTGATTTGTCGTTGTTCCTGTGTTTGTTGTTGGCAGAGGAGAGACGAAGAGGACAGAAGGGTGGCGATGGGGTACGACTAAAGTAGAGTATATAGTCTTGATCGATCCCATATGGCAGCTCTTTGGGGTTCTCTCCGACTTATCGCTGCTGCTGTTTGTTGTTGCTGTTGTTGTAGCTGTTGCTGTCGAACGTTTGTTTTTCACATGAAATGCAATAAACCCAATTTAATTTTTGTTTTTATTTGTTTCATTTATTTACTCGCCCGGACGTGAGAGACTCGCTGGCATACGTGTGTGCATGTGTGTGTGTGTGTGTGTGTGTGTCTCGGCTCCATTCTTCAGCTGTAGTTGTTGTTGTTGGCACGCCTTATCAGCGAGTTAAATCAACCGACAACATTGTTTTTATCACATAACGTAAACCAAACTTTTGACTTTGAATCGAGGCAAGTAAAGAGTGTGCTTAGAGCTTATCTATAAGGTTCGCTGCCCTCTTCTCTACGTTCCCTCCCTCCATCTAATATTTCTCGCCGTACTTGAAACAGATTTGGAGGGCAAACAGTTGCCCCAGCTGTCGACACAGGATGTTGTCCTTGGCCCCCGAGTCGGACGAGTCGGAAACAATTAGCAGCGAAGAATGGAGTGCTTTATTCCCCTCCTCAACGCAACTCCACTCAACTCAACTCCAGTCGATGCTCAATGATCGCAGTGAGCGACGCCTTGGAATGCAGTCAACTGGTTATTGCTGGGTTGCGGTGTTGTTGCTCGTTTCCAGAGAAATGAAACGGGCTGTGGGCTAAGCGCGAATGGTAAAGGCAAAGGCAAAGGCAAAGGTAAAGGTAAATGGGTAAAGGCAAAGAAAAACAATCAATGAAAAGGTTGCTCTCGACTCTGACTCTCTGTCGGGCCCCAACTTGTTGACCATTCCCCCTATCTATCTATCTCATTCCTCATTCCTATCCAACTCTATCCACATCCCATTCTATATCCCATTCCCATTCCCATTCCCGTTTGTGTCTTTGGTATGCGCGCCAAGGTGAACCAACGAAAAAGTTGCAGCAGTGACAAAACGTGACTTGGACTCGACTCGACAAGCTGCCTCAGTCTCAGTCTTAGTCTCGGACTCAGACTCCCAACTTGCAGTTGGAGTAATACTACTTGGTCCGGTTGTGATGCAAATGCGGATGCAACAGCAACAGCAACAGCAGCAGCAGCACCGACTGCATTTCATTGTTATAATAAAGCAGTTAAAATGTTGCCGATGTCGTCGAATGGCATCGTTAACCTTCAACATCTCTCTTTCTGTTCAACTCTTCATCTCTTACCCATCTGCCATCGTCTCAGGTAGCTCTCGGTATCTTTTTTTTTTGGTTTTTTTTTGTGGGCGTCATAAACGAGACAACCGTTGAACTTTTGCCTATTTATGAATGAAATGCGTTTGTGGTTTTTCATCTAAGCTACGTTTTGTTTTTCATTCATGAATGAATGCAACGCGCCAGCCAACGTATTGTGAGTTTAACGAGTCGAGTTTTCAATGCCCGTTGAACGCCATTTTGCATTTGTTGCTGTGGCAAGAAATAGTTGCCAAGTTGCCCCAAGCTTATCACATGCTTCAATGCGTTCGCAGAACTCTCGAAAAAATCCCCATAAATGGCTCCCATGTCAAATTAACAACAAATGGGCAACAACATTTCCCCCCAACTCAATGCAATCATTGTCCCCCTTTCTCATTTCTTGTTTGTTCCGCCTGAATGCATCTGCTGCAATAACAAGTTCGCTTTTGGATAGTTAACCAATGTTCCGGTATAACTAGAAGAATTGCAGCTAATCTACGTACAAAAAAAAACCAATAATTTTCAATAACTTTTCATAAGTATATGGACTTCAAATTTCTTCAAATTCAAGAACTATTTATACTTTTGGAAAACTTGCAAATGTTGTTATTTAATATACATTTCATTCTAGATTTTCATTTGGTTTTTAAGGAAAATATTCTACTATAATATTAACTGAAGAAAATTTTCATTTAGTTATGACATTGAAAATTAATTTATATTAACTTGAAGTGAGCTTCTCCATTCTTGATTTTGTTAGTTTTATTTTAATAATTTGTAAAAAAAATTACAATTACATTTTTAGTGTGAAAAACACTTACAAACAGCATAAAATTTCATAAGATTTTACTTCAATCTATCAGGAGAGAATATTTTCTATTTTAAAAGAAATTCTTTGTTACATTTCTACAGAACTGAAAAATAGATTCGGATATCGGAAAACATATACATACATATATATATATTTTATTTTTCAGTTTATTCTATTTTGTTATATTCTGGAATTCGTTTAAAAAAAAAAGTTGAGTAAATTTCATTGAGAATTGTCATTTAATTTTAAATGCGAAATATTTTTCTGAATGGATTCGCAGATTACTATATAAAACAATAGCATACTTTTTTCATTTCCTTTTCTTTTTAGTCTACTTTTAATGATCGTAAGCTGTTGATCTTCAGATGAAAATTGTTTCACTTCACTGCACTTGAACTATTTATGGATTAAACTGTTTTTGTTTGGCAAAGATTGCAAGCCTTCTATGGACTAATCCTGCCAAATCCTTTCCTTTTGTGTTGTATGAATGGATTATTGTATCCTGTCAACAGAGTCTGACCTTGCCTAATCTATTCAATGGGTTGGAATGTTGGCTGCAAGAAAGGAAATGCTTCGGTTGGCAGTGGCAGCTTAGGAATTTGCAGAATGTGGAATGTTCATTCTTTTCTTTTTTTCTTTCTTTTCCAATCACAATTCTAAACTGGCGCAGACTTAAAAAAAAAAAAAAAATACAAATAAATAAAAGAAGCAGAGCTAGAGGAAGAGGAAGAAGGAGAAGGAGAGGCATAAAACAGCAAACGATGCCATGACTCGACGCGACTGGAGTCGAGTCTCAGTCTCAGTCTTAGACTCAGACTGAGTCTGAGTCGGAGTCTCGATCTCATGATGATGCTGCTGCTCAGTTGCCCAGTTGCTGGAATGGCGCCCGAGGGGGGAATCTGATGGAAACAAAATAAAAATGTGCGCTCACCGATTGCTTTCTACTCACGCAGTCGGCAGCGGAGATCGGCCAAAATGATCATTGGCATCGACACACAGTAAAGAAGTGCTCCGATTAGAGCAAAACTTGTGTGTGCTCGGAGAGTGCTCCAACTGCTGCTGCTGCTGTTGCTGCTGCTGTGGTGTCTGCTTATCATGAACGTTGATCTATGACTCGGCGCAACTTGGTGCGAGTTGGCGCGTTCGCTTGAACTCATTTTCTAATTGCCCACGGTAAGGAATGTCTGTCTATTCATTGTGGTTGCCTCTCAGCTCAAACAGTTACTCTGGTATGTGTTTATTAAGCTTCCTCCACCTCCCTTCCTTTATTTTATTTTTTCTTTTTTTTTTTTTTTTGCCTTCATTGCCTTCTTCCCAAGCAGCTTTAATTACCAAACAGCGAGAGAGCAAGCGAGATACGTGCAAAGTTCGAATCTCAATTGGAATCTTTAAGTGCGGATCTTGTCGCCGTCATTTGCATGTGATTTTGAGTTCAACATCGGTAAAGGGAATATATATACAAGTCGTGTACGTATATGAATTGTACTGTGTAGTAATCGGTCGAGGTGAGTTTTTTTTTTTTTTTTTTTTTGCTGCTGCCGCCGCCGCCGTCTGCTATTTTAATTGAGTTCACAAATGTGCTCCTCCAAAACTGACCCCAAACACAGCTGGCGGCCTCTATGCCGCTGACAGCTACGTGCTGCGATCACAGAGAGTGCCTAACCATTGAGAGATAGATAGATAGGGAGATAGCGAGATAGACAGATAGTTAGTTGGGCTCTTTGGATTATTCAATCTGTTCACATCATTGTGAGAAATTAATACATCATCAGACAAATCAACTATGCCTTTCACGTCTCGCGAGACGCTGTGGGAAGGTTTCACATTGCCACTAATTAAAAAGTCAAGTAAGAAACACACACTACACACACACACATACACACACACCGTGCTGAGATCATAACTATTTCATTTTTCTCATCTTAGTTGGCAGCACAAGCTCTGCCCTCCCTCACATCCCCCCACATCCAATCCTGGCCAAGTTCCGAATGATTCACTCTCTTCTGTTCTGATTACTCTCGACGGTTCGCTGTCAGCAATGTCAGTGCAATCTTCAAGACGTCGTTGTCCTGTCCAACGGCTACCTAAGTAGTTAGTAGTTGTCTGTTATGATGTCGTCGACGACGACCTCTGTCTTCTACCTGTGTCAATGTCAACCTCAACGCTAAATTGCCGCTTATTAAATATCCCTCTCCGCCTTCCTTTTGGCTGTATCTTTTTTTTTTTTTTTTGTGTTTGTTTTTGGTATGAATGGGACGCGGTTGAGCTACTTTATCAGACTCGAATTCCACGTAACATTGTCTCTTGTCTGTTCTCTGTCTGCCGAAAATTATGACTTGTTTGGAAGTGCAAATAGCTCACTTCCTGCCTGTTTTCTGTATCTGTATCTGTATCTGTACCTCCCTCTAGCACTCTCTCTCTCTCTTGCTCGCTCTTCTCTAACTATCTATCTGTCGATCCCTCCCTAGGTGTGCCGCCTCTGTCTGCCAATGTCTCGTCGCGCAGCCGCAAATTGCTCTGATTGCTGCTTCTATTGCTGCTGTTGCTGCTATTGCTGCTGTTGTCGCCGTCACGGCCCGACGATGGTCGCTGATAAGGCCATCGTTACCATCACAGCCATACTGTTCTCTCATCATTCCCCTTACCCTTACCCATTCTCCTTACCCATTCACATTCCCATTCTCAAATCCCATTCCCATTTTCGATATCCTCGCAGCGATAACGCGTCGTTCGCTACGTGCTACTGAGTTAGCTTTTGTTTGCTCTCGCCTTGCCTCTCCCCCTCTCTCTCTACCCCTTTCTTCTTCTCATACTGCTTTTGGGTTCATTTCGGGGTTCTGATCTCAAGGTTTTCGAGCTGGCTGTACTTTCTGTTGTTCTTTTTTTTCTTGTTTTTTTTTGGGGCTAATACGTGTGGGCGTGTCACAACATATGCTATCACATTACGTATATGGCTTGTAATGCGCTTCCGTTTTTGTTCCCCCTTCTTCTCTTTTCTCAGAGGGTAATTGCCTGAGATGAAGACGAAGAAGCTGCGGCAAAGGCGCCGACAACGACAGCGAAGACGTCGCTTTGCGAACACCCGTTTTTCTTTTTATGTTCGGCTCATTTGTAGCCGCTACTTAAGGTCGCTGTGATTTGGTCTGTAGCGAGGTCGGGTCGTGTTGGGTCGGGTCGAGTCCAGCCAGCAATTACACTTCCGCTTTGTAGCAGGGGGCAGTGCAGAGGGCGGACAGCAAGGGGACTGAAAAATACCGAAAAAAGACCGAATCAAAAAAAAAAAAAAAAACGAAACCCAAACTCAAACTCAAAGAAAACGCAACCCGCCAGCGTTTCATTCATGCAGACTCGCTGGCTCTCGATCTCGATCTCTTGTCCCCTCCTCAACCTTCTCTCTCTCTCTCTCTATCTCTGAGTGTTTCTCCCATTCAGTGATCGAGCATTCATTCATTCGGTTTTTTTTTTCTGATTGCCACCTTTGGGCTTTTTGGGGCCGCCTCACGATAACCTCTCTCTCGCTCTCTGTCGGTCTGTCTCCCATCTGCTGCTCCAATGATTTGTCTGCCGTCTCTGCTAATGAACAGGCGGCAGCTACCTAGTGCAAAAAACCCAAATGCCGAAAAAAAAAAAACCGAAAAAACGCCAACAGCTCTACGAGAAACCGGCAAACAAACAGAAATCAAATCCAATTTATGCTTGTTTTTACCTCTCTCTCTCTATCTTTTTTTCTCTCTGTCTTCTCTTTAATATTATTATTTTTGTTTTTTTCTTCTTGGGGAAACATTAATCATAATTTTGGTGTCCGCTTGGCGAGCGTGAAATAATTTTTATGCGCCGTTTTCATGGAACCAAACCAAACCAAACCAAACCGAATGGAACGGAACGAACCCCAAATCCGAAAAGGTGTCAATCGCTAATTTGACGGCCAACTCGCAGCTTGATGGGAAATGCAGGCAGCAATCACAGCTCAGCCAACAATCGGAATCGGTCTAACAAGAGAGTTGCATTGTGTTTTTGCAATTAGCGAAAAGTAAATTGAATTGTTTGTTACCAGGCCAGGTCATTAGGTCAAAATCGCAACTCAAAATGAAATCAGGGCCAATGGCAAATTCCAATAGCTAACGTTTTTGTTTTCATATAATTGGTAAAATTAAGTCAATTGTAAAAGGTAAGTTTTTGAAAGAGAAATAATTCCAGCACAAATACGAAAGATAAATAACATGTATAACTCTTTATATATATAAGCTAATGCGTATTTAAAGGATTAAACCAGTAGTTTCATTAAGGAAGTTAATCTAAGCAAATCAAACTATCATTTCATCAATGGTCAAACTAAGAGTTAACAAATCAATAAAGAAAAAGACAATCAAATTGTAAATATTGGTCTACTAAAATGTGTCAAATATGTGTGAATGATTAAACCTATCGCAACTATCAAAGATCTGCAATGTTTCCGATGCATGCATTCAGTAAAGTATTTCAGTCAAGCTTGATATGAAATTCCCAGACATACAACACATACATATGTATATATATATTCTCAGTCATTCAATAAGCCAAGAACCAGATTAAAAGATCTTCATGAAATCTTTCAACTCGGTAGCTGTCAGTGGACAGACAGAGGGACTATAATAGGCAAGGAGAGAAAGAAAGAGAGCGGGAGAGAGAGAGATAGAGAGAGAGAGAGAGAGAGAGAGAGAGAGAGACAGAGACCAGTTAACACAGACAATGATGACGTTGCAAGTGCACTGGGCAGCTGAATGAGTAGCAAAAGGCTAAAAGGAGGGAGACTTTTTTTTTTTGTATATTTTCAAAGATATGGGGATAGAATAATGGGAGGGGGAAGAGCATCAATACGGGGGGAACCTGTTGCAGTTTTGTTTAGCCACTTGAAAAGCAATTTTTTGAAATTTATTTTCCATTTATTGCTTTATTTATTTTGTACCTTTTTCAGTGTGGGCCCAATTCTCATTCTCGTTCTCAATCGCATTCTCATTCTCATTCTCATTCTCATTCTTAGAGCTGTTCCCATTCTATCTGCTTATGCGATTAGAGTGTTGAACGAGGTCCAAAAGGAGCTCAGCTTGGCATTGCCATTGAGATTGGGATGCTGTTGATGCCGTTGATGGCAGTGTGTTTATTTGTTTTTGGGCCCAGAACTATTCACTAAAGGGCAACTTTAGTCTCTCAATGGGCGCAGCAGCGTCAACGACGTCGACGTCGTCGTCGTCGTCATCGTCATCGTTGTTGTCGTTGTCGGTGCGGACAACAATCGAAAGTAATAATGAAATCTCATAAACTACAACAACAAGAGCAAGAGCAAGAGCAACAGGAACAGTAACAACTACAACACAAAGCATCAGGTCGCCGAAGTAGAAGAAGGAGAACAAGAACAAAACTGTCTGCGCCCTTTTTGCCTGTTGCCTTTTGTAACTGAGACTGCGACGTCGACAGCAACAGCGACGACACTTGCCTTGATTTTTATTATGTTGGGCTTTTCCACTAGCACAACACACATACACAAACACACGCACACACAGAGATGCAAGAGCATTTCTGCATTGTTGTTGATGTTTGCTGCTGCACTGCCTTTTGATTTATTGTTAGCAGGAATGAGAGAATGGGCCCAGTCGTAGAGCAACAGGAACAGCAACAACAAGAACAACAACAACAGCTGCACAGCATGGTCACATTGTAGCCATGCACGTTCTCTCATTCTCTTGCTCTCGCAGTTGCTCTCTCTCTCTCTCTCTCTCTCTCTGGCTGCAGTTGTTGCTCTTGCATTCCTCGGCTCTACGTTTTTACCTTTTGCCAAGAATTGTGCGTGCCTGTGTGAGTGTGTGTGATGGTTTCTATTCTTGTGCGGGCAGCAAGCAGAGCGACGTCGACGTCGACGCTGTTGTAGACAGTTCATTAATGTTATCAACAGCATGAGGCATTTCATTGGACATGGGGTCGGAGGAGTTGGGGTTGCTCACTCACTCATTTTTTTCCTTTTTTTTTTGTTATTTATTTTGGCCGCATCGTTGTAGGTAAGAAAGAACAGCAGCAGCAACAACAAGCAGGCGACAAGTCTGCAATTGGGTTCATGTCTTCGCTAAGCAACTTTTCATCTGCTGCAATTTCTTGTTTTGCGCAAAAAATGGACCAAAATCGCAACAAGCGAGTGAGAGACAGAGATGGAGACAAACCAAAAAAGGATATGACAACATGCGTCGCTTGACTTGACTTGGCTTGGCGAACAAATTGTCAGCTTGAAGATTGAACGTGCAACGGGCCCAGTTGCATTTTATGGACAACTTGTTGACCAGCTGAACTACTTTCCACTCAACTCGCACAATTTGCCGTTAGCTTGTCGCTTAACTGCTTCATCTTCTGCTTCTTCTTAGATAAATTGCTAAACTCACCTGTGCGCTACAGTTTGGAGAGCTGGATAAAAGACAAAAGGCGCAGCTCTTGAAGGGTGTCCAAATGTTTCTTCTTCGATGAGATCTATTGGAATCACACGAACTTGGATTAGCGGCAACACTTTTATTATTATTTTTATTTTCTTATTTTAAGCACTTGGTGGTAAAGAGACAAAAGAGCCATTTCAATGAACAACAACAAAAAATACTAAAAACCCATTTAAATGTTATGGCACAACAAAATACAACAAAGAGCAAAGAAATCAATTCTTTCAATTTCTTGTTGTTGCGCTCTCTTTTAGTCACATCCGTTGGCAGCAAAGCGACAAAGCAACAAACGGCACATTTCCGAAAAGCTCTTAAAAATATTTGGCATCATTTACAGGCAAAGGCGAAGAGGAAGAATGAAGGAAGCCGGCAATAGCCAAAGGGAAAGTAAAAAAAAAACGCAAGAATGTTAAGTTTACGATTTTTGAATGAACAGCCTAATTGATTAGCATATGTTGTATTTGTTTTTTTGTTTTTAAAAACTACCAACATTTCAATATCTTAGTAAATTTATAGTATCAAAATGTTATAAACAAACACTTGCATCCTGCACCTGTTTAGCTCGCCTTACATCGTTTGCATACACTCAAACATACATATATGCATATGCAAGTGTTTGTCAGTGTGCGTATTTATGTCACTTTGTCGCCTGTTTTTCTGCTTTTGCTTTGCAGCTGTTTGCCGGCCAACGTTTTAAATACAAACAAACTAAATACAAATACGAAATTTAAATATAAATAACAAGAATTGCTGAAAACAAAAAAAAAAAAACACCAAAACATTGCTTTCTTTACCCCACTTCGTCACACGCACTTTTTCTTTTTGTTTTCCGATGGTTTGCTTTGCACTCAAATTACGACTTTTTTGCGCAACTTGCATTTGATGCTGCTAATTGATGTTATTAACAGTTAGCCCAATCAAATGATTATTATCATCTTCTGCATCAATGATAACAATTCGCACACGTATAATCTGTTTTGTTTGTTGCTCTATTTGCGGCTTTTCGCATAAAACCAGAAAAAAAAACACAAACACAAAACACACGCCGAAATATAAAGACGCCAAAAATAATGAGACAAAAAATAAAAGAAGCGCACGCAGCTGCCAGAACGTACAACCTGCCCGCGTCGCGTCACGTAAGTAACTAAACGGTGACGGTGACGGCGACGGCGACAGCAGCAGCATCGACAGCGACACGAAGACTAGGCCTGCAAAGTGTTCGGCTCGTTTCGGGTGACACGACGCCGAAGAATGCCGACGAAGACGCGCTTGCAAGAATGCCGCTGCTGCTGCGCTGCAGTGCAAAAACCAAAGCGCTGGCTGATCATCAATGCATGCACACATACAGATAGGCCCATTTGTTGGCGAATCGATGAGCTTTAATAAAGGCTGTGTTTTGGAAGCCGCCTCTCTTCCCCCGACCATTCCAATGCGTAAGACAAACACGTGCCAAGCGATTGCTTTTTGGTTTTAAATATTTTTAAAGTTTTTTTTTTGTTTTTTATTCACTTAACAGTTTTGTTCGTATTATACATTTATGTTGATGTTTCTTCATATAATAATTTTAATATTTTTTTTTGTAGTTTTACGTTTGTTCAATAAACTTGTAATATAAGTATGTATATTTAGTTTAAATTTATAAACTTTGTGCATGTGTGTGTGTGGGTGTGATTGTGTATTCGAGTGTGTGTGTGCGTTATATGCAATTGTAAGGTTAGGACTGTTAAATTTCAAGCTGCACAACATTTTACACTGGGGCTTCTCAACAAAAAGCTTTTCGTCGAATCGAAATCAATGAATGGATAAATAATTAATAGATTATTTATAATTAGTTGTAGTTTCTTTAACTTCGTCATCATCATCTTCTTCTTCTTCATTCTCTTGGCTAGTATGCGTTGTTTGTTGCTGTTGTGTTTGTTGTTGGTGGTTGCATGAGTTAGTTAGGCCTTAAAGTTCTATATATGTATGTATGTATGTATTATTATGCATTTAGTAATTATTAATAGGTATGTATGTATTCCATATATAACTTTATTGTTTCGTTTCGAGTGTTTTGTTGGTTTCTTTTGTGTCTCACTTCTTATGGCCGTTGTATACATTAAAAGTTAGTTGTTTGGTTTTGTGTTGTTTTTGTTTTTTATCATTATTATAATAATTATTTTGTTTTTCTTTTCCCATTCATTTAAGATTAAATATAAAAGAAGCAATTGCATCGTATCGTTCGTGGTGTTGTTGGTTGGATTGGATTAATGATTAATCCATGGATCTCTCATTGCTTAGTCATTTCTACGATACAACAATTAGCGCAGTGTATAAATTTACCCTTTGTTTCATATATGCAAATTACATATAACAAAAAGTTGGTTGATTTATTTAATAAAAAAAAAATTATAAGAGGCTAACTTCTGTTGTGGGATTCTTGGGGTTGCTTTAAATATTAAACGACTGGAGGTTCAGTACCGCCATGGGCTTCATCATTACTGTAATAATAAGAATAATAAAAAATAAATCATAAAATAAATGTTCAAACAATAAAAAAAAGAATAATAATAAGATAATTCATAAAATACTTAAAGTTTTGTTTGTGAGATTTACTTTAAAAATAAGAGAAAGCCAAAGAAATTAAACGTTGAATGATAAAATATACAAAACTATTACTGCAAATACTTATATAGAATAATAAATGTAATCTAGTGTCTAATTGTAATATTTAATCTAATACTTGTTCAATAAGTTTAGGATTAAGAAGCAAAAATTTAGCTAAATTTGTTTTGTACTGCTCTATAGAATGCTAGGCATAAAATCATTGACTATTTTGTTTTGTTGTTGACTGCAAGCATTGTAACTAATTTAGTTGGGAGAAGTTCCCACATCAGTAGTTTCTCCATTATCGTAATCGTTCTACGAGTAGTGTATAAAAGTGCTGTCTATATCCGTATTACTGCAATTTCAGACTTTGTCTCAACGAGAAGAGCTTCAAACTCGCCTGCGCCTGCCTTTCGATATTATTACGTTTAATATAGTAGTATATCTGTAATAACTAAATATGTATATATATCGAGTACATTATTCTATATGTACCTATAGATTTGTGTATATAGTAGAGATTCCGTTAGTTATGGATTTAATCAGAGATTACTGGATTATCTGACTCTCGGACCCTTTTTCCTAGTGTTCCAAGTTTTTCAAGTACATACTGTCATAAGTAATCGGTATCTTAAGTGGTATTATATATAAGTTTTAACGATCTTTAACAATATTTGGTGCTAGCTATTCGATAATAAAAAAAAACAAAAAAAAATTTGTATATTTATGGTATGTTTTTGGGTGTATGTTAGATCGTTTACGACATCGATTATAGTAAATTGGTATTGCAAACATTTAGCTTTAGTAATTATCTATATATATATACTTTGTATATATATATAATATATCGATATCGGTGTCGATATCGAATTTATAACATGATATTTTGCAATGATATGGCACGATTAGTTTAGTATCTCAAGGATGTATTTTGTTTTGTGGGTAATATCAATCCCTTTAACTGGGCACCGACAGCAGTTGCCACAGTCGACAGTAGACAGTGGAGACGAGAAGACTTAGAGGCAGCACTGCCACGCCCACTTGTCGTGTGGCTCTTGCCACAATGCCGTAGCCCTGACTGTGTTGCAGCTGATTGAAATTGGGACGCGGATAAATGATGTGCACCGGCGGCGGCTGATCGAATTCATCAAAGAAATTCGGATCATATCGCACATCGTTGGCATCGTATCTGTGATACACAACGCTGGATGGAAAATCATAGCTACTAATCTCCGTCAGCATGTTAAAAAGAAGAGTAACTCTTAGCATATACATATATCGAAGTAGTATTTCCCCCCGGTTCCCATTATTATTATTGGATATAGATTTTCTTTAAGATACTTACACAGGACAGGTGTCCACGTTGATGCCACGGATGGAGGATTTGCCCAGATTGATCTGGCCAGCAGTGTCGCCCTCGACAAAGACAATGCAACCGCTAAAGTTGACGCTATAGCGATTGCCCGTAAATTGCGAAATCTCCGGTATGCCACCTAGTTATTAGAGAGAAAGAGAGAGAGAGAGGTACTTAATCGTGTATCGTGAGCTGGGAAAGAAAAACAGTTGCTTAACTTACCGACAAACACATTGCCTGGCAGGTGCATAGTGTCTTTACCGGTTGGTCGCGTCTCACCCGAATCGGAGATGCGATCGACCTCCAGATATGCTGTGCTCGCCGATCGCTTCACGATGACAATGTGACGATTGCCATCGTTCACTGGCGTATCACTGTTGCGAATCACCGCCTCCTCGCCGTCGAGGCGAAGGGCATACTCCACATAGCCATCGACAACGGCCAGTGCGATAAAGTCCTGGCCGGTGAACTCTTCGCCAGCCTCCTGTCCCCACCATAAGAGCAGACCGTTGGGTTTATTGGTGGAGAAGACGACCACGGCGGAGGTGAACTCTTGATCCACTTCTTCGCTGAACTGTTTGCGATCCAATTCCAGATATCCGTTGCCACGGAACGAGGCATTGAAGCCGATTTGAATGTCTGCGGGAAAGGGGAGAGTAAATGAAAGTTGAGAAAATGTAAACGTTGAAAAAATAATACAAAAGAAAGTCCTATACCAATATCTCGCTTAATTGCGACAAAATATCCTTATACATTTTTTTAGTTTGTTTTTGCTTAGTGTGTTCATTGAGTGACGAATTATTGTGACTATTAAGCAAAACAAAAGGGGAAAATGCATTGTTTCCATTGCAAATGGATGCCGCTAAGTGAATTTTGTGGGTGTTACCTCAAAAAAAAAAAAGAGGACGCAAAAAGAAGTCATCTCAGTGGAGAAAGTTTGTTTAAATTTAAGGTAGTGATGTGTAAAATTATAAGAATAATAAGAATTTAGAGCTCTCTCTGGGTAACATCAAAAATATCTCAATTATAGAAACAAAAAATCGTTGAATAACTTACGATCTTCGCAGTGCTTGCCACTGTAGCCCAGGTTGCAGGTGCAGACAGCCTGTTTGTCCACCTCTTTGCAGGTGCCGCCATTCTCACAAGGCTCATTGGCACACGGAGCACTTTCATAGGGCTGGTGCTCCTCATCGGAACCGTGGCCCGTCTGCTGATCTTGTCCCACCGGCGTCAGCAGATCACCATCGATGTCATTGCCGTCAATTTCATTGAGTTCACCGCAATTCTGCACATTGGCCGCATCGACAACATCCACCAACAGATTCACTGGCATCTTCGAGTCATACAGTCGCGAGATGCAACCATCGAAGCCAGTTGTGATATTCACATCGCGATTGATCTTCACCGTCGCCCGATCATAGCCGCCCACATAAAGTGGCGTCTTCAGCGACAGCGTCCGTGGAGCGCCCGCTGCCTTCGCATGCTGTGGCGCTGCATTGCCCACCTTGAGTATGCTCTCGCCCTGGCGACGCAGCAGCTCGACACGTGTCCAGCGGTGCAGCGGCAGTGGCTCCAGTGATCGCACCACCACCGGCTTGAGGCGTGCCGCCGTATTGATCAGCAGCTCGACGTGACCGTCGCGCAGCACAAGCGCCACGTAGTCGCCGCTGGGCAGCTTCGATTCGGCTGTGTAGAGCAGCACGGCATCTTGGAGGCTTGAGGGACGCAGCGACAGGGTGACGTTGATGCGTGACACACGAGGTGTGCTGTGAATGGAAGAAGAGGAGGAATATTTGAATATTTGATATAGGAAGTAAAGGGTAGCTAATTATCTAACTGGACTTGTTTTCTTTCATATGCCGGAGAGTTCCTAAAGGTTCTTGCAATCAGGAGGCTTTTAAGTGGTGTCTAACAAATCGATTCATAATACACTCAACGATCGCCAGCCTAAACAACTGCTTGAACAACTTTAGCTAGTATTTTAGACTAATATGGAATCATATTTTAGTAGCAACCAAATCGCTTATCTAAGGATAACTGCAGAGGTCGCTGAAGACAGAAGTACGGTTAAAGGTTCTTGCAATTAGGAGGCTTTTAAGTGGTACCTAACAAATCAATTAATTTTCTTTCTCTCTTAATACTCTCAATGATCGCCAGACTAAACAACTGCTTGAATAACTTTAGCTAGTACTTTAGATATGGAATATGGAATCATATTTTAGTAGAAACCAAATAGGTTATTTTATGTTAAGATAACTGCAGAGGCCGCTGAAAACCGAAATACGGCGAAGACTCTTTAGAGGTTCTTCAAATCAGTTGACTTTCAATTGGTGGCTTCCAAATTAATTGACTTTCTTCCTGCCTTAATACCCTTAACGATCGCGAGCCTTATCGAGAACGATCAACTGTTTGAACAACTCTAGCTAGTATTTTAGACTAATATGGAATCAAATTTTAGTAGAAACCAAATAGGTTATCTTAGGATAACTGCAGAGGTCGCTGAAGACTGATGGAAGACTGGTGGCTTCCAAATTGATTGAGTTTCTTCCTCCCTTAATACCCTTAACGATCGCGAGCCTCATCGAGAACGATCGTTAGGAGCTGTAACCCACTCGGACTTACCTGAAAGCTGCGTAGCTATTGCGCTTGAAGTTCAAACTATGCTCGTTCAGGTGTTCGATGTACTGGCAACGATCTCCGGTGCGATTCAGGGGGCAAAGGCATTCCATGTCCAGTTCGGTGTTTTCACAACGTCCGGCTCCACAAATTCCGGGAGTGCACTGAGTGCCAGCGATGGCGCAATTGCGTCCCGTCCAGCCCTGTTGACAGACACAGGTGTAGGCGAGTTCCGTTTGGCTTTCGAGACAGATGCCGCCATTGGCGCAGGGTGCGTTGGCACACGGCTTGCAGCTGGTGATGCCCTCCTTGATCTTGGCCTCCTTCATCAGCTCAACGGTGCGACCCTGGAGTGCCAGGCGACTGATGCAGCCAACGAAGCCGCTCTGCTCGGACACCGCATCGGCCGGCAACAGATCCCAGCTGGGCACTGCGCCAATATACAGATCCTCAATCAGTTCCAAGGGCGGTGTCTCTGTCAGTGTGGGGAATGCCACTGGATGCTGTTCGTCCAGCTGAATGTAGCCATCGCGACGTGATCTATGCACACGCACCGTATGCCATTCATTCAGTTCGAGCGGTTGTTCGGCACGCACCATCAATGGCTTGCCACCGAAATTGAAATGGAATTCCACATTGCGATCCTTGAGGGACAAGGCAATGTAGCCGCCGGAGCCGCGAGTGCGTCCATTGAACAGCAGCAGACCGTTGCCTGTCTCCGGTCGGAAGGTGATCTCAAAGTTGAACTTGAATGATGAGTTCGGCAAGTAGGGGAAACTCATGTAGCTGAGCGGTGTCTGATGGAAGTGCGGTATGGCGCCGGTGGCCACCAGAATGCTTGGATAGTCCACGGACTCACCATCCGCATAGACAGCAGTGCAGATGTAGGTGCCAGCATCATTGGCCTGCACATCGGTCAAATCAAGTTGGTTCTGTAAATGAGAGGAAAACACGAGAAGAGCAAAATTAAAGTTGCGAAATTACTGAAGAAGAGTTTTTTAAACAAACAAAAACAACAAGAAATCAGTAATTTTTAAGAAAACCTAATCAGTGCGGTATTATTCCTAAAATATACCAAAATATTGTACCTAAAATACTAGTATATACTGAAAGTTATATTTGGTATATCGATAATTTGGAAAGGTATATTGAATACTGGAATGTAATATATGTATATATAGAATATTGGTTCTATACACATTATACCAAACATACTACTACAACCAATAAAATACCGAAAGCTACATTTGGTATATTGATTTACCATTACATTCCAAATATATCCTAGAGAAAAATTCGGTTGGTTATGTTAATGGCAAATATTTCTATTTTGAAAATACAAATTGCAAAGTAAAAGTAAAATTTAAATTTAAAAATCAATCTGCAATTTGTATATTCAAAATGATTGTTTATGGTGACTTTCAAATGATTAGAATTTTATTAAATAACAAATAAGAAAGTTACAGTCGAGTGTGCTCGACTGTGAGATACCCGCCACCCATTTTAATAAAGGCAAAATATTGCGGTATCATTTTCAAAATACACCGAAAATACAAAAAAATACTAAAAATATACCAAATGGTATATTTGGTATATCGATATAGTACCGCATTCAAAATATTCCATAGACGGCACAATATACCAGATTGTCGGCCAAAGCAACTCAGACCCCTAGTAAGTAGGCGTTTTTGCCCATACAAAAGTATTTCCTTAATAACTTCCACAATTTTTATCTGATCGCAACCAAATTTTCAAGAATCATAACTACTACAGTAATTATTGTATATACCAAAATTCGCAACTAGCTTTTAAATTAAGCTTGTTATTCGATTTCTTTGATTTGCAGGGGCGGAAGTGGGCGTGGCAAAAATTTGACACAAATTTGATCTGCGTGCAAACATAACAAATGCTGTCAAAAAAAATTATACCTCTATCTCTTATAGTCTCTGAGATCCAGTGTTTCATACGGATGGACGGACGGACAGACGGACATGGCTATATCGTCTCGGCTGTTGACGCTGATCAAGAATATATACTTTATAGGGTCGGAGATGCCTCCTTCTACCTGTTACATACATTTCCTACCGGCACAAAGTTATAATACCCTTCTACCCTATGGGTAGCGGGTATAAAAAGCAGTGTAACTCACATTGAGGATATCGCGTCCGTGCTGCAGTTGTCCATATTGACGGGACCAGCGATAGCTCGGCTGGCGACTGTCATCGGCACCGCAATTGAGCTGCGCATTCTCACCGACCTGGGCATGAACGATCTTGGGGCGTCGCAACTCGTGGGGCTGCTCCTCAATAGCCAGCTCATAGCTGGTGGTATAGAGATCGCCCTTATCCGTGCGGCACTTGCACACATAGTTGCCAGCATCGGCAGCAGTCACCTGAGCGATGACCAGACGATTGCCCACTTGCTGTAGGGAGAGAAGAGTGATAATGAGTTTCAATTGAACAACAATTTAGTGGCAAGTTGACTCACTCGAATATTGTCAGAGAGTGGTGCACCATCGGAACGTTCCCAGATCACATCCGTGTAGCTGTTGTCCGAGGAGTAGCACTCCACTTCGGTGGATTCGCCCACATGCAATTTCGACGATTGCTGATCCAATTTCAAGCTGTAGTCACGCGGGATTATCGGCTCCCTTGGTGGCAGATATTGGGGCGGATAGTTGGCTGGAGTTGTGGCCAGACCCGCTGCACCACCGACCAAAAACCACCACCACCATCATCATCATCATCATCATCACGAGCAGAGAGGGAGATAGAGAGACGGCACACACAGGACACACAGTACAAGCGGAACAATAGAACGGAGATGACGCGAGGAGACGAGAACGACGAAGACGAGGGCGACGACGAAGATGTTTTATTCGGCGTTACGTTCACAATTGGCGACAATTCACAATTGGATGATGCATGGAGTGCAAATTTTGTATAGTGTATATGTGTTCGTGAGTGTATATCGTGTATGTGTTTCGTGTGTGTTTGTGTGTGTGTGCGAGATGAGGCATCGACATGAGGGATAAGATAGTAAAAAATACACAGAGAGAGAAAAAAGCAGTTAGCAAAATTACATGTCAAATATGGCGATTTATACAGATAGTTTTATGCGATGTTTATCGAACGTTTCACGATTGATTGGCCCATCGCTAGAGAGTTGCTAGAGATGGCATAATCATCGTTGTGTGGCTCTGTGTGGGTGTGTTGGTAGTGTATGTGTGGGTTCGATACGCATCACATGCTTTAGTTTGATATATTTCTGTTTTTGTTTTGGATTTGATTTTTTGTTATTTATGTTTTGGAATTTGGAATACATAAAAGGGGTCGTAAGGAAGTTGAGGAGTTCTTTTTTTTTTTTTTGGGAATTAGGAGGGAGAGAGTTGAAGATCGTTGATGCTGATACAGACTAAATTAACAAAAAAATATATAAGTACATAATGATAGTCAACAGAAAGTGGAGAAGAATAATAATGACAAACAGACTAGGGAAAAACACAGCTACATTTTAGACTAATACGGCTACTGGTTCGAATCACACTGAATACAAGAATACGTGTATGTGTATGTTTTTGTGTGCGAAAGTGTGTGTGTGTATGGGATTACAAATGAGTTTTTTTTTTGTGTTTGGCTAATTACGAATTACGCTTCGATTGTTATCGATAATTTGTCAAATTGATGTTTCATGGACATGTAAATCCAGATACTTAAGTATGATACATATACAAATATACTTACATATATTATTTATACATTACAACTAAATACACAATATTATACAATCGCAAAAATCTACAAAATGTTTGCTAACTAATTCAACAATTATTATTATTATTTTGATGGCAATTTTGTTTTTCTTTTTTATTTGTTGGTTTGTCGATTGAAAGATTTTTAGTTTACAAAACGATTTGTTCGATATTTCGTTATTTGTTCTTACGAGTCATATGTGTGTATTTGTGTGTGTGTGTGTATTTGATTTTTTGGCGTATTATTTACAAGAATTTTGATATTTTAATATACACAAAGTAAGAAAGCAACTATTTTTAGTGGGTTAGTACAGTTTGGATACCCACATGCGATTAGATTATAAGGCTTGAGATATCGATATCGATAACGATATCGATTGTTGCTGTGTGTGTTTGTATAGCCCGGGACCAAGTTGCAGTTGTTGTTGTTGCTGTAAAGTTGTGGAAGAGGAACTGGCAAAGCATTTTTGTGTTTGTGTCTGTGTTATCGATAACGATTACGGCAGTGTATCGATTGTGTTATCGCTACCATTACGACTTACGAACTACGAAACACCGGCGTTCTACCCTGTTGTTGCAATCGATAACTTTAGTATCGATAATTTGTTGTCGATAACTTATCGATAGTTGTGTTGTGGTTGCTGTTGCAATTGCAGTTGTTGTACTTGTTGCTGTTGTTGTTGAAACGTGAGTTGAGTGCAAATCAAATTCAAAGAGCAGAGACAAAACAAAGATAGAGAAGATAGCCAGGAAAAAGTGATAGAGAGAAAAAAGAGAGAGAGTGGAAAAAGAAAAGAATAGCGGGAGTGTAACAAGAAGGAGAGGGAGACTAAAAGTGAGACAGCGATAGGATTAAAATAAAAAAACAGCTGAAGCTGGAAAAGTGGGAAAAAAAAGAAACTCAAGACAAACCGAAGCTTTGGCTCAGCATTTCTTGTTGCACAACTTGTCGTTTCCTCGTCCTGTCGCGTCGCAGCTCCTGCTTCCACATTTTATGCTTGTCGCTTGCGCTTCCTTTGTTGCCCTTGCCATTTCCATATCCGTTTCCGTTTCCGTCTGCGTTTCCGTTTGCGAATTGTGGTTGACTCTTCTTCCAGCGTTTGAAATTGTTTCCTCCTCCTCCTCCGCCTCCAGCTGCTGCTTTGTTTGTTGTCTTGCTGCCAAAATCACGCGTGCAGTTGAACTCATCCGAGTGATCCGTGCAGTCATAGATGCCATCACAGACCATGCTCGATCTCACGCACGTATGCGGATGCGAAACGCACTTGAAGTCATTCGGTTGGCACACATACGAGATGCTGGGGCCACGAGCTGGAGCCACTGCTGATGTTGCCAGCGTTTTGCTTGGCGTCATTTGCTTAAGTTTGAAATCTGTGTTTTGCATGTTGCGACAAATGTTTTTGTTTTTTGGGCGGTATAGTTCACGTTCGTTTTTTTTTTGTTTGTTTGTTTGTTTGTAGAGAGCATAGTACAAGAGCATTAGCATATTCTTTGACGTCTATTTAACACTTTCGCCACGGTTAGTACAATACTAGTGGTTGAATTCCCGTCACAACTGCTTCAAATCGCATATCACGTATACGAACCGTTTGCCAAGTAACCAGCATGCATTTAATGTGTGTTCGTCAACTGTTCTATGTGTGTGTGCGTGTGTGTGTGTATATGTGTGTGTGTGCGGGGAAATTGCAATCTCACTACAACTAAAAAATACTAAATACTCAGTACAAAAAAATACCAACTAATTGCAAGCAATTTCAAGGAAACTGTGGAATGTGATTTGATTTGATTTGATTTTAATAGCGTGAATAAATTGGCACGTTTTGTGGCACTTTCGTTAAATCTTTTTTGTATACACAGATCGTAGGACTAGTGTTAGGCTTGATAACGGCATTACAGGGCCAATAGATGTACATTATTTGTACAATGCACAAAAAAAGAAATTAAAATAATCAAAGTTGGTAGTGTTATAATAATAATCATAAACAAAAACGAGATAACATTGATAGTGGGTTAAGTAGCAAAAAAAAAAATTTATAAAAAATGGCCAGAAAATAAATCATAAGCAAAACAATAATAATCGTAATAATAATCAAAATAATAATGATAATCGCAAAAGATACTAGTAAATATGTTCTTGGGCTTTAGCATGATTAACGGGCGATATCGGCAACACACCTGCGCATATAAATAAAACCATGCAGGGATAATCGTGGCGGCCATACACACTTGTTGTGTACTTTTTTTCTAGGGTATTTCAATTGATTGTTGTTGTTGCGGTTGTTGTTGCAGTTGTTGTTGCAGTTGTTGTTACAGTTGGTTGGTGGTTGGTTGATTGGTTGTTGTCGCAGTTGTTGTAGTTGTTGCCGCATATATCATATATATATATATATTGTGTATATAGTATAGGGTTTATACCATGCATATACATGAATATATATATGAATTGTATGGATTATGTGTACATGAGCATATATCATTCAGATTCAATCAGATTGGTATTGTTGTTTTTTTTTTGTTTTTTTTTTTTTTTGGTATTTTATCATTTGCAAAGCGCACGAAATAAATATATATATATTTTTATATATGTGTGTGTATGTAATATTGTTTTTGTTTTTTGTATGTTTTGCATTTTGCACAAGCGCACATGTAAGAAAGAGAGAGAGAGAGACATAAAGAGGGAGAGAGAAGAGAAAAAAGCAGTAAAGAAAGAGAGAAATAAAATATATATATGAAATCATTTGATGTGTACCATTTGAAAAGGATTTCTGACCTATCCAGAACTAATGTAATTCATAATTTGTTTTTCACTTTTCTTTTTTTTTCAATTCTTCTTTGGCAGAGCAGAGCTAATTTGAAACTTGACGATTTTTTTTTTGGTATTTTGAATTTGAATTTCAGAATGAATATAGAAATTGATTGCTTTGCCAATATTGTTTATAGTTTTTGCTTTGAAACTGATTTTAAGTTATTCAAAGGTATAAAATACAAATAGATGATTATCTAAACATTTTCAACTTTCGAGATTATTTACAATAGATTAATATGTGTACAAATATTTGCTTGTTTTGTACATTGATCACAAAAAATATGGTATTTGGAATTCACTTTATTATTACATACATTATTTTTTTTTGGTTTTTGCATATTTTTTTTAATTATTTGTTTTTGTTTATTTTTTTTTGTGAAGTGCGAGTGCTGCTTGTGTGCAAGTGAAATAGGTGAGAGATCGATGAGAACATCAAAAAGAGAAGAATGTGCAGTGCAGTGCAGTGTTTTTTTTTTATTATATATTTTTTATATTCATATTTTTGTTGATTGATATTGTAGTTATGTTGATTAAAGACACTTGAGAAATTGTAGTTTTTCTCACGCCGTTGAACCATATTTAGGGTGGTGGGAAAAATGAACAAACACCAGAACAAGAAACGACAAAGTGAACACGTATCCAACACCAATATATATAAAAAAAACAAAAATTAAGGGTGGCCCAATAATAAATAAATACAAACAACAGACACAAACTCAAAAATCAAAAAGATGGCAAACTTCGATATATCAAAGTTGGAAATATCCTTGCAGAGGTTTCAAAAAAAAAAAAACAAAAACTATAGCATTATTTTAGGATGAAGCAAAAAAAGTTCTTAACTTTAAGCAGACAGACAAAAAATGGTATTTTTTTTTAGTATTTAATTTAGTATCTCCCTTGCAAGAACATTTTTTTGGTACTAAAAGAAACATTAATCAAAATGTTAATATTTAACGAAATAAAAAGAATATATTACAATTGTTTGCTTTACACAATTTGATGTTGTTGTGTAAAATATGTTTGTTAATATTTTGGTTTTGTTTTTTTTTTTGTTGTTTTATTTTTCACTTAGTGGATTTTGCTGGGACTTAAAATGTATTGTATTAGATATGGCAGCCACTTGTAAGCTTAAAAATTTAAAAATATTATCAATATGTGTGTTTTATGCTTATGTCGAATGCTCTTCAATTGCATTAAATATGAAAACAAAAAGTATCGTGTGTTTTTACATATAAAGAGAGTTAATCGATATAATTGAATTGAATTCATTGTGTGTGTGTGTGTTTTTTTTTGGCATTTCTTTCTCATTGCATTTGTAAGTTTTGTGTGTTTCACTTAAGATTAAGGATTTGAAAATTTGAAAAGTATCGAAAAAATGGCTGCATTGGGTGGGTGCTTTTTGATTACTTGAATTTTTTTAGTATTTTTTTTTTTTTTTTTGTTTGGTTTGGTTCTTCGAGGCATGCATTGGGCAGTATATAGTTGGTAATTATCTTTAGCTTTCTGTTGAAACAGATTTTTCGTTTTGTATTTTACAAGATGAAGTTATCTTGGGGCAGTTAATTGTTAAAGAGTTTTGACACCATCACCAGATTTGTTCTTTTTCAGATACTTATAAGTACATATAGATACAGATAAAAGTTTTTAGGTGTCTGTGTGTGTTCTTACATTTCAGAGAGTTACAATTGTTAGTGGCTTTCTGTGTGTGTGTGTGCGTGTGTTTGGCTTATTGTCATATATACAAAGTGTGGTTTTGTGCCCTAAACCCGTTTCCGTATCCATTCCGTTTCCATTTCCGCTTCCGATTACATTATTCTTTTCGGTTGTTTTTTTGTTTTTTGTATTTCTTTTAACTCGCTTGTGAACTGTGTATGTGTATGTATGTGTGAGTGAGTGTTTGTGTGTATAAAGTGAAGGGATAGTCAAGATACTTTGGTAGTTTTCTCAGCTCGCGTATTTACAGAGTGACTGAGTTTTTATCGGGGGGGTTCTGAGTATATTATTTATAAGGATTGAGTGTGTGTGTGTGTGTGTGTTTAGTCAAAAAACGTTGCTAGATATACACATATGTACATACATACATATACATATGGATACAAATACAGTTACAGCATAAGGAGCAAGATATAGTAGATATATAGTATATAGAGATACAAAGAGATGTTGATAAAAGAACAAAGTAAAATCAGCGAGCGAGCGAGCCTTTCATCTTTCAATCTGCTCTGAATAATATTGCCAACAAAAGCCTAATTCTTCTTTGGTATTCTCAATTTTGCCTTCTTTCGATCCTCTTCCTTTTTGGTTAAATTTTTTTTTTGTTTTTTTTTTTGTGTTTTTGATTTTTTAAGTTTTAGAAATTCTCTTGTCTGAGAGCTGGTCTAACACTTTGACGTAAGAATCGTATATAGTATATATATAGTTTTGGGATTGTGATTGTGTGTATGCGTGTGTGTGTGTGTGTGTGTGTGGTGTGTGTGTGTGTGTGTGTGAGATAAGAGATATTTCTGTTCTGCTGTTTCGCATTGTCAGATATGACATTTGTGACACAACTGACACAATTTGGACTGGCGGGAAGGAGGAGGTGGAGGGGTCTACTCACTTAGTACACGCAAATCAACGGAGGTCTGTGGCAAACGCTGATTGTTCTCCAAGTCATACGAGTCGCAGATGAAGCGACCGCTATCCTCGATGCGCAACGAATTCAGGATCAGAACTTGGCTATCGGGACGCGCATCGCGAGGCAGTGGTTCATTATCCTCACGACGCCAATTGAACTGCAATCAAAATCGAATTCAAATTCAATGTTTGGGAACGGGGAATGTGGAAATGAAAATGGAAACTCACCTGAATGTTATCGCTGTGTGGCTCACCACGTGATGTTGTGACACTGCAACGCAACTGAATGCTTTCGCCCTCGCGTCTCTCCTGCAGCTGCGATTGCGGCTGCGCCTGATAGTTGGGACGTCGCACCACAACCTGGGCATTCTTGCTCACATTGCCGAACTCGTTGGAGGCCGTGCAGCTGTAGCCGCCAGCATCGGCTGGCGTGATGGCCTCAAAGCGCAGATATGGTCCATCGATGTAGACAGAGCTAAACGAGTGAAATTATGAAGCATCATAATAAGTTGCATCAAAGTATGGAAAACAAGTAAGAAGACTAGAGTGAAGTGTGCTCGACTGCGAGATACCAGCTGACCATTTTGAATAATAGTAAAATAGTATAGTATTCATTACAGAATATACCAAATTCATATACCACAACAATGTTGAAAATATACCAACAACTATATTTGGTATATTGATATAGTAGCACATGCTAAATATACTATAGAGTCAGAGATAGAAATATACCAGATTATCACCGAACGCAACTATGACCCTAGATGTGCTAGGTGTTCATACAGACGGACGGACAGACAGACAGACGGATAGACGGACATGGCGATATCGTCTTGGCTGTTGAAGCTGATCTAGAATACATATACTTTATAGGGTTGGGAATGCTTCCATCTGCCTGTTGCATTTCCTGAACGCACAAAGTTATAATACTCTTCTACCCTATGGGTACCGGGTTTAAATCCAAATGAAGAGTTTAACTTTAGTGGTTTTGTTACTGCACTTACCTGGGCAATGGTCGATTATTGTCGGTGGTCCAGTGCACGTCCTCGGGTCTGGCATTGGTCACCTGGCAGTAGATGGCGACGTTGCGATCGGGTTCGACCTCAAGCGGAATGCTGGGATGGAATGTGATCTGTGGCAGTGGCAACAGAACCAGTTCACGATCGAAATGGGCAACGATATAGCCACGTTGATCGACGGCATTGCAGCGGTAAGTTCCCAAATTCAGTTGCGTCACAAATGTGATTTGCAAAGTGTTTTGCTCGGAGCGAACATTGGGCTGCATTGGCTGACCATCGGCACGCACCCAATGGGTTTGGCCATAGGGACGCAGATCGCAGCTGAATGTCACATTTTCGCCAATATTCGTATTGTAGATATTGTCGGCGCTTGGCTGCTGTTGCCTGTTGTCATAATCATCGGGATGATCAACTTCGCCAATAGCTGCAAAATGTCCCAGAAGGTTAATCAATTGTAAAGTGAATGAAATTACATATGTGCTGGGACTTACGATCGGGAATATCACCACGCTTCTGCTGCACAAAGATGCGAATCGATTGCTCATCGCTGCCAAACTCATTGGTCGCCTCGCACTTGTAATCATTGGCATCGGAAGCACGCACCGAATTGAAGTGCAAGAACGCCTGATTGCCATGATAGGCATTGGCCTGGATTTCCTGTGTATCGCGCGTCTGGTGGCCATCGGGATAGATCCAGCGCACCGAGGGATTCGGATAGCCGCTAGCCGTGCATATGATGTCAACCTCATCGCCGACGGTGTAATGTCCCGACGTGCTGTCCGCGGTGATCGTGACCACCGGACGCTCCACCACACGCAGTGTTGTCACTGAGCTGACGCGACCCACGGAGTTCTCGGCGACGCACTCGTAATCGCCGGCATCGGCAATTTGGATGTCATCAAAGCTGTTGCAAGATAGAAACATAAACAATAATATATCGATCTATCTATCAAATTTACTATCGATGTCGATTGTACTTACAGCACGTAGCCCTCGGCCTCGACGCGATGACGTGGCGATAGCGGAGCACCATCGACACGACGCCATTGTACCGTCGGCGCGGGAATTCCAGTGCCCGTACAGTAGAGCATTCCCTGTGATCCAACCAGAGTCGGTTGCGACGGTGAAATGTCAACGCTCGGAGACTCCCGAGCTGCAAACAAGTAAATTATCGTTGTTGTACAGATTAGTATTAGGATCAGACTGTGCGGACCTGTCTTATTACCGACTCCATTCTTATGTGCTTTTTTTGTTTTGGTAGTTGTTCAAATTTCATTTAAAACATTATAATTATATATATGATTTGGAGACAAATTTAAATATACATTACATTACCCAACATTATTGTTTAATAGAGTGAGGGAAAGCATCCGAAAGAAATAGAGCAAAGAGAAGTTTTTAATGCAACTATTACGGGTACTTTGGCTTTGGTTTAAGTTTGAACAAAAAATATATTTGCTGGATAAATAAATTTGAATTTTAAATAAGTAATTTAAATATTTTTACATTGCAGAATTCTCAATTGAATTTGTTTGTCTACAAATTCAGCATTTCCAGTAAAGTTTTCATGGTCTTCCGCTTATTGCCTTTTAAAAGACTTTCTATACTTAGTTTTTAGAAGCCATCACAATAAGTAATCAAGTACGTTAAATAATCGAACTAAAGTTTTAAGTAATCAGTCAGTCACGTATAGAAATCTTTTTTTTAACCAAAACGAATACTCAATTAATAAGTTCAAAGAAAGTTAAAAGAAAAAAAATTATAAATGAAGTATTCACTTACGATCAATATCGATACTCGCGCGAACTTGATCTTGGCCATGGGCATTCTCAGCTATGCAGAGATAGAAACCACGATTCTCGATCCTGGCGTTGATGATGCGCAACACATTGCCGGTCTGATGGACATTCGATGCGAGCTGCTCATTGATCTTGGTCCATTTGATGGTCGGGTATGGAGAGCCGCTTGACTCGCAAGTGATGCTAAAGTCGCTGCCCTGCACAATCGTGTTGGCCTCGGGGAAGCGCACAATAACGGGTGCAATGCTAACAAAGAGAAGAGAGAGAGAGTTAGAGATAATAAAACAAAATAATGATGCGTTAGTACACCTACCCATCGCCAGAGGGGGGCTGCTGACGTTGCTCAATGTAGACGCGAGCATCCTCAGTGTAGTTGCGTTGACTGCGCAGATCGATACCGACACACGTGTAAATACCGGAGTCCCGAGCGGTGGCATCACGGATCTCTAGCGTGTCGCCGCTGATGATGATGTTGCGCTGTTGCTGGGGATTGAGCGGATAGCTGTCGTGCAGCCACTCGTAGTGCAACAAAGCGCCGCTGGTCGATTGACAGGTGAAGCGCACAGTGTCACCGGCTTCGCCATTGTAGTCCTCGGGCTGAATGTAGACACGTTCACGGGGTGGCGGTGGCACTGGGGCATTGCCACGCACATAGATCTGCACGTATTTCTCATCGCGATCGTATTGATTCTCGGCGGTGCAACGGTATTGTCCTTCATCGGATTTGCGAGGCGATTCGAAGATCAAGCGACCGCCATCGGTGCGAATGTGTCCATCGGCCTGGCCATCGACGCGTGTCCACTTCACTGAGGGAGCGGGATTGCCATCGACCTGGCAGGTGATCTCGTATGCTTGATACTCGTCAATGGTCACCGTGGATGGCAGATCGATGATGCGAGCGGGGGAACGTTGCGATTGTTCTGAGGGAGCAGCAAGAGGAAGGGACAGAGAGAGTTAATCAGTCGAGGGAATTTACTCACAGTCGGTTGAAAACAAAATAAATTAAAAAAAGAGTAGAACTAAAAAGAATTTCAATTGAATATAATATGGAGGGTCTAAATTATTTCATTTAGAAGAACTAAAATGGATTGATTTAAAAAATGTTGAAAATAAAAAAAAATCATTAAAATCTTGAACATTTGTTAATAATATATATGTGTATATCAATGTATACTTTGGCGAACCTTTTGTTTTAAAAATAAAAGTTAAATATAAAAAAATTATATTTTTCAAAAAGACTAAGTAAAGACAGCTTGAATTCAATTAAAATCAATATAAAGGTAGTCTCCTAGTTAAAATTATTTGATTTCGAAAAATTAAATGTTTTTGGAAAAAATTTAAAAATTATATTTAAAATTAAGGAAAATATAGGTAACGAAAATCCTAAATATTTAATTTAAATAATGTGTTACGTTTAATAAAAAATACTTGAAGAACATAAAAAAATGCTACTACTCAATTATTGTATCTAGTAAAAATTAGTTGAGAAGCTTTTGCTACCATAGCGAGCCAACATTTCTTTGGCATATCCTTTGAGAGCCGCATTCAGGTGATACACAAAAAGAGTTTTCATTACAGATTTAGCACTGATGTGAGGAAATTAAGAATCTATAAGACTTACGTGTCACAGTGATCGAGACACTGTCCTCGAATGTATGCGAGGTCTGATTGTTGATTGCTCTGCAGGTATAGACGCCAGAATCGCTCAATTGCAGCTGGTGGATATAGAGATCACCGCCATTGACTTCGGCGTTCACTGGCAGCAAACTGTTCTGCTTGTACCAGCTGACGACAACAGGATCCTACAACAACAAAAAGTAACCGCAAATGTTATAGTAAACAAATGTAAAATGATCTGAAATCACTTATATATAGTACACTCACATTATTCCACTTCATGCGACCGCTGCACTTAAGGGAGACAGATCCACCCACTGGCATAATCGTGATCTGGGGCTTCGAGATCGACACAATGATCTGGGTGCGAATATTTGGTAAGTCTGTTGGGGTTGGTTCCGGGCTGCCATTGTCTGATGGCGATGTGGAAAATATATACATACAAATAAACGATTAGTTCAACTATATTTGCTACAACAAAACGAAATACCAGTTAACATTCTCAACTTTTTACTATCGATTGTGTTAGTGACAAAAATAAACGAGAAAGGTTTCACGATCGAGGTCAAGTGTCAATCGGAAGTTGTTGTTGGAAGTAGGTTCTATGTACTTTTTAGATACACATTCAGCATGGGGTAGGTAAACATATATTTTATTTCTTTCTAGTTCAAACTAAGACTGTGACTTAAGTGAATAAAACGATCACAGTGTTACCCAAATAAATTAAACTACGACAGATTATTTAAAGCTGATTTGGTCGTAGAATTGAGTTAGTTGCAGCAGAGGGAGATATAGAGAGACACAGAGTGATCTACAGAATCCAAAGTTGTCATAATTATCGCCTGGCCTAGAGAACGAACTAAACACAAAGTTATTGAACTACTCTAAATACAGAGAGTATATTAAAACACACTTAAAGAAATAATCAATACTATTTCAATTAAACAACAACACAAGTTTTGCAATTTTCAATTGCTGCTGGAATGAAGAGCAATCGCTCCTCTCGAAGGAAAATGCGAAAGTGACTAAAAGGTAGAGCACACAGTCATATCATATTCCCAACATCGATTTCGTTATCCAATTTGTCTGAATTTAGAAAAATAACTTCCATACAAATGGTATAGTTCCAATTATAAATTCGAGTAAAATCGGAATTGGGAATGATTACTAAATTTAGCTACGAAGGAGTTGAGGAAAATGTGGTTGAATTACTGAAATGTAACTCATAAGATATCGTAGTGAGGGAATTAGA
Source organism: Drosophila albomicans (assembly GCF_009650485.2). Taxonomy (NCBI): domain Eukaryota; kingdom Metazoa; phylum Arthropoda; class Insecta; order Diptera; family Drosophilidae; genus Drosophila; species Drosophila albomicans. Next base: position 18,547,110 of record NC_047627.2, read on the forward strand.
GGACAGACATTAAAAGTAAAGGGAATTAGATCTCAATTGTGACGAACATATAGTACATATTAACTATGCTATGTATGTATGTGTGTAGTTGGTTTTCGTTTTTTGCAGTGTACAGGTAAGTTTACAAAAGTAAAGAGACATAGAGTAAAATAGAGACAGAGACAGAGAAGGAGCGATAGTTGTTGTTGTTTGTAGAGTTTGAGTTTGAATCGCTCGATTGATTGGTTTGATTGATTGATTGACTGATTGATGGGGTCGCGAACCTCGCAGTTGGCAGCCATTGCGCAGTTTCGTAATTTTTCCTATGATTCTATTGTCCTTATGTATCATCAGTGTGTCATTGTATGATATTGTCTCGTTGGGCGCAATATCGAAAAGAAAGCCATTGCAACAGAATCCCCCGATTGAATCGCATATCTTGGGCGGTTCTTCAATAATGCGAGATGTGTCTAGAATGTGGATGGATTGGATGGTTTTGTTTTTTGTTGTGATGATTTGTCAATTTGTTGTCGGTTTGATGATTGAATTTGTTTGTTTTTTTTTTTCATAAATTTCAAAATAGATTTCAATGACAGATTTTTGGGGTAGGGTAGGAAGACAGGCGGATGTATGAATAAGAAAACAAAGTTCAAAAAGAATGTTGAAAAATTGTATAAAAAGTGACATCGCAGCGCGCTTAAAAGTAAAGTTCAGAAGGAGAATGGGCTTGGGGCGTTAGGATAAGGTGAAAATGTCGTTGGGGGGCTCAAGTGCTTGGGAAGGATAAATGTGTGTAGTTCTATGTGTTTGTTTTTCTTGGTGGTGGTACCTCATGTCTTCAGGAATCTACTGACTGGCTACTCACCGTATTCCGTGCAACGATCGCCGGTGAAACGTGGCTTGCACACACATTCGGGATAATCGCTGTTGCCCAGATGACAACTCTGGGTGTTATCCTTGTGGCATGGACACGAGACGCACTGATTGTTCGCAGCGCGATAATGCAAGGGGGCGCAACTCTCGCACGAGTTGCCAACATAGGCGGCAGGACACTGGCATGTCTCAATGTCGACAGCATGCTCGGCACCGGGCTGAGCACGATCCACGGACACTTCGAGGGTAACATCTTGAATGGACGTCCTGGTGGTGGGTATCTTGGGTGTGGCACGAATGAGCAGATGCTCCACGTTGGTCAGCACACTCATCACATCACTGCGCGTGGCAGGCACCGCGCGACCCGAATCCAAACGCTGCCATTGCTCCTCCTCGCTGAGCACAACGCTGTATTGATCGCTATGCGAGAGCTCGGCAGGTCGTGACCAAATCAAACGAATACCGTTGCCAATAAGAATGACATCGTTACCGGGCTGATACGCGGCAAAAGATTCGGCATTCAGGGTGTAGTTGAGAGCGCCGCCATAAGCATTCAATTGATTGCCTTGTACATTGCCGCGCAGACTCCAGTATTTGGTCGCATATGAGGGGTACGAATAGGTGTACTTATTGTTGGGTACATCCTTAGTCAGGTTGTCTCTGGTCATCTCCTGGCCATCTTCGTTGGTGATCAGCGCTTGGTTGCTGATGAAATCAACGGCGATCAGTTGGCGATAGAGCGACGCTGATTGACATTGGGTCGACTGGCCGGAACAGAAGCATTCCTTGCAACCGTTCGGGGTGTAAAGCGACAGCCCGAAGGTACCATCGCGACACTTGTCACAGCGGCTGCCAACCACATTCGGTTTGCATTCACAGTAGCCGTCGCGACAGCTTTGGGTGCCATCGCTGTTGCAGTATTCGCATCTCCTCTGATCGTCGGGCCTTGGCGGTGGTGGCTGTGGCTGTTGTCCGTTGCTATCGGGCTGGCAGTCATAGGATGAGCCGCGTGTGGCATCGCCCACATAGCCAGCGGCGCACTGTTCGCAGTTCTCGCCTTCGGTGTTGTCAGCGCAGTTCTGCAATGGGGGGAAGAAAATGAAACGTTTTAACGGACTATATTTAAGTACTGGTCGAGTACATTAGGTCGTGTTAGACCCTTCACAGTTAATCGGAGACCGTTTGAACTCCAATAAAAACTTCTACAAGAACTATAACTATTTTTTAGTAATTTAAATAAAATAAAATTTAATATAAAATAGCTTTGCTTACCAGACATTCGCCAGTCTCAGCATCGCACTGCGACGAGTGACCGTTGCATTCGCAGGGTTCGCAAAGACCGAGATAGAGACCCTCCTCGGGATTGCGCTTGTAGCCAGGAGCACAGCGTTCGCAGGACAGACCAATGTAGCCCTGAGGGCAACGGCATTCCTCCACTTCAAAGGCGCGGGGTGCACCCAGATTGGTGGACGTGGCAGTGTCGAGGGTGACCTGCTGGAGGGCGCCCTCCTTGGTGCTGGTGGTGTACGTGGCCTTGATGTAGATAGAATCGATTTTACTGAGGGCCATCAACAGATGCTCGCGATTGGCCACCTGACCATCGCTGCGATGCCAGGCACTCTCAAGGATGGGAACGGCATACGAGCTGGATTGGCTGGGGTTAACGGCAGACTTGCGATAATGGATGAGCGTTAGATCTTCACCACTCTTGATGACCACATCGGGTGCATTGTTGCGGGACATCAGACCACCAGGCAGTGGACTGTAGCTGACCGTGTAGCTGAGACGGCCGCCATATGCAGTAAGTTTGTTTCCCAAGAATGCAGCGGGCAGACTCCAATATAACGTATCCGAGCCGTAGTCCGATTCCGAATAGAACGAGATGCTGGTCTGTGCCGTCACGAAGGGCACAGTTTCGGGTGCGGTTTGGGTGTAATCACGCACCAGCTGGAAGCCATGTGGCACAGAGGAGCGTCCAAAGCTGCTGGTCACCTGATCGCGATACCATGAGGTACTGTCACATTCGGTCTGCAGACCGCTGCAGAAGCACTCAATGCAACCGGTGAACGTGAATGAATTGAGATGGAAACTCTTGGGTGCGCAGGTGTCGCAACGCTCGCCGGTTACCAGCGGCTTGCATGTGCAGCTGTTTTCGCCCACATGATAGGTGCCCTTGTCGTTGCACGTAGATTCGGGTATCTTGCGACAGTTGCCGCCGGGTATCAATGGGTTGCCCTGATAGCCAGCCGCGCAGGCCTCGCAGCGGCGACCCGTGTAGCCTTCGTGGCACTTGCAGCTGACATCGCCGTCGGGACTAAGTTCACAACCGCTGGCAAAGTTATTGCTGCCACTCTGGGGGCAGGGGCATTCGCGACATGCGATGCCACGACGTGGGTCACCGTAGGTGCCGGCGGGGCAGGGTTCCGGTACGAAGGGCACACAGTGTCCCAGCCAGGGGCCGCCAGGTTGACGCACGTAGCCAGGGGCGCAGGTCTCGCACGAATCACCCACATAGCCGGGAGGACAGTTGCATTTCTCGACCAAGGAGGCGCTTCCCAGACCCTGATCCGAGGTGCCAGCTGAGTCCATCACAATGTTAACTACCTCCACTTCTCGTGCCACGGTATCGATGTAGCCCAGGCGAATCAAAACATTGTCCACATTGGCCAGAATCATCATGATCTCCTCACGCGTCGCCTTGCGTCCATCGGGCTTCAGCCAGTTGCCGGGCAGGAAGGGAACCTTCACCTTATTCGAGAGATTGGGTTGTGTGCCAACACTGTGCGTGAGGGTCAAACGATTGCCGGTGATGATGACATCGGGTCCAAATACTTGACGTCCATTGCCGAAATAGCTGACCTCGTACTTGAGCGAGCCGCCATAGGACTTGAGCTGATTGCCCATGTAATCGCTGGGCAATGCCAGGTACGGTGTTTGGCGACTGTTGTACTGCACATCGGAGGCACGGAACTGCACGCCATGATGCAGATTGAGCACATTGTGTCCGGGCGATTCATTGATCACGATCTCGTGGTAGGGACTCAGCTCGACGCTGACGACACGATTCGCCTGAATTGGCGGCTGGATTGCATAGATGAAGAGATTGGCGCTGTCACAAGAACTAGCGACACCGAAGCAGAAGCATTTGATGCACTCCTCGCTAGAGCGTGCCAGCATATTGAAGAATCCTGCCGAGCAGTATTGATTGCGATCGGGTGTCACCTTCACGATCGTATCGGGAGTGACAAAGTGTGTGCCGCGTGTATTGATGATTTCACACGAGTATGCACCGCTATCCTCGTGACGCATATCGGGACAATAGAGTTCGCCGCGACCATTGTTGCTCTTCGATGTACACTTGTCGGGAACATGACCCCAGTTCAGACGCCACACAATTGTGGGCACTGGCACACCGGTGGCTGTGCAGGTCAGTTCCAAGGGTTGACCCTCGAGCAGGGATTGCATTGGAGGCGGTGGACGAATGGGCACAGGTTCCACTGAAAGAAAGAGTTAAATATGATGAGTGTTAGTTATGAAAATTTCTTCACTTGCATTTTGCAAAACTTACTGCAACCGATTTCATCGCTGCCATCGCGACAATCGTTGAGATCATCACACTGGAAGCTCTTGGGTATGCAATGGCCGCTGGAACATTGGAATTCATTGTAGCGACAGGGAGCGCCACTTGGTTCGGGATCACACGATTGCTCATCGGAATTGTCACCGCAATCGTTTTCACCATCGCAACGCCAGGTGCGTTCCACGCACTTCTTGTTGCTGCACAGGAACTGATTGGGTTGACAACGACGTCCTTGGCTGCAGCTGTGCTCGTCGGAGCCATCGGAACAGTGGGGAATGCCATCGCAAACGTTGGACTTGTCAATGCACTCGCCGTTCATGCAAGTGGCCTGATATTCGCTGCAAGCTGTCGGTGGACGATCGTGTCCGAGATCGTTAACTGCAAAGAGAGTTGACCCAAAAAATGGAAGGGATTAATGGAGGAATTCTCTCTTGTTGATGGTTGCTCCAAGTTTCCTGTAAACACGCTTACCCAGTTCGTTAGCCAGTAGCGGCGTTAGCAATAAGAGAAAATAGGTAACGTATATTAATTACTATATTTAGTCAACTAACAACTAGCACTGAACGTACATAAATCAGAGAGAGAAAAAGAAAAATAAATTGTAGTGAATATAAAATACAGCTATTGAATAATATTTGACTCGGATGCAAAGCATCAATTATGCATTTGTATTTGTAATTATAAGTCAAGTATTCACTTTTACACTGTAATTTATATATCTAGTTTGTATAATTATTAAGTATTATATATAAAATACTTAACAAAATAAAAATTTGAAATTTGATTGAAAGTTTGTTGTGGAAAAGATTGTTAAAGCCATTTGTATAGCAAAAACTGCAAATATTTTTGATCATCGATAATCTGATAAATACTTTTTATAAGAAATTTTAAGATTCAACTTTCAAGATTCAAATAATTTGAATTATTCCTTTTTTTATAAAAATTTTAATTAAAATAAAGATTTTCTACAATTTGTATCTCCTACCTAGACCAAAGAACTCGAGATCTATATGTGGCACAGTGCCATATTTGATGCGATTCGATTTGGGCTCCTCGTATTTGTGCTGACCCCAAGCTGCAGTTCCATTGGATAAAACATATCGAAATTCACACCCAAACCCGAAAATTAAAAACAGGATCTACTTACAGCGTTCGACAGTCAGATGAACGGTAACCTGTTGGCCCTGCACGTAGTTGGGATAGCCGACAGCTTCACACACATAAGTGCCAGAATCCTCCACCTGCAAAAAGTAAAAATCAAAAAGGTTAGTAACACACTCATTCATTAATATATGGTATACTCGATACTTACGCGAATGTTAGGAATTTCTAGACGTCCGTTCTTATCGGTGAAGCCAACGGGCAAAGGACGACCGCCGGGACGTGACCACCTGACCTTGGCGCGAGCTGGACCCTCATCACGACAACGGAAGATGACCTCGCGACCTGTACGTTGCCAGAAGAAAGCATTAGCCACATTCGTATACAACAAGGTATTCTAGGGATAGCATAGCAATAGATCTGCGGGATTTCATACAATCGCTGTGAAGGGATTTTTTGTGGGTGTTGTGTTTGGATAATCTAACAAGCTAACTGGTAGCTTTTTCTATCGGGAATTTACATAGTAAGTACTACAAAGTGTGCTGACAATAATAAATTTCGACACAGAATATACAACGTCGAGCCGAGCCAATTTGTTTTGTTGCTGGTGCTGTGCTGTACTACACTTATATGGTGTGTAAGTATGGTGTGTAGTTAGGTCAACTTACCCTCCCTAATATATCCTGCAGGTATTTTAATTGTAATAGGTTATGGCATTGTATTTTTTTTTTGTTTTGGTTGGGTTAAGCATTTAAAAGTAATGGTAGAACATTATGTAGAGTAGAAGAAACATACGAGTAGAACATATATATATATAGATTTTCTTGTAGGTATAAACATAAAACGTTAAACTCTTCCGCAATGCCTTGCAAACTAGTCTAATTTAAATTTATCTTATTTTTTTTTGTAGATGCAAGGCATTCTTTTTTCTTGAGCTTTCACTGCCACGAACAGTAATTTAAAGGAGATAGTGAATTCCTGATTGGATTTACTTACTTTCTTTGATGATCTGGCTATTGGGATATGTCTTCAGGTTCAATTGATTATTACGTCCAGTCGATTGAGGTTCTTGAGCTGTTAATAATAAATATAAAAAAACAGAGTGTTAGCTTCCCATCGAATTGCATTTTTAGTTTATTTTCCATATTCTTTTTTAGCATAGTCTACTGCGTGATTAGCCTTCCCGATTAGTAGCTACTGAGGTTGGTTAGTTTCAAGATAGACTCTGGGGTGATTTTGCTGTGGTTGTGGTGTTGGCTGGTGCTTGCAATGGTGATTGTAGTACTCGTTTGTAGTGGGTTTCGTACTGGCACCGATTACTTTTGGGCTGGGGTACAATCGAACTTACTATCGATCTCATTAGTGATGGGACCGCAGTCCAGCTCATCGCTGGTATCGAACGGACAATCGACCACGCCATTGCAGCGCAATCCGTGCGCAATGCACGGTCCATTCTCACAGCGGAATGTTGTCGACGGGCAAATGATGCGCAGCGGCATCAATGAGGTTGTTGGGCTTGAGCTTGTTGTCGTTGTTGTTGGTGGTTGTGGGATTGGTGTTGTGGTCGTTGTTGTTGTCGGTTTGATTGTTTTGCTTGTTGGTGGCATGCTCGAGGTTCTCCCGCCAGCAGTATGTGAATGACCTTATGGCGTATATAGCGAATGCGGTGTAATTGTGGGCGTATAGCGTATGATTGATGATATGATTGACGATTGAGTGAATGATTGATTCAATGAATATATAATTAAATGATTGATTTGTTGAACGATTGCTGAATTGAATTATATGATTGATTGTTTGTATATTGATCTACTACATGAGTGATTAAATGATTATTTGATTGACTGTTTGATTGATTGTTTGTATATTGATTGATTAAATTATTGCTTGATTGAATGATTGATTGATTGGCAGCAACATTTAGATAATGATTCTATTGTTTAATATTGATTGATTCGCTGATGGACAATGTTGTTGTTGCTTGCTGATTGAATGATTGAACGGAAGCGACCCCATATCCCGTTGAGTACTTACCACAATTTTGCTCATCGGAACTATCCTGGCAGTCGGTTTGGCCATTGCAACGCACCGCGGCGCTCACGCACTGTCCGTTGCGGCAACGGAACTGATTCGCCTGGCATTGCAGTGGACAATCAGCCTCATCGGAGCCATCGATACACTGGGGATAGCCATTGCAGACATCATCCAGAGACACGCAGTCACCATTGCGGCAACGGAACTGATCCGAAGCACAGCCTATATTCAAGAGAAGGTGGAGGGGAATTGAAAAATATCGATAAGTAAATGGTTTGATTGAATACGCATACGCTACGACTGTACGGAGGGAATCAAAGTAGAATTACAAGTATATTCAATTAAGAATTCAGAATTTATAGAAAAGCAAAAAAAAAATTATAATAATTGGATTCTTCAACAGTGCATACACATGTGTAACTTTTCAGAATAGTTTTCCGACTAGCATGCAGATCAGCTTAAGAGCTAACTAAGGATCATCGATATAAATAATAAAGTAATAATTTAGTTATAAGGACCATATTATATAGCTAATCTATGCAGCTACGTACTAATTGAATAGCATTAAATAAAAGCATAGTGCAGTAATAATTTAACATAAGTAAATTTCGTATTGTTTTTGTTTTTGTTTTATCGTATTAACCAATGCAGTTCTGTTCATCGGAAAAATCTTTGCAGTCGTAGAAGCCATCGCAGTGCTGTGTTGCATTTATGCAAAATTGTCGATCGTAACAGATAAACTCATTATCCTTGCATTGGGTACCTGTATTATCATTATCGTTATCGGGTTATCGAGTTATCGGTTATCAGTTATCATTATTACAATTACAGTTTGTGCAATTGGCAAAAGAAGAATTGTCCAAAAAAGAATGGTATACGAGAAATAAGCAAAAGAAACAAATTTGTGAGATAGATAAAGATATATTTATATATAGAGAGAGATAGGTAGAGAGTGAGATAGAGCGACGAATAAGCGCATTGCGGTGAATGTGCGCAAGAGTGAGTGAAATAGACAGAGCAACAAATGAAGAGTACTATATAAAGCAAAGTAGTTGAAATGATAGTCTACGTTCACACAATTGATAACTTAAGGTGCCTGTGCCTCACATTTAGAAAAAGATACGCCATCAATTAAAGTAAATCAAATGATTAAAAAAAGTAAACAAAAGTGCTTCTAAAATTAGAGAGCTTAGTAAGAATATTGTATAGTCTATACCACGTATCGAAATAGTTATGAAAGTGTCAAAAATTGTCTTCTATCTTGTTTTAGTTAAATATTTACTAACATTAGTTGAAATACAAGATATATTTTTAGTGCGTCTGTCCGTTTCCGTTGACCCATGTTGTCGTATGATTAAATTTGAATCGATTAATTATATCTAACTGTCGTATTCTTGTAATAAGATTATTTTTTCGCTATTCCCCTTTAAAACCTGGTCTATTAAAAAACATTTGAGATCACCTATGTGTGTCATAAGAAATGAGGGTGAATTGAATTGTTAATAGATATGAATGCAAACTTACAGTTGGCCTCGTCGGAGTTATCCTCGCAATGACGCTGGCCATCACAACGTTCCACCTCCGAGTAGCATCTGCCACTGGGGCAAGTGTGCTGTGGACACGGGAGCGGTGAATATGATGGATAACGTGTCGGCTGAATGGGACAATCACGCTCATCACTACGATCGTTGCAATCGTAGTGACCATTGCATTGTTTCGAGCGATTCAAACACAAATTATCGCAAAAGAATTGATCCCTGTGGCAATCTTCGGCAGTTTGGCGAGTGGTGGCTATGAGATGGCGATTTGGTTGCGGTTATCATGCGGTTGATTGATGAAAATGTTTATTCATGTCGATGCGATGGTTGTTGTTATCGTGTTTTGTTTAATAAGAAAGAGAGAAAGACAAGAGAACGCAATGAGCAACAGTTTCTTATGTTACACAATTAGATCCACAATCTGTTAAGCATCGTGTTAAGCATCACAAGTACAAACCTGTTCGATGTGCTAACCCCTCTCCCATGTATAACATATAACAGATTATCCCCAAAAATTGGAGATCACAAACTTACAAACTAATTATGCATACAGCTTGTTGATTAAAGGTGGATTGATTGCGATTGATAAATGGGGTCGCGAATTGTATTGGTTTTTGGAATAGGTTGGGAGAGTATAGAGAGAGTAGTTAAATCGAATTTTGTTACCCTGTCCCTTGCAGTTATCGGGCCATTCATCCGATTGGTCCTCACAATCGAAGTGGTCGTCACACAAATATTTTTCATTGATGCATTCAAAGCTCTGGCATTGCCATTCATTTGGCAGACAGTCTCTGAATCTTGTTGTGGGCGTGTGTATGTCTACATATATGTATGACGAGATATATATAATATATACATACATATATTTATATATATACATATGTATGTGTGTGTGTTTGTGTGTAGCGCATGTTTGATGAGAGCAAAACACCATAGGAAAATAAAAAAAAAAACAAAACAACAAACAAAATTGAATGGACATTCACAAATTATAAACAATGGGTGCAAGGCAAAAGAGCAAGGACAACAGAATACAACAAAGAAATAGAGAGAGAGAGAGAGAGAGAGAGATAGCGAAAGAGAGAGATATAGAGAGAGAGAGAGAAAGAGAGAGATGAATATAAACAGAACTTGTAGCGGTGATTGGGTGCAAAAAGAAAAGGAACGCTAGAGAGAAAGAGTTGAAGCTGAAGACTGGAGCTGAAACTAAACTGATCGATATCGATAGTTAAAGAAATTATCGATAAATCGCTAGCGATAGTATTTGTGTGGATTTGTGTGCAATATGGTTGATCATTTGTAAAATTGTGTTACCCTGACAATCGAGCTCATCGATGCCACCTTCGCAATCGTTGCGGCCATTGCATCTAATGGATTCATGGACGCATTCTCCATTGCAAGCAAAATAACCCTGCAGACATGCATTGCCAGCTTTAAGCAATAAACATACAATGAAAAAATGAACAAAACAAAAAACAATATATCATGTAAACAAACTTCTTTAACACGCTCATAAGTTGAACTATGAAACTAGCCTACAAATAAAATTTAAATAATAATAAGCCAAACTACTAAATAAAGAAGAAAGCAAAGTTATACGATAGTACTACAATAGTATTGCAGATTACTAAATGTTGCAGTAGTCGGGAAAGATGTAGTATGACATGATATTAAGGCTTACCGCAATTGTGCTCATCGCTAGCATCGGAACAGTCCACGAGGCCATTGCACTGCAGTTGCGATGCAATGCAATCGCCCGTGTGGCAGCTGCGCCAATGTGCGATAGTATTTTTGTTATCGTTTATCGTCGATGTGATGTGATCGTGTTTTTTTGGCGTGTGAGATTGGTGTGGTGGATGGTGGATGGTGAATGGTTGGTTTGATATTTGGGGCACACAAAAACATAGAAAAAAAGCAAAGGCGAAAAGTCATTGCATTGCACGTTGATCGTTTGAGCGATCGATAGTTCGATAAATTGGCAGACATAGTCTTACAGAAAGGCGTCGTCGTGACAAAAGGTACAGTTACGCTCGTCGTTGCCATCGTTGCAGTTGACAATGCCGTTGCACAGCTGATCGCGTGTTATGCAGTAGTCGTCGCACTCGAACTCATGCTCAAGGCAATGCTCTGCAAAATGATCACGATCACGTTGAGTTGAGTTGGGTGTGTGTGAGTGTTGTTGGATGAGTAATTCAGTGTGTGAGAGTGTTGTGTTTGGTGGGGTGTTGTTAAGGATTAACAGTTGACACAATATCCATTTTGTTAGCAGCCTCTCTCCGTTGTGGATGATTGTTTACCTGTGAAAGCCGGACAGCCTAGCTCATCGGTTTCATCTTGACAGTCCGCATAGCCATCGCATTTCTTCTCTAACGGTATACACTGGCCCAAGTCACACTCAAAATAATATAGATCGCACTCATTCAATGGATCATTGCCATCATTCTCATTGCTGTTGTCGTTGGTATCTAAGTCTGGGTCAGAGTCTAGATCTAATTCATGTAAATGTAGTGTGTGTGTGTGTATGTGTGTGTGTGTGTGTTTGTTTGATGAAAAGATAAAATAAATGCATTCGTAAGATATTGTATCCATGATGTGAAGATGACCTATCTACATATGTATGTATGTATATCTAGCATATGGCACTACCATAGTTCGTATCGTCATAGTTGAAGAGGCAATTGTATTCGTCGGCGCCATCGGCACAGTCCGTGATGCCGTTGCAACGCTTGTAGCCACTGATGCAACTTCCGTCGCCGCATTGATACTGAAAGGACATGCACTCGACGACCGGTCGACTTAGATTGAACTTGGCATGGAAGTCTGTATGTGATGTTTTCGTTTACGTTAACGTTTTCGTTTTTATGATCGTATGATGATGTATTTTTTGTTCATGTTGTTTGTTGTTGTTGGTGGTGGTGGTGGTGTTGTATGTGGCAGTTGCGGATATCACAGCACAGAGAGAATATGAGAGAGAGCATAGAGCAGAGACAGAGAGACGGCGATTCAACACAGTTGATATATGTATATATATATATATAGCGTGGAAAAAGAGAAGAGAGAGTACAGTTAGCGGCATGAAATATTCTAAAAACTAGAAACTGCAGGACCAAAGCAAAATACATAATTCTGATTGTGAGTAAATGTTAACTGGCTAAGTACCAATTGAATGCTGTTAAAAGCTAATTAATTGAGAGTCGTTTGGCTTTGCTACTTAAAGAACAAGTTTCAGAAAATTATGATATATTGTACCTAAATAATATTAATGTATTTAGTTTGCTATTCGGAATTTGTTATGGAAAGAAATTAGTTTGATTATCACTACTATTAAAACTACTTTTTTGAAAGGGAAAAGAATCTACTTCGTGGTAAATGTTGATTATGATAAGCGGGATAGTAAAATATATAGTTGCTTCATTCAGAGTACTTACGGCAAGTGCTCTCATCGCTGCCATCGCGGCACTGAGATTTGCCATCGCAGACTTGAGTCTTGGGTATGCAACCGCCGCCGCGCAGACATTTATACTGTGTGTGATGGAAATACGGGGGGCAGAGGGCAAAGTGGGTGTCATGTAAAAATGCACAAGAGTGTATGTGTGTGTGTGTGTGAGAGATGAGGCATGATGGGCGCTGTGAACTCACCTGGTCGCCGCTGCAATTGCATAGCAAATAATCCTCATCCTCACGCTGGTCACAGTCAGCGATGCCATCGCAGACGCTCTCAATTGAAATGCAATCGCGATTGTGGCACGCGAATTCAATGTTTTCGAGGCAATTGCTGGTGGCCAAAGGTGGCAATGATGATGATGATGACGATGAGCTGACTAAATGGTGTTGTGTGATTTGACATGTATGGTACGTATGTGTAGAGTATTTGAGCGTGGAGCGTAGATAGTGGAGTGGGGAGGTGGTAGCAAGGAGGCATATATTTATAATGATACGAACGTGAGCACGTGAATATGACAGATACACATATACAAAAACATAAAACGAGAGAGAAAGAGATACATAGTGAGAGTATGAGAGAGAAAGAGAAAATGTATGTACAGGTGTGTGTTTGGCATCAATTAAAATTGAAGAAGAATGCATACAAACTATAGAATAACGTAACATTAAATACTAAATTAAACGTTTAACTTTATAACTAGCTTTCGGTGTGTGTGTGTCTGTGTGTGTGTGAACTTAGCTTAAGTAAGTTTCAATGTTCGACGCTAGAGTCACAGACATGGCATGCACTTTGTTGTCGAGAGAGAGAGAGAGAGAGAGAGAGAGAGAGAGAGAGGGAGAGTCAAGAAATAACACCAGCACCCGAAAGTATGCAACATATTTTTAACCTACTCGCTGCACCTGTTCCTGCTGTTGTTATTGTTGGTATTGTTGGATTTGGGTTAGTGGTGATGCGACTTGCTGTTGTCGTTGTTGTTGTTGTTGGTTGACGTTCAAGCGCAGCTGGCGCCGCCGTTGTCCATGGATTATACACGGGGGCAATCGTCACCGACGGCAACGTTGGCCGCGTTACGATTGGTCCACGTGTCGTCTGCGACGGACGATAGCGTTCACAATTGTCCTCATCGCTCATATCGTTGCAATGATGAAAGCCATCGCAACGCAGATGCAATGGAATGCAAACGTTGTTGCGACACTTGAACTGATTCGAAGCACACGGATTCTGTGGCGTCGATTTGCCATATTGTTCCTTTGGCAAATACACTTGATAGTCGCGCATATCTTGTTCATCGAGCCCGTCGGTGTCGGTGCCGCGATTTTGATCGCGATCGTAACCCGTATTCAGCGGTGGACGAGGTCGACCACCGTGATCGTTATAATTTCGTATCATGCCGTCTTCATCGACGGTATCGATATCGTTGATGTCGTTCGTCACTGTTAGCCGCATGCATTGATTAGGTTTTATTTTTGGGAGTGAGGATAAAGGGAAGGAGGAAGGTTGTGGGATCACCGCATGCAAAGCCGTTGACATTTTTGGGGGATTTTGGTTTTTTTTTTTTTTTTTTTTTTTTTGTTTTTGGTCATGCAAATTTTGTTGTTGAGCCAATTGATGGGATGTTGAAGTTGTTTTTTTGTTGTTGTCGTTCCAGCGGTTGTTGTTTCGTGCAATTAATCGATTAGTTGGTTGGACACATTCGATAACCACAACCAATTTTTATACATTTTTGTTTTCGGGGAACGAATTGGAAAGAAGAGAAACAAAAATTGGAATTTGTTAAACGAAAAAAAATCAAAATCTTATCAAGTTGACACGCATTAAGAGCTACCACACAAAAGGACGAAGCAATCGAAGCATACTGAGAGACAACTCAGACAGAGGGAGAGAGACAGAGAAGACAGCAAAGGGAAACAATAGTTGCTGAAAAGTTAAGAAACCAAACACCACAATTTTAATCACCACAAAGAGAGCAAGAGAGACACGGAGAAAGAGAGCAGCAGAAGGAAGCATTAGACTCTAATACACTTACTTAATTCATAATTTAAGATACAAGTAGAGAGAGACACACAGATTTATCGATAACTATCGAAGTCTATCGATGCGACAAGCACTTACCGCAGTCCTGCTCGTCTGTGTAATCGTTACAATCGTAGATGTTATCGCAATACTGACGGATCGGTATGCACTCACCGTTCCCGCAACGGAATTCATTATACAGACACTGAAGTTCATCGTTGCCACCTGATGTTATTGCGATTGTTGTGTTATTTTCAATGTGTGTGTGTGTGTGTGGTTATCGATTGTCAATATATTGTATGTGATTCGATGATGGGGATAATGGAGTTAGCTATGTAAGTTATGTGGCGAGAGGGGGGCAGAGGGACAGAGAACGCGAACGCGAACTCGAAACTGACAGCGCAACATCGTAGAAAAAACCGTAGCTGCAAGTGCGAAACAGTGTCGTGTGTGTCCCATTACTTACCTGTCACACACTCACACAAACACAGTGTAGTTTCTTTTTACGGTTCATTCACACTCACCATCGCAATAGCGCTCATCGGATATATCCTCGGGACAATCGATGTTACCATTGCAGAGGAGCTCCTTGGCAATGCAGGTGCCGTCATCACACTGCCACTTGTCGTACAGACAGGCTACATGTGCAACAACAAACAGAAAGAGAGAGAGAGAGAAAGAGCAAGAGCGAGAGAGAGATATACAGATATATCAAGAGAAGAGCGGGAGAGCGAACTGTAAAACATACGGCAACCCTCCTCGTCGGAACGATCGTGCGGACAATCGGCGCGTCCATCGCAACGATGCACAATCGATATGCAGCTGAGATCGCGACAGGTGAACTTGCCCTTGGGGCACGTGTAGCGCAGCTTGGGCACAACTGTGCACCACAGCAAATGCAGCAAGAAATCAAAACGGAGAGCATTTAGTTATGAGAGAATGTTCAGTGATTGATTGCTGATTGATGCATTGTGTACTTGAGCTCTTAAGCTGGACTAAAACCATTTCAATTGTATTGATAAATAGAATTGAATAAAGTATTTAGGAAACTAGAGGCAAATATATGATTGAAACGTGATTGAAATATAAAATATTAGAATCAGGTTCTTCTTTATAAAATAAGACAGTTCCAGTCTTATTATTAAACACTAAGATTGATTAATTGGATGATTGAGGAAGCTTATTTTGAATTGAATTAATAATAATCCTCAAATGATTTATATATCCTAATGTTGTGATTGCAATAAATGAAAGAAAGAAAGAAGATTAACTAACAGTGTATTAAACATATTTACCATCTCTTCCAGACTTCTGACTAAATCTAGAATTTTTGGAACAAGTACTGAAACTAGCATTGAATGATTGAGGAATCTTCTCTTGTATAGAATTAAATTCATTGAAAGGTTTTTCTGATTGTTGAAATGTGAGTTGTTGATAATTTGACAGCATTAAGGAACTGATTGATTGATTGAAGAATCCTCTCTTGAATTAAATGGAAATTTGCTTAAGAGAGTTGCTGTGAATGATTGCAGAAACTTATCATCAACTGAAAGGAATTTCTTAGAAAGGAATTTCTTCCTTGTAACTGATTGATTGATTGAGCAAACACATTATATTAAAGTTTTGATATCAGTCCAGTGAATCTCAAGTAGCTTATGCAGAAGAATTGATATGATTGGGTGATTGATTGATTGATTGATTGATTGATTGAGAATGATGTTAGGTTCGATCGAGATGTGATACTCACTTCCGTCACAGTTCTCCTCATCGTCGCCTTCGTTGCAATCGGCGTGGCCATCGCAACGCTGGCTGTCGCTGATGCAGTGTGAGCCATCGCGACATTGATACTCCATGCTGCTGCAGGCGGCAGCTGATGATGTTATTAGTAGCGTTATAGCGAGCGGTATTATGGTTTTGGTTTTGGTTTTGGATTTGATTTTAAGTGTTAGTTGGCCGATTGACCAGCGCAGGCAGAGTGCAGTTAGGGGGGAGCGAGAGAGAGAGAGAGATAATAAAAAAAAGATAATGGGTTAGTGGTTAATACGATTCGGTTAATTGTTAATTTTAATCATGATTGAATTGCGTTTTTGTTGTAGGCTTGGCAACCCGAAAGCAAAGCAGTGAGTTCTGACCGCTGTCGGGAACGGTTTTGCTCATCGGTTATCGAATATCGATTATCGACTATATATGGGACTAAGCTTACTTGCTAGTTTGTAGTTGTTGTTGTTGCTTAGTCAAACTTAGTTTACGCATATACGCCCATAAGATTGTTCTTGGGCTTGTCTACCAATAATATTAAGTATACGTAGTGTTTGCTTGTAAGCGTGTGTGTGTGTGTGTTTGTGTTTTAGATACTTTTGGTATAGATACATAGATACATAGTGTGATCTGTGAGCTACTACTTACGGCAGTCGTCGCCCTCATCTTCGCCATCGGGACAATCGTTGACGAGATCGCATCGCTGTCTGGCGTCAATGCACTTTCCACTGTGGCATCTAAACTGATTCTCATGACATTCTGCAATCAAAAGAACATGAACAACATTAATAAGCATAGCAACAAATACATTTTATATTCATGATTGTGTGTGTGTGTATGTGTGAGTTTATTTTTGGATATGGCAATCTTGCAATTAGCCCTCAACCGGATGCAGTTTAACAAGCACTTCCCTTTGTGCCTCCATGTTGTTGTTGTTGTTGTTCTTGTTGTTGTCGCTGCTCTCGCTCAACTTGAAAGCAAAAGTTTGTTAGGTGTCTCTCTGTGTGTGTGTTTCGCTCTGTTGATAAGTTGATAAGCCTGACAACAATTCAACTCAACTCGACTCGACTCGACTCGAATTCGAATTTTAACTGAAGCTTCCCATTCCGCTTTGACATCCTCTCCCCCCGCTCTTTGGCATCGTTAGCCACAGTTTCCTGTGCATGTTTTTGCCTTTTTGAACCCTTTTTTTCTGGCTATGTCTCTGTGTTTGTGTGTGTGTGTGCGCACATAACACCTCCCACTCTTGGTTGTTGGACAGGACGCCTAAAATTTCATACTCTGGCTTTAGCTCTCTGTCTCTGGCTAAGGTCTTAAGTTAAGCATTTTCACAAATATTTTTCCACACTTTTCTTTGGCCTTTGGCCTCGACGCGCCCGAAAGTATGCAGCACAAAGTGACAAGCAACGCGGATTTGATTACAAGCAACATTACACACACAAACACACACGCACAAAGCGAACAAAGCAACATCATTGCGAGAGCTAGAAAAGGAGGCGTCAACACAGACCAAAGAGACACAGCGAAACAGAAAGAGAGCGAGAGCGAGAGAACGAGATCTGAGAACGGCTAATTAAAAGCAAAGAGACTGAAAACTGCAAAAGCCAAACGTGGGCGGACTGGGGCGGGGGCGTGGCACTTAGCTCAAGTGTAATCAGAGGAGCTTTAAGTTTTTTGTTGTCACAATCAACAATTAGCAAAGTATTTAATGCGCAGCCGAGCTATTTATGGCTTAACAAAAATATTAATAAATTTACAAAATAAATATAAATATTTTAAATTTTTAGAGTAATTATATTGTCATCGCAGTCTCTGTAACAAATATATATATTTTCAATTTTATAGTAATTATTTTGTCAGTCTTATTTTTGTTTTGTTGATTTGAGTTGAGTTTTACTTTGAATTGAAAGAGTTGGTAATTCTTTTCCTCGTTTTTTTGGGGGGTTCATTGTCCGCCATAAATGCACAATTGTCGTTTTCAACGCCATCGTCATCGTGGTTAACTGCAGCACCAACTTTAACTACTTTTTGGGCGCTCACAAATCGCCAAAGTTCATTTTTTTTCCATTTGGTTTCGTTTCGTTTCGTTTTGCTTTGGTTTTGCTTTGCTCGCAATTTTCAACACGAAGCTGGAGAAAGCGTTTTCTTATTATTATTTTGTCGGCATGTCAGCCATATAAGAAGTTTGTCTGTGCCGCAATTGGCACGCCCCCATGTCATGCCCGCCTCCTCCGCTGACTGCAGTTTGACAATTTCGCTTTGCGAATTTTGTTGCTCAACGTTTTTGGCGGCGCAATGCGGCGCCTCAAAGTATGCAACTAAATTCGCAGGCAAAACAAACAAAGCAACACAGCGAAAAACCTGTAAAGGCAAATGGCAAAAGGCAAGAGGACAGACGAGGGGAAAGCAGCAAGACGAAAGACGAACGAAATGAAACAAAGGTTTTTGCTTATTGACATTAAAGATTCAATAATGGCCAACATATGGCAGCTGCCGGATTTGGCTGCCAATCTCATCAGCCGACACAAAAATGCGACTACCTCGACGGCTCGACAACATTTGTGAGTACACGACTCAAAGATACGCTTTATTTTTTTAAACAATAAAAATATATCATTGAAGCCATCTATTAAAGATGGCCTTAGTTTCTAGCACTTCCTTCTTTTAGTTATTATATTATTTTGTATAATAATTAACATGTAAATAATAATAAAGTTTACTCAACAGTTTCTTTGTACAATTTCTACATTTCTAAAGAATGCTATTTGGTTAAGGGTAATGGATCAGATATGTATTTTCTTATAGAAATAATGTATATATCCCGCAATAGTTATTCATATTATATTTAAGTACTTGTTTGTAGAAAAATCATTGAGCAAAGAAAAAAGGTGCAAAATTACTTCTTTTTTATATTATACTATTTCTATTTTCTATTTCTATTTTCAATTTCAAGTTTTAATTTTATTTTTTATTTTCCATTTCAATTTTTCTTCTATTATTTATTTTTTTTCTCATTTTTCTATTTCTACCTACAATCCAATTCAAATTTTCATTTTCTGTTTTATGTTTTCTATTTCTAGTTTGCATTTTCTATTATTATATTTTTATTTAAATTTCTTATTTTTCATCAGTTAACTTTTTATTACATTTTCATTTTCTATTGCTCTTTTTCCTTCAGTTACCTAATGATTCTTAATATAAATAGCCAAAGACCTTTTCATAACTAATACAAAAATTCTTGTACAAAATTTTAAAACAAAATTAAATTTAATTAACTGTTGAGTTCAGTAACAAATCAGAATTTGCAATGAAATCATTTGTGTATATATAAATTATTAACTATTATAGTGTTCTATTGTTACATTTTGAGTTGCAACATTACTGCCAAAGGCAGAACTGATTACTGGGTATAAAGTGTGAGGCTTCCAATTATAGTCGAGGCGAGCAGACGGAAGCTGAGCTATTTGCCGGCTCGTTTGATGCCGCTTTTTTTTTTTGGACATTGGGTAAACAAATTACGTGCAGCATTTATAATCCGCAAAAACCGAAAACAAAATGCTCGAATTTTTGTTGAGTTTGATCTGGGTTTGCAAAACAAAAGGATGTAAACACAAATTGGCCAATTGCAGCAGCAAAATAATAACAAAGGGTAAAAGGCAACGGCAGACAATGTCAGACAAACAGGCAACAGGCTAATGCGAAATTGGCAGCTGCCGCACACACAGTTGCAACACTTGGTTGCTGTACGCCTGTTGCCTGGCCAAATAAAGAGAGAAGCAAAGAACGAGAGAGAAAGAGAGAAAAGGAGAGCGAGAGAAAGCCCAAGAATGATAGAAAGACTTTATTTGCAGCTTGAAGTATCCGATTGCTTTTTGGGAATTTGTGTGTGTCTCTGATCCAGACTCAGCTTTACACTCTTGCTCTCTCTCTCCCCCTCTCCCTCTCTTTTGCTCTCTCTCTCTCTCTCTCTCTTGCGAACTGCCTTGAAATGAGAGCTTGTCAACAGGCGCACAGCTGTCACAGCTACAAGTACAATGATTGACCACACAACTCGCTGCTGCTGGCAACAACCATTTGCACTTGAACTTAAATCGTTGCGCCTGCAAGTATGCAACACATTTAACTTCCACACACGCACACACACACACACGCACACACACGAACACATACAGCTGCAACTGTTTCGAGTTGAGGCTGGTACTAAATTTGAGACGATAATTGATACGTGGCGCAGGGAAAACGTAAAAGCGCACAAGCCAAAACCGCAAACAAACAAAGTTGAGTGTTGCGCAGCATATTCGGGGGTGGCAATTGCCAGGGGAGGTGGAGGAGGGAGTGGGGAAGGAGTGGGGAAGGTGCAAAGGAAGTTTGCGAATTGCGGGTTGAAGGTTGCTGCTAACTGTGTTTGATGGGTCACGGGGTTAGCTTACGACGCGTCGCTAGAGCATCGCAATTTTGACAAAAAATCAAATGAAAATAAAAGACCTAAAATATGAATCGTTTGACAGTGAGCAGAAATGGCAAAGCTCGATGGCAAGATACGCTATTAATGTGGAGGTTGCCAAGATTGTGAGATTTTCATTGGCAAATTATAAAATGATTAAAAATTATGTTTTCAAGGGATAAAGAATATTGGTTAAAAATTACTATTTGAGTAATTCTTAATTCTTAACATACAAGTTGTTATAAAGCATTTGTTATTTCATTTAATCATTGTTGTTGAAGATCTCATCAGCTAGTATTCTCTTTACTGTAGAATTAAATGTAGTATTTGATACTAGATTAAATATAAATATTTAAGCGACAAATTTAATAATCATTATTGAATGATTTATATTTTTGTTTTAAATGTTTTCATGCCTTAATATAAAACTAAAATATAAATTATGAAATAATAATTATTAAATGAGCCTTATTTGTTGCTTTAGCATACATTTTTAATTAAATATTTTATATAAATACTTTTTTTAATAAACAAATTCGAAAAAATAAGCATAAAATGATATTGAACGCTCCTCATTTGCTGCTCAAATATTTAACATATGTTTGTTATATTAATATGTTAAATAATGATTACAGGAAAGACAACAAAAATTATTTCAGTACTCGCTGTAATAATATATAATATTATTGAGACAAATATTTAAAGTAAAGACTTGTTGCTAAACAAACAAAAAAAATTGTAAAACTCATTGCAAAGACCCACTATTAAATTTTAAATGATTATTGAAACAAATATTTAAGGTGAATACTCTTAATCAAGTAAAATAAAAAAAAATATTGAAAATTCTATTTGCTAAATAGAAAATAAATAGTAAATTAAAAAGGCTGTTGCCAACTAATTTAAAGCCGCTCTATTTTACAGGGTATAGAAAGTAAATGCAAAGCAGTCACGACAACGCAGCACACAAAAAAAAGAGCAGGGAAAAAGGGAAGGAAAATCGACGCGTGTCGCGACAGACGTTTAAAAGCGTTTTTCAACAGCTTGGCTGCTGCTTAAAACATCTTGTTGTCACATTTTGTTGTTGTTGTTGTTGTTGCTGTTGTTGTTGTTGTGTGTAATAATCGCAAGTATTTTGATTTGATTATTGCTCGTTAGCAGCGTTAGCAGCTCTCTTTCTCACCCACTCAACCACTCAAGCTGCTGATCGACTCATTAACTCGCTTATTCGTCGCAAAGTGCACAACAGACACGCCTTAACAACAGTAGCACAAAAATGAGTATAAGAATAGGACAAAAAAAAAAGTCCTGCGAGTGCTTTAAAGTTGGCTTAAAGAGCAAACGCAATGGCAATGTTTTCGCTTGAGCCATGCAAAACGGTTATTAGAATGCATACCCCTTCACTTCAGCATTAATTAAGTCAGAAACTATAAGCGATAAACATTTGCCGTCATGTCTAATCGATTTCCGTGCGTTTCACGTCGCGTATACGCAACATTTTTACGCCAAACGGAAGAGACGACCTCAAACGGTAGTTGTAAACGTAACTGTAATTGTGTGTGAGTGTGAGTGTGCAAGTGTGTGTGAAGGATCTTGATGTCGCGATGTCAATGCGACACACACACATACACACACACACACACACACATGTGTGTCTGCATAATTACAATGAGTAGTTCACTTTTCCGCCACGTGGAAGCGAGACTTTCACGCAGCGCTTATCG
The DNA here is from genome assembly GCF_009650485.2 of Drosophila albomicans. Classification (NCBI taxonomy): domain Eukaryota; kingdom Metazoa; phylum Arthropoda; class Insecta; order Diptera; family Drosophilidae; genus Drosophila; species Drosophila albomicans. The sequence continues at coordinate 18,569,596 of NC_047627.2, forward strand.
GAAATTAAACAGACGCAACCACATCTTGCAATCCATCTCAATGCGGCATATCAATACAAATAAATAATTGCTGTGAGCGGTGCGGACACAAGTGCTCGCCAGCAATCGTAATAGTAGAAATCCGTCCGTCTGTCTGTCCACTTGTTTTAATGTGCATAACTTTCTCGGTCTTGTAACAATTGCTCTGAAATTTTGTAGAATTGTTTAATGTCTATATAGTTTGCATATATATAAAAATTGAACAGATCGATTGGATATATTCAAGCAACAGTAGTAGAAAATAAAAAGTTGCTTAACCCTCTAGGGGCCAAGACCGAACATTACACCTATTTTGTTTCGACACATTTTACGATCTTTAAGGTCTAAGTAAACATTTATATTTGTTAACTTAGGAGTATCTTCAATATTTTTTGTAACTTTTAAAAAACTAAAGTAATTAGCTCTTTATGATCCATCCGTCTGTTAGTTTTTCTCCCTTTTTTGATGTGCGTAACTTTCTGAATTTTTTTGCGATTGCAACTTTGAGAACTGTTTAATGTCTTTGTAGCTAGTATATATATTAATACTGCTCAGATCGGTTGTATCCAAGCAGGAGTAGTGGAAAATCAAAGCTACTTAACCCTTTAGTGCCCAAGACGAATCTTACAATTTCTTGCTTAGACAGAGCAGCATTTATTTTTTACTAAGTTTGAAGTATCTTCAAAAAGTCATAGCTCAATTTGATTATAAGATCATTAATGTCTAAGGAAGCATTTATTTTTTGCAAAGACAAAAAAAGTTTTACAATTTCTTACATTAAATTTCATCACTTTGCCTTATAAGCAAAACAAAGCGCATATTTAAATGACAATAAAAAGGAAATTCTAATGTGGAAAAACGACGTAAAGTACACCATAATTCTTGTTAATTTATTGCACTTGAATTCATTAGCTTTTCCGCTGCTAACAATTTCAATTTCAAATTCATATTCATTTCACGCACACACATAAAACATGGTTGATTTGTTTGCTTTGCAGCTGCAAAAGTCAGATTGATTGACAAATGATTCAGTCAGCATTCAGGTGACATTTATGATGCACTGAAGTGAATCAGCGCTGTGAATGCCACAAATTTAAGCCATTACAATTAAGTGAATCAGTTAATACTTATTATGCTGCCTCTTCGCTTCAAGCTCCATGCTCCACACTCCACGCTTGAGCTTGCCACTTGCCACTTGCCACACAAAATGCATGTCAAGTGCCGTGTGTTGAGCTTGAGCAAACGAACTCGAACGTTGCTGCGTTCAACTGACGCTGTGCTGTCGCTTGATTGATTGTCATATTCATAATCATAATCATAATCATACTCATAGTCATATACACTCATTGTCATTCAAGTGCAACTCGCTGGCTCTTTCTATTCTATCTCTCTCTCTCTTTCGCTCTGTCAACGTTAAAATGGCCGCTTAACACGAAGCTGCTCACGTCGCAAGCTCATGAATATGCACACACACTTGTGGCAGGCACTAAAGTGGGGTTGTGGCAGATTTTGTGGCAGGGGTGGCAAATTGTGAAGAAGCGCATGCCGCATGCATTCAAGGCAGTGTGTGCAACCAAAATGCCGCGAGCGCGTTATTTAATGAGTCATTAGCCAGCGGTTTTTTTTTTCGGCCAAAAAGGTGGCCTGGTTGCAAGTTGCTTGCAAGTTGCAACATGCTGCCGGTTCTGTTTGGTGGCAAAAGCGTGTCAAATGCACGCGCTCACACGGCGACAGTTGTCAGTGTTGCAAGCGCGTAAAAGAGAGAGAGAGAGAGAGAGAGAGAGAGAGAGAGAGAGAGGGAGAGAGCGAGGCGCAGTACAACAATTATGTGTGGCGTCTGCAGTTTTAAGTGCGCCTTTGCATGTGCCACTGTTTGCTTAGAAAAGCGCAGAGGCGGACGGGCGGCAGACAGAACACATAGGCATTAACACACAATGTAAACATTGCATAAATACTTGCGGAGCAGCGAGAGAGACAGAGACAGAGACACACAGGCACTTGTTGGCCAGAGAACTCCCGAGAACTCGCAACTCGAAGCGACAACATACAAAATTTTTGGGCGCTCAGCAAAATCGATGAAATTGCTCAACACACGCGTGTGTGTATGTGTGTATCGATGTGTGTGTGTGTTAGACAAGACAAACTCTCGGTCTGTCTGTGTGTGTGTCTTTTGTTGCCCCATCTTTCCTGTTGCCGAGTTGTTGCCACTGATTTGTCGCATTCCCTGCGCAATGTGACAAACGTTAATTTTTCTGCCTTGTTTTGCATACGCCACAAACAACAACTTTTGCCTGCATGCGAGGGGGGCGTGGTTGGTGGCAAGGGCAGGGACAGGGACAGGGGCAGGCGGGTGTTGCTGCCACGACATTGCGTGCGTCGTCTTAGTTACTTGAGCAATTTATGGCAAATTAAATAAATTTATCATTGTGGCCAGGCCGCAGCTAAAGCTAACTTTCTGCGACCCCCCACTCTCCTCTTTGCACTCCCCCCCACCGTCCCCTTCTTAACCCCTTCATGGACGCAGCAGTCCAGCAGTTGCAGCTACAGCAGAAGAAAAAACAATTGTAATTTCGCAGCTCGATTGAAAAAAAAAGCAGGAGAGCGAATCAAATTGAAGAAGTTGCTGTTGTTGTTTTTCCCCTTCTGGTTGCTGCTGTCGTCGCTCGAACCAACCCGCACCAACCACCCCGCTGCACCTTTTGACAAAGTAAAAGTGTCAGCGTGTGCCAGGCACAAGACACAAGGCACAAGCTCAAGTCAAGCGCAAGTTTTTCGCCAACTTTCTTAAATACTTTTGCGGTTGGCAATGCAAAGCAAAGGCAAAAGCAGAAAAAACAAAAAAAAACCAAACCGCAGCAACAAACCGAACAACCAAAGAACCGAAAACAACAACAACAACAACAACAATTAATGCCGCGTGGTTTGAAATTGGCTAAATATAAACAGAGCCAGAGAGAGAGAGAGAGAGAGAGAGAGAGAGAGAGAGTCAGAGAGTTGTCAGTTCACAGTTCACAGGTCGTTCGCTGTTTGTACAACACAACGTGGCGTATGCGTGATGTCTGCCTCTGATTTCCTGTGTCTGTGTTTTTGTGCTTTATGAGTTCACTTTTTGACGTTGCGAATGCAACCAATTAATGCAAATATATGTGACTTTGAGTGTGTGTGTGTGTGTGTGGTGCCTTCTGCTCATAATGTAGATTATTTAATTCACCGAGTCTTGAGCACTCCTTCCTCCCCCCTCTCTCCACTTTTCTATCCCCTGCCTGAAACTTAACTACAAACCCTCTCGATTGTTGTTGTTGCTGCGCTATCTTGTGATATATCGCTGGGCAATTAAATATTATCGGCCGCAGAGACGTCAAAAACTGAAAGAGATGGCTGCAAGAGTGAGACAGAGACAGAGACAGGGAGAGAGATAGCATCAGACGGACACGGACATGGCTCGTCCGAAAAATTGTCATTAATCATCGCGAATGACGCGAGCTGCACGCAACGGCAACGGCAACGGCAACAATAACTGTAACAGCAACATCGACAACAACAATAACAGAAACAGAAACAACAGCAACATGAGTAACAAGCAACATCAGCGATGGCAACAACAATCATAATAACAATTTGTGGCCAAATATTTGTTGCCCTGACCGCAAATTTCTATTCGACGCCCTTTTCAAAAATCAGCCCCGCGCCTCGTCTCAGTCTCTCTATCTCCCTCTCTGTCTCTCTTTCTCTCTCTCTCTCTCTCTCTCTCTCTCTCTCTCTCTCTCATGTTACTGCTGCTGCTGCTGCAAGTGATTCATATCTAAAAGCACTCAGCTATGATGCAATATTCATGAATGCTGCTCACACTTGGATCTGCATTCTCTGCACAATTGCTACTCGTGATCTCAGTTTATCTTAAAACACTTTGAATGTCGTCATGATTTGCCAGCTTTATGCGATTTTTGCTGTTCTCCAATCAAGTATGTGATCACTTACACACACACACACCAATTAAATGCAGCAAACAATATGCATATGATCACTGAATACAATTTAACGCTGACAATTAAGCTTTGAAATCATTTGCAGCTGATTTTCTGCATATTTTTGTGATACACAAATTAATGAGTAATTTCCCAGGCACCATAAACGTTAAATGATTCTCTTTAAAAATTTGTTATATAAAGATTAAACGTTGATGAAACGCTTTCTCTATGTCGCTTACAGATTGATTTCTTAATGAAAACCAAAGACATTCATGCTATTGAGAAAAATACGAGTTATGTTCAGGGAGAGTGAGCTTTTAATGCATTATTTTTTAGATTATTGTGATGTGCTGATTATAAATAGCTATTAAAAGATAGATCGTTAGGAAGAATAATCTTGAAATTATATGATACTTTCTTAAAAAATCATTTATTTAAAAGATTCTATTTATTTTACAAATTTCTAATTTCATTTGTTGTTGTTCTCCCTATTATGAAGCTAATTTTAAATTGTATTCTTAAAATCTTCTAATCTTTCTAGGATCTATACATCCTTATAAATATATTATCCTATTATTTGTATAAAGCACTCAGAATGATTTCAAAATCAAAACTGGTAATTTCAAATTATTTTTAATATATTTTTTTAATGGTTAATCTTTTATATTCTATTCAAAATATACTATGGACTACAAAATATACCATCTTGTGCGACATGATTCTGAGAATATGCCAAATGAATATACCTAAAAATACTAAGATATACCAAAAACTTTATTTGCTATATTGATATACCATTACTTTCAAAATATAGTATATCTCTTATTACCATTTCTTTATTTTACAAATAAATACGTTGATAATATTTATATATAGTTGATATATTTATTGATTTATTATTTTAAAAATCGTTTGATAATATATATATTTCACATAAACTAATTTATTCTATTATTCTTTTTTTCATTTACAGTCTTTAAAAATGTATAAATAAATTGCTAAGCTCACAAATTCTTGATTGTAAATAAATAAATTGAAAAGCTTCGCTCTTAATTTATTTATTTGCTACTCAACTACTTGAGAATTCGTTGCGTGCATTCTCACATCTAACTCAGTTTAATTTGTAATGGAAGCGATTCAATTGATTCATGAATACATACAGCAGTGAATCAACTTGCTGTGCATTCATAATTGCCGCCATTTATGCACAACTCAAGCAACCCGACTTGCAGTTACCCTATAAAACATGTGGCTACGCAACCCCATTGATTAGATTGATGTAGGGTATGATGCAATCAATCTCTTTCTCTTTCTCTCTTTTGCGTTGCTGTTCATCTCATTCAACTGTCCAAACGAACCATTTCTGTACTGCATATTAATGCCGCGGCATTTTTGTGTATGAAATTCATTCAGATTTTTATAGACTTTGCTGTTGCTGCTGACCACATTCAAAACACGACAGCGGCGGCACTTTTGTGGCATTTGTGTGCCACACAAACCAAATGGGAATTGCAATTGGAAGATGTGAGCGATTTGAGATGTGGGATTGGGAATGGGATTGGGAATGGGAATGGGAATGGCATTTGCATTGGTACGCGTAACTTATGATGCTAATGCTGCTGCCAAATGCAGCATCGAAACGCAGCAGCAGCAACATTTGCATCCAGCTGCCTGCTGGCGATGATGTCAAGTCGCAGGCGAAGACGAAGACAAAGTCGAATTGAAATTGCAATTACAAAACGAAAGAGTGCTCGCTCATATGTTAGCCACGCCTCCCTTCGCACTCCTCTCATCTGGATGCTTGAGCATCTTGCATCTTGAGCGTCGATCTGACGACGTCGCTGTCATTTATCGTTGACGCTCGATTAAAATTCTTGGCGTAATTTAGCAATTGCAAATGGAGAAACATGATCGGATCGAGCGTTGGGAGGGGGCGGGCGTAGCAGGCGTGGCAGAGCACGCGTTGTAACCCAGTAAACTCGATTGCAAATGCAACAGCGACAAACAAGTAAGAAAACGGCAATTGAGTGTGCTCGACTGTGAGGCACCCTCTATCGTACTCGATGTAAATACATTATTCACAAAATATACTATACTAATATACTAAAAATGGAATATTTATATACTTTTATATTCAAAATATACCATAGAGTATAAAATATACCGGCTTGTGCGACATTATTCTTATAATATACCAAACTAATTTACCAAAATAGTATATTGATATACTATTACTTTAAAAATATACCATGTAATGTGAAATTACCCAGTTTGAGCGGCATTTTTCTTTAAAAAAATAGCAAACTAATATAACAAAATAGTATAATTATATACCATTTCATTCCAAATATAGCAGTTTGTGTGGCTTTATTTTTATAATATACAAAGCTGGTATATAAAATACTAAAATATATAATATATGTTTGGTATATTGATATACTATTACATTCAAAACGTACCATAGAATACCAAATATACCAGCTTGCACGGAATCATTCTTGAAATATACCAAGAAAATACTGAAATATACCGAAATGTGTATTTGGTATATTGGCATAATACTATAATCAAAATATACCTAGAGTAACAAGTATACATATGTATTTCTGCCTGTTCTACCCCATGGGTAGCGGGTATAAAAAGGCGCAGCTTTTTGATACCCTGTAATTGTGGCAATTACCAGTCGTAATTCGTAATTTATGCAGCAATGTGTTGTGCAATAACCGTTACTCCTTCTTCTTCTTCATCGTGCCTTCCTTGCTTTCTTGCTTATCCTGTGCGGATCAACAAAATGCCAGAACGTATTTTTTGATTCGAGTGATTCGTGAATCGCTTTGAACTGTTTTCAATGCGAACAAACAACAGCAACAACGACTCTCGATTGCGATGCGAAATCAAAACGCGCCGCAAAATAAATACATTTTGTGGCATGCAACAAGCTGAGCTGCGTTGCGTTGCGTTGCGTCGCGTTGTGTTGACTTGAGCACGGCAGGCGGCGGCTGGCGGTTGACGGCGGCGTATCTATGAGATACTTTATGCGCTATCTGCAATGCGCTCGTAAATTCATTTCATTCCTCGCTGTGCGCTTGTCGTTTGTCATGCAAGTCAGTAAGTCACTCAGCCCGTCAGTCATTCAGTCAGTCAGTCAGTCAGTGAGTCAGTCAGTCAATCAGTCATTTACTCAGTCAGTCAGTCAGTCAGTCAGTCGGGCAGTCAGTCAAGTTAACATTGTTGTAGTTGCTGTTGCCGTTGTCGCTGCTGGGCTGCGATTTGCATAAGGCCAAGACAACATGAAATGTCAAGGCATCACAATGCACAACTTGCAAATACTCTAGAAATATTTTCATAATTATAATAATCTTTCATTTCATAAAGTTCCTTTCGAATTCATATAAGTAAATTAAATAAATAGTCATACTATTTTGCTCCAATAATCAAATAAATATATATACATATATTGGAAGCTACACACATTAATAATAAATATGCAACAACATATAAAATCTTTCAATAATTTTATTGTACAACAATTATACTTTATTACTACTATGATTCAATGAAATTTTTCTCTACAATGCTATGGATTTTTAAAAATATAATTCTGCACAATTTACATATTTTTATTGCTATCGAAGTTCTTAATTTTTGTCAGTAATTGTTAATTATTAATTTGAGCTTCAAATGATAAATATAATGCTCATAAAATTGTATTTTATGGCTTCTTTTTGGCTTCCATTTATTTTTCTAGAATTCTGTGTTTTTAAAAACTTAAACCCCCAAATAAATAATATAATATTGTAGCTGCTGTTTTGTCAACTACAATATTTGTCAATGCATCAATTTTGAAGTCTGCAGTTCAGCAACAATATACACCCAAAATCTAAATACATTCCATATATTATTATTCAAAAAGTACTACAAATTGCATAAAATACTAAATATTCTGTTGTTGCTGCCAACTACAATATTATAAATTTAAAGTCTGCAGATGAACTTAAGTTCTTAAGTTGCCTGTTTATACCCTTCTGCTTGTCCCTTCGATATTACAGGGTATGCTAAGTGCACTCATAATGGCTTGTGAATCAAGTGTTGCAGATACACGTGCCAAACATTTGTCACAAATCTGTTCTTGTTGTTGTTATTGTTGCTATCTGCTTATGGATAAGCAATTAATTGCACGTCTTAACAAGTTGCATGAGTTGTGTATCGTTGTTGTTGTCGTTGTCGCTGTCATTGTTTGCTGTCAAAAATGTTCGTAGATGGCCAAGAAGCTGCACTTCAAGTGCAACTGAATTGATTATTAAAGCTGCCTTTTGCATCTGCCAACTGAGACACACTGAGAAATAAAGAACTGTCTGTGGCCTCAAGGTTGCTGTTGAGTGTTGAGTCGTGGCAATCGTTTTATGTTCGATCACTGATCGAATACGTATTTCGATTTATCGAATCGTTTGGCCAGCGCCCAGTTCTTGTTGCACGTCTGCATAAATTTGCATGTGAAATATGACTGATAAAGTAAGATATCTTGTTACTTGCATAGACAGAGAGAGAGAGTGTTGTTTGGCTTGTAACTGTTTGACATATTTATAGGCTAACTAACCAACTGTCCGGCCAAACACAACAACACAACAACAGCACACAGTTGCTGCTGCAACTTTAAAGCACTGCGATGTTGTGTTGATGACTGCAACAAAATGAACTTGTCAACTGGCGAATGAAGTCACGTATTTAATCAGCTAAACATTATATGAGCCTGTCTACCAGAATTTCTTCCACCAGCGTGCCAAATCGAAAAAATCGTGCCAAAACTGGGGATAACAACAACGGCAAGCAAAAGTTGAAAAAAAAAAAAAAACAAGTAAGAAAGTTACAGTCGGGTGTGCTCGACTGTGAGATACCCGCTACCCATTTTTAATAAAGGCAAAATATTGCGGTATCATTTTCAAAATATACCGAAAATACTAAAAAAAATACTAAAAATATACCAAATGGTATGTTTGGTATATCGATATAGTACACCATTCAAAATATACCATAAACGGCACAATGTGCCAGATTGTCGGCCAAAGCAACTCAGACCCCTAGTAAGTAGGCGTTTTTGCCCATACAAAAGTATTTCTTTAATAACTTCCACAATTTTTATCTGATCGCAACCAAATTTTCAGAAATCATAACTACTACAGTAATTATTGTAAATACCAAAATTCGTAGCTCTAGCTTTAAAATTACGCTTGTTATTCGATTTTTTTGATTTGCGGGGGCGGAAGTGGGCGTGGCAAAAATTTGAAACAAACTTGATCTGCGTGCAAACATAACAAATGGTGTCGAAAAAAAATTATAGCTCTATCTCTTATAGTCTCTGAGATCTAGGTGTTCATACGGACAGACGGACAGACGGACAGACGGACGGACGGACAGACGGACATGGCTATATCGTCTCGGCTGATGACGCTGATCAAGAATATATATACTTTATAGGGTCGGAGATGCCTCCTTCTACCTGTTACATACATTTCCTGCCGGCACAAAGTTATAATACCCTTCTACCCTATGGGTAGCGGGTATAAATAGAAAGCAAACTTTTTTCTCTGCTTCAACATTTTTTGCACAAAATCAAATCTCATTGCGAATAATAAAATAACAACAACAACAAGCAGAACGCAAGCAGAAGAAAAGAAGAAATCTTATATATATATAGAAAACTTATTGTAATCAGCTTCCCCCTCTTTCTCTCCCCCCTTTTTTTCTTCGGTACATTTCGCACGCGTTTCGCAGGCAAACAAATTACGTGCCTCGACATTGCCCTCGCCCTCGCCTTCGCCCTCGCTGCACGTGGGCGTGGTCTATGCCCAATGGCATTTTGACATTTTTGTTAATGGGCCAAGCATCAAATTACACACACACACTCTCGCACTCTCTCTCTCTCTCTATCTCTCTCTCTCGCAGGCGCTCACTCTTTGAGATAGAAGAACTACAGATACAGATACATCTGCAGAGATATTGTTACCCAACATTGCCGCTGGGCTGCTAAAGGGTTGCCACCATCTCCAGCTCCCCCCCCCCCCTTCCACTTCACATGTTGCACTTTAATTTTGGTGGCAACAATGCGAAGCTGCTGCCTGGTCTGGCCCTGAAATGTGGAGTTTGTTGTCACACAACAAGTATACACACAACAAACACACACACACACACACACACACACATACACACACTTATACACTCATTCACTCACTCGCACACAACGAACAATGCCAAAGACTCTTTCAACAGTTGCAACTTGCTGCAAGTTGACACTTTGTGTGCGACAACAAATCAAATAAAATAAACAACATAACATATAACTGCAGTTAACAGCGTCATAAACTGTTAAGTTAACAGAGCTGTTAATTTGCCAATTCGCAGAATAAATATTTATGCTGCAATCCGAGCTGCGAACAAACTGCGCTACAACAATTTAATGATAAAAGCTAAATTTGAAGAGTTCGTCAAGCATTCTTGGAAGCATTTAAGCAGAGTTCACGTAAATTCCTTAAATAATGCTGTTGCCAAGCGAAATTGAAATACTGAGTTTATAAATTCAAGAAATTACCAAAAAAAAAGAGACAGAATAATATTTTAAGAAGCTTTCAGTTTTGAAATTAACTTAAAATTACGAAGCATATGTATTGAGTATTGAAGTTTAAGCAATTCTATAAAAGTGGTATAAAAGTATTCTTAATTCTAATATTTTAAGTATTAATATTCTAATATTTTAAGAAAGCTGCTTCCAATTTTGAAATTAACTTAAAATTACGAAGCATATGTATTGAGTATTGAAGTTTAAGCAATTCTATAAAAGTGGTATAAAAGTATTCCTTGAGATTGCAACAAGAATAAACTTCGAAAAGCATATTTAATGGCTGTAAAAGAAATTTTAAATAAGCGAAGCAATCAAATAATATTATATAATAATTTTCTAACATCTGTAATGTTACTTTAATTTATTTCAAGGAAAATTTTAAATAATTAAAGCCTTAACAAATTCTTTTCAAATTGAATTGAAATGTTTTAAGTTTAATAATGTTTGTAGTTTAATAATATAGTTTTAGTGAGCAAATTAAAAACAGTAATAAACAAAAATATTTTTGTTTAAAATAGAAAATGTATTTCTAATTTTTGAAAGATTTGAATTTCGAAGAATTCGAAATTATGTGAAAAGAAATTGAAAAGAATTATTGCAAACTAAAGTTAGCATCTGATTTAATTCAAACTTATTTGCTTTTGCAATAATAAATACAAATAAAATAATTATAAACAATAAGAAAAATGTATGTGTTCATATATGGCAAGTATTATTTTTGTAGCTTTAGAACACTCATCAAGGGAATGCAAAGGAAGCAGAGAAGCAGAAGCAGAAGCAGAGGGAAAAGGAGATGGAGAAGCCAAAGCAAAAGCAATGCCAAGTATTGTCAGCTTTGGCTCATGGTCGGACTGTTCGAGTCACCGTTACAGCCGAGTCACAGTTGCAGTCACAAAAGAATAAGAGAGTAGAAGAGGGATGCGTGAGTGTATGTGCATGTGTGTGGGAGGGGGAGAGAGGTGAAGTGAAGGCAACTTGAAGTCGAAAACGAAGGCGAATGTTAAGAACAACAATGACAACAAAAGCGTCAAAGCTGCCCGTAAACTGTAAATAGAAAAGCACTTTACAGTTGCACACACACTTTTAATTGTACTCTCTGGTCACACACACACTTGCACACTTGCAGAAGCTGAACAAACACTTGAGCATGGGTTACATCAGCGCATGAGCATTCAGCTCACACTCAGAAGCTGCACTCGCATCATTTATTTATACAGCAGATCTCATTTCGGTTCTGATTTCATTTCAATTCATTTTGCACTCTTTTCATTTCTTCGCCTTGACGAATTCTTCAGGAAGCGCTCAACGCAGGCAACCAGAAAAAAAAAACTCAAGTCAACTTTTGTGCTTTTGTGTGTGTGCGCAATGCAGAGGCAGAGGCAGCGGCAGAGGCAGCAGCAGAGGAGAGCTTTAGATTGCATTGCATTTGCACTATAAATAAACATTTCGTTGACACAACAAACAACAAGAATAGAGGTAGCAACAACAACGGGGGCAAAGAACAGGCCAGTCATCAGGCATATACATACATATAAGAATAAAAACAAATTATGAAGTCATTCGAGATGCACAGATTAGAAACCAGAGAACCAGAGAGCCAGAGAGATTCACATCCTCCTCCCCCCTTTTTCTTAATCAACGACTAGCAAAGCGCGTTGGCAAGTCGTGCATGCTCCACATTACAGGGTATACGGCAGACAGACACATAGTAATTATATAAATGTGGTTATCTTAAGCCCGATATAAGGTTACACAACGATACAGATACAAAGGCACTGAGACATTCACAGTTAAGCGACATCACACACACACACACACGCATACACACATGCCATTTAATGAAGTCAAGGATGACATTGTCGTAAATACATTTAACACATAGTTTTACAGTTTTTAATTTCTATGCACCTTTGTCTTTTGCATTGTTTCTTTCCTGTGTATCAAATGAACAATCTGCCAGCTCTTTTCCTCCTCTCTATCTCTCTCTCTCTCTCTCTGACCGTGACCAGAGACCTAGAAAGTGAGAACTACAACCACAACAACAACAACAACTCAAATAATGTGCAATATTTACAATGAACAACAAAACTAACATTAGATAAGTTGAGTCAAATGTGACGAATCTTCATAGGAGGAAGCTTAAAGCTCATTAAAATAAATATATAATATATATTATATTATTATCATATCTTTTTGGAATATCACAAATATTTATTTTAATAAATGTCACTCAAGATTTTATTATTATTACTCTGCTGACGGAAGACATTCAAAATCTTTCAAGAGAATTTCACTATTTACAATAATACAAAAAAAAACACTAATTAATGAGGAAGTTTTTCAAATTGAAAAATATCTGACAACAAAATAACGTACTAAGTACTACAACATTATCTCGAAAAGGAAGTACAAATAAAAAGCAGCAAAAATTTCAAGTGTTTTACTCTTAGATATCAAAAATAAAATCACTTGAAAAAAGCAAATGAAAACATCTATTCAATTTAAAATAATCTAAGTAAGGAACTCTAAAAGCATCTAAGTTAAGTTAATATAATAATATTTTAAAAACATTTTGAAGTGCTTTACTTTCTATTCATTTGATATATAGAATATTCAATTTTAAACACAACAAACTAGAAAACTTTAAATGAAAAAATGTATAAATCTATAAAAGTATCTTCTATCTGAAAACAACTTTTTAAGTACCAACTACGAAATATATACATATTTAAAAAATATTTAAAGTGCATTACTTGTCATATAAAATGTATAAAGCATTGAAATGAAAGGAACTTTTAAATTTTCTAGATTAATTATAAGAATAATATGGAAATAGTTATGGAAGAACCTTTTAAATTTCTAGAATATGCAAATTTCTTAAAAGATATTAGAAATGGCAAATAAGAAAAAATTGAAGAATAAAAATGTATTTAATCTGAAAAAACTTGAAACCAAGTGTGAAATAAAAATAGTGTTTCACTTGCCAAGAATAGAAATAAAATCAACTTTTGAATTGTTCCATGACAATATTAATTGTAAGAATAAAGTAAAAAAATGTCGCAAAAATTCCATCAAAATGGCAAATATATCAATCAATGTCAAAATTTCATCATTGTATTTCAATTTCTTTTGTTTTTCGGCAAGTTGTGAGCTATTCAATGTATTTTTGAAATGGTTGTTTAATTAATAGTTGCTGCAATTGCTGAACGTGAAATTCTTAAGAGATTGCAACATGCTTTGGGCATTTTAAAATATTTTTTGTTTTTTTTTTTTTGTTCACTCTGACGCTTAACGATGCGATAAATTATTGTTGATGCCTTCCAAATGGTCAGCGACAAAGTCAAGAGCGAGAGAAACGCAGAGTAGAGCAAAGCACTTGAAAGTGTGTGTTTTAAGTACTTGAGTGTGTGTGTGTGTGTGTGTGTGTGTAGTGTGTGTGTGTGTTGCAGTGACGCGCGTTCGCTTCTCTTATTTCTAAATTAAGATGTTTGTGCAAATTAATTGGTCGCTGGCATCATTATTACAAAAGCGACAAACAATTAGCCTAGATTTGCTCGACAAGTGATGCGATGCAACTGTGGCACACACACACACATACACACACACATATATAGAGAGATAGTCCTGTGTGTTGGCGCCAGCTCACAATCTGTGCAATTGAGCTGCAATTAAATGTGGATGCCATTCTCTGTCTCTGATTGAAATGAATTGACAATGTGAACCGCAGAGTCATCGCAATTTCTTCATCAGCTTCATCTTCGTCTTCATCTCTTCTTTATTGTATGTATGTTGTTAGAGTGATCGAGCAACGCCATGGAGAGGAAGGAACTTACCCGGATTCAAATAACTGCTCCAGCCACGCGCCTCAGCGGCAACAACGATGAGCAGCACCCAAAGCAGCCACGTGGTGACCGCCAGGGGCTGAAGTAGCCTTGCCATGCCGGCCTGCGGTTGCTTTCCTCTTCTTCTCTCCTTCTTTCTTTGGCTCTGCTCTGCTCAGCTACTCTCTGTGGCAATGGCAATGGCAGTGACTATGTGTGGCAGTGTGTGGCAGAGAGACGCGCGTCTGTATCTTTGTGTGTGTGTCTGTGTGTTGCAGCTGCTTCTTGTGGCAGGGCAAGCTGTAAGAGATTGCAGCCTATTTAGCACGCGGTGGCAGCCAAGCACTTTTTTGGGGCAACTCTTGGAGTGGCGCGCAATACAAATGCTAAACACAAAATGTCCCTCCCCCCCGCGGCAATGTGCAGCAGTAAAGCTCACAGCTGGAGAGGAGTTGGCGAGTCCAAAAAGTCACGAGTCGGAGAGTCCGGAGAGAGAGTCAGAGACCGGACAGCGAAGGACACTTCCGGGGCAAAGTCAACGCATTAACACCCAAGCGAAGCTAAGGACAACACATTCACACACACAAACAGACACACACATATACAAAAAGGATACTTTCACAAGCATTTCCGCTACAAATGAAAGCAATGAAGAGCTCTCCAGCCCCGCCTCCCGCCTTCAACATTCTCCCCATTCGCCACATTGGACACTTCCGCCTTTGTCTATGCGGGTGAAAAGTGAAAAAACGCCAACAACCAAACAAAAAAACAAAAAACCAAATAAAGAAAAGCGCAACAACATCGGCGACATTAAATGTTGCTTAATTTTAAATAACGCAATCTTTCAGCACATTTTCCCCAACAATAAGATTCACACAGCCTACGCAGCGAGAAGAACCTCATCAGGATTCAATTGTTCAATTGTTGGGCGACATTTCATTCTCATCATCAACATTTCTCATGCCGCTTCTTGCTTTGCTTTCACAACAATATAATGTGCCTAGCATTTTATTTTTGTCCAAGTTCACAGCAAATATTTCTATTTCTAAATTAAGTATTTTTTTCATTTTTGTTTTGTTTCGAAACACAAATTGCTTAAATTTTGAATACTTGAATATTTGGAAATCAAAACAAAAATTAGATGCCCTTGCAATATCTCAAGAATACACATTGTATTTTATAGAAATATATTATTATGCAGAGCATTTAATACGTTTCGAAATGACATTTAAGAGACTTTTACTATCGTCATTGAAATACAGCTAGAAAAATTTCCATAAAACGATTTGGCAAGGAAATTCAGAAACTTTTCTAAAATATATTTTAAATATTTTCATATAAATTCAGTTTGAATAGAACTGAGATAAATAATCACCCAATAAATATTATGTATATGTTTCAAACCACTTAAAAATCCGCACTATTTTCGACTCTGGCATCCTCGAAAAATTGAGTTCTATTTATTTTCCTTTTTTTATAATAAGCCTCTCAAATATAGTTCAATTATAATAGAGCCTCTTTAATCTCTCCATTATAACTAAAAAGTTCCAAAATATATAATCAGCAGAT
Organism: Drosophila albomicans; assembly: GCF_009650485.2. NCBI lineage: Eukaryota > Metazoa > Arthropoda > Insecta > Diptera > Drosophilidae > Drosophila > Drosophila albomicans. The sequence continues at coordinate 18,585,588 of NC_047627.2, forward strand.
TAAACACGTTTCAATCCACATAAAACTTTGCATAATTTTAGTTTCAGGCATTTTTTTCTCCATTTTTCAGCATAAATTTTATTATGCTTTTTATTCAAAAATATCTTTAATGTAGTTTTTGCTATTGAATTAGTTCAATTTTAATAGAACTGAGATAATCTTTGCAAGATATTACGATCTACAAAAAAAGGAAAATAAATTATATTTTTGACTGAACTTTTGCCATTTTCCACTTTACATTTAATTATGCTTTTCCATTCAAATATCTTTTAATGTAGCTATTCGAATTATGGAAAGCATCATCGCATCTAGTTAGCAATCATTTTATGATCTTTTCAGATGACGTAGACGCTGGCAAGTGGTTGTATTCCCCTCTCTCCTTCCTTTTCATCTCTATCCATTTTTTCTCTTTTTTGTTTCTCCTTTTTTCAGCAGTTTTTCGTTATGAATTTACTGTATTAGTTTCCCTGCTGCTTCTCTTTCATTTTCTTATTCTTCTACTTTTCCTTCATCTACTTTTCTACTTTTACTACTTTTTCTTCTTCTCCCAATTCTTCTTCTTCTTCTTCTTCTTCTTCTTCTTCTTCTCCTCCTTCCTTCCACCCGTTTTCCCCAATAGATTTGCAGTCTTAGATTCCGTTCTAATTCTCCTAGTTTTTCTTCTTCTCCTCCTTTTTTCGACCCGTTTTTCCCGATAGATTTGCTGTATTAGTTTCCCTACTGCTTCTCCTTATTTTTCTCCATCTTCTTCTTCTAATCGTTCTCATTCTTTCATCCCTTTTTCTCTTTAAATTTGCTGTATTAGTTTCAGGTCTTCAACACATTTAGCAGAGAGCGAATGAAACCGATCAACTTCTTGCCATAATAATTATAGCAAACTAAGTGCGCTCTCTCGCTCTCTTTCGCTTTCGCTCTCGCTTTAGCTCTGTCTCTTTCTGGCGCTGTCGCGTCGGCAATTTGTGCAAATTTTGCACAAATTTCGTGCATAAATTACAACAAATTGTGCGCGTATTATATGGCACACAAATTCCGATTTCATGTGGCGCTGTAATGAACTTGAACTTGAAATGTCGCCCCTCCCCCCCATCCTACTCTCCACTCTCCACTCTCCCCTCTTTATTACAGCCATGTGTGTATGTGTGTCTGATATTCGGCAAATCGGCAATTGACGAATCGTAAATCGTAAATCGTAAATCGAAAATCGAGAGTCAAGAGTGCGAGAAATGCGAATGTGACGTGAAAGGTTTCTCTTGCTGTTGTTGTTGTTGTTGACCAACTCAATGACTGACTGAGTGACTGACTGACTGCTTGTGGTATCCGTATCTGTGAGATACGCGTAAAAGCTTTTGTAGTTTATGCGGCGTTTGGCAAAATGCCTGCATTCTTTTTTTTTGTTTGCGTTTTCTTCAAATTATTAAATGAGATACAGCAGGAATAGTTGCTGCCGTTATTGTTGTTGTTGTTGTTGTCTATGTTTCAATTAAGTTAACATTAAAGGAATGCTTTTAGCTTGCTTGACTGTAAGTGGCCGCAACGGCAACGGCTGTGGCAGCGGCTGTGGCAGCAGCAACAAGGGGCAGCCAAGTTTTGGGTTACCCAACAAACATGTTACGCATAATAATTGGTGAATTGCAACACAATGGAGCCTGTCTGCCATGTCTGTGTGGCAGCAGCAGCAGCAACAGGAGCTGCACTCACACACACACCAACACACACACACCAACGCACACACACATTTTCTACATTCTGTGCACTTTTTTTTTCGGCCACTAATGAGTTGAGACTGATATCTTGTGTGCTTGTTGTTGTTATTATTGCTATTCAAAATGCGCAACTCTTTCAGGCCGCCAAGTTGTGGCAAGTTTGTTAATGATGCGCCACGCTACTTGCCCCCGTGCCGCATGCTGCATGCTGCATGCTGCATGCTGCTTATGCATATTAACAGCTCTTCATTAAAACTCATCTAAGCGTTCTTTAAGTTCTACATTTCTTTTTGTGCTTTCGGTTAAGTCATTAAAATTAATGATGCATAACATTTAAGCCTTTTTTTGCTGTTTTTTTTTTTGCAACCCTCTCGCTCCCCCTCTCTTGCTCCTCCAACACTAATGCCCAATAAACGTGCTGCATTCCATGGGAATAAGACTGACTAAAAGTGCCACGTTGACACTTGCAAAACGATCCTCACACAACAAGCAACCCAAAAAAAAAACAAAATCACAATCAAAATTCAAATTCAAATTGAATTCACTTCAACGAAATGCAAACGCTGCAAAAATGAAATTCGTTCAAATTATTTCCAACACAGCTGCTGCTGCTGTGGAATGTTGGAAAATTGATGTTGTGAATTGAAAAATCTTTTGTATGTGTCTGTGTGTGTGTGAACGAAAATAACTTTTTGGCCTCGTCCATATTTGGGCTTGTTATTTATAACAATTTTCCTTTTGTCACCCCAATTTGTCACTCTGCTGTTGCATGCAACACTAAAACAAACATGTGGCGACATTGATTAGGCATCTTCTTGTTGCTGCTGTTGTTGTTGTCACTATTTCCATCTGCATCTGAAAGATGCAAGCAACGATCTGCGATCGCTGCCAGAAACGTTTAAAGTTTTTTTTTTTCATCGATTGAATTTGCTGGCTCAGCGACATTTTTGACTCGCAGTTGATGCTTTGATTAAGATTTACTGCCGACAACAACAACAATAATAACACAGCATTCTCCAGAGCAGAAAACAATGCGTTCCATTTGACATTATTTATAACTGATACTCGTAGCAAATATTTACATACGAACTGTGACTGATCAGCCTCACTTGCGGCACTTGAAAGAAAAATAACTGCGGCTTCAGCTAATGCAGATTTATTGCCGACGGATCCGTTGGGATCAATGTCGAAAAGAAGGAATACGAAAGGAACTTGAATCTTTAAACTCTCAACATCAAACAACATTTTTTTCGCTGGAAAACTAATAGAATTTCAACAAGTGAAATTATTTCGAAACACTTTTCGTTTAATATACTAAATAATTTGCTGAATTTTCAGTACAAATTTGAAGGATATCTTTTGAAAGCACGTCATATTTTTCAGCTGAAATATTTAATAGATGCATATTCTAAAATGCAAATATTTAATTTCAAACAAATGTTTAATGAAATTAAAAACATTCTCTGATAATTTTCTACAAAATTTGCAACTAACAGAAGTAGATGAAAGGACCTCAAACACGTTGAAATTTATTATTTCACAACTCACAATTGAAGGAATCGAAAAAACAAGTACAACTCTTCCTGGGATAACAAAAAAAGGACCTCATTTCGAATAATATTCCACTTATTTTTCAATATAACACCGAATCTGACTTTAAAAGGACAACGAAGAACTGCGATCAACATTTTATTGCCACACTCCAAGAATTGCGCTGCTGCAATATTATTTTCAAATATTTTCCAAATCAGTGAAAACACAAAAACAAAAATAAAACAAAACAAAAAAATAATAGAAAACACTAATTTCAATTTTAGTTTTTTTTTTTTTTTTGTAGGTTTTTTCTTCTTTTTTTGCAATTTTTTTCTTGGCACACATTTCAAACGTTTGGCTTACTCAAAAAACAAGAAAAAAAAAGTGTTTTCGAAAGTATTTGTTTTGGAAAATTGAAATAAACCAAAAGGGTTTTAGTCCCCGTTAAGTGATTTGCACTCGCGACAGGCAAAGGAATCGTCACATTGGCTATTATTTTAATTGTTTTAGTTATTTTTGAGAATTTGTATTGAATTGAAATTACAGTCACACAATCAGAGGAAATCACAAATCACAATCAGAGTTGGCAGTTGAGTTGCAAGTGGCAGTCGCAATTGGCGGCTGAACGTAACGCACACGCAAACGCTTCAAGTCGAACTGACGCGGCAGTAAAGCAACCAGCGCCGGCATCGACTCGCCCAGCGCCCAGCGCCCCAAGCGCCAAGCGGCCTAAGCGCGCGCCCAGCGTTGAGAGGAGGCGCCGAATGCCCGAACACACGAGCCGAAGCTGAAAGCCGAACGCCAAACGCCAAACGCCAAAAACGAAGCAAACGAGCAGCAACAAATGCCGAAGCAGCAGTCAACACAACGCAGTGAACGAAGTGTGACGAACGAAATGCACGACAACTGTTCGGCTCGTTCGGTTCGTTCGGTGAGGGTGGGGACGGGGGAGGTTCAGTGGGTGTTGGAGTGTAAGTGCGTGTGTGTGTGTGTGGGTGAGTGTAAGTAGTCGCAATGCTTGAGCGGACACAGCCAACCAGGTCGCATTTTGGCATTGCAAAGCGCAGCACAACAAAATTGTTTAATGCTGCCAAAGGGCTTGGCAGCATGTTGCTGAGCAACATGTTGATATGACAAATGTTGCGCCTGCGCTAGTCGTTTAAGTTACTTGCAAGAATTTAATTGTTTTACCAAGCAAACACACACACACACACACATGGAAGCTGCAACGGAAGTTGTGCGCTTTTCACTTTTGTTCGTTTTTTTTTTGTTTTTGTTTTGTTTTGTGCAAAACTCATCAGACATGCACAGCTCCCTGGTTGCCGCTGCTTAAGCGCGAGCTGAGCGAGGGTAAGGAGAAGGGCAAGTTGCTTACATTGTTTGCTCTTATGATTTTTATGATTTTTAACAACAGTCGTTGCCACTGATTGTTGTTGCTGCGGCTGCTGCTGCTGCCAGTTGTCTGTTCTCTGCTTTTGTCTTTGCACTAGTTGCCTTCCATTTTTCTTTTTTTTTTTTTCATTTTTGGCTTGAAGTGTGAAAAGAAAAACGCTGTGGCTGGCAAATTCAATTTGCATATGTGCTCCCCAAGCGAGCAAGTATGTATGTGTATGGCCATTTAACGTAGCGAAGCTGCTAATTGACTGCAGACTCATTGAGTGGCTTAGAGCGAAGAGGGGGTGGGGGAAGGGGCGGAGGGTATTCAGCCACTTTGTTGGCCAAAAGTGCAAGTGGCGAACGCGAAACAAGAATCGATGCAAAATAATTGCATACAAAATATTTAATCAACGGCCAAGTTAAATGCGACCGCAGCAACCAGTAAAGCAAACAAATCAACAACAACAACTACACTGAAAATTGAGCTCCCTTTAAAAAAGAGCAACTTTTTGGTGTTCTATGCAGCGTGTTGCAAGTGTGTGATGTGGTTGCATATGTGTGTGTGTGTGTTTACATAATAATTAAAATTTAGCGGCGCTCAAGTGCGGGGGGCAGCAACAACAACAACAACAGCAACAGCGGCATCCAAATGACGCGCTTTCGAAATAACCACAGCAACAACAACAACAACTACAACATTTACAACTACAATAACAACTTCGGTAACTGCCGCAAACAGTTTCGAGTTTCACAACAATCAACGCGCCTCAATAAAATATGTTTGCAACTTCAGAACTTGCAGCACCCAAAAAACATAAGAACAAAAAAATGAACCGACCTTTCAACAACACCAACAACAACAACAATCTCTAAATATGTTTCACAATTTCGCTGCACGCTTCAAATTCAATTTCCACTGATGACTTTTATGTTAATTACCTCGATTGCTTGTCCCAAATTTTGACACCAAATTGTGTCAGCTGACAGACTTGCTGAAATACGAATAATGTGGAAATAACGGGAGACATTCGAAAATATTTCAAAAAATGTTGAACAAAATCCCTTATTGATTTATTTCTATTTATAAAATTACTGGTTAAAGAAAACTGGTTTAATAAAATATTGAAATTGTAAAACAAAAAATAATAATAATAATGTGTAGTATAGTTTTTGGCATAAGCATAAAATGCAATTACAACTTTTACATATTTATAACGAGTTCTGACATCAGCGCAAAAGAAACATGAAATCCATCTACAATTTCATATGGAATTCTGCACAAATTATAATAAAAATTTGTGCTGACCTTTAAGCCATTATAAATTTCGCCAGAATCCAAAGAAATGTGATGCTTATAAAGCAGCAAAGTTGAATTCTTCGAAAAGAAATTCCAACTAATGAAAATATAAATAATATGAAATTTTTCTGTTTTACAATTTGATAAATTTCCGAAAGAAATAAATTTAAGATTTATAAAATGTTCTTTCCCAATTTTTGTTTCAATCGTTTAGTTCCTGTTAGCGTCAATTTCTTTGCTTCAAAGTTTTGTTGTAATCTTTATTTGATTTTAAAACAAAATAGAAAACAAAGAATATTTATTAAAAATTTTATCGATTATCGAATGCAGCTTCTTAAAAAGACATTCCAGTTTATATAATACTTGTATAAATAATACGAATAATACAATTTAAAAAATCTTATAAAAAAATAAATATAAGTTAACTTTTTGTATAATTTTGTATCACAAAAATAAAAAATTTGTGTCTAATCTTTAGTTGCTGGTAAAACAAAGATTATTTATAGATCAAATTCTTGGTTCGACTTTTTATCGATTATCGAATGCAGCTCTAGTTTTAACTTTTTTGGTCTTTTAGTCGAAATTCAACTTGCCCCCGCCCGCATCTCTTGTTGTGCAGCTTCAGGCAGCTCTTTGGTCGCACAGCAGCAAGTCAAGTGTCGAAAATTCATTAAATTTGCAAGGACACAACTTTGGACAGCGCTTCGCTTTGTGTGCGTGAGCAGAGAGGAGGGGGAGATAGGAATGTATGTAAGTGTGTGTGTGTGTGTGTGAGTGTGCGAGCTTTTTTGTGACCTCTGACATTGCATTTAATCTCGTTGACAGCACTTAACACGCCCCCGAGTAGTAAAAGCGGCAACGCCTGGCATGGCAAAAAGACGACGAAAAAAAAAACAAAAAATGAAAGCTCACTTCAAGCAGCGCAAAAAAGAGGAGGAGGAAGGGATGGGGAAAGGGGAAGCGAAGTGGATGAAGCGAGCGTCGACTGCAAGCGGATTATTTAAGTTTATAATACGCTTAGGGGTAATTTTAATCTGTTGCAAATTGTTTTTGTTTGCTGCTGCGACCCGCAAAAAAAAAAACACACAACTCGCAACGCACTCGAAATTACCATCTATAAAACATCTTTTTGCATTGCTGCCTCTATGTGTGTGTGTGTGTGTGTGGGAGTGTGTGTTCACATTTGTGGCATACTTCATAGATATTGCTACACACACACACACACACATGTGGATAGCCAAGGGAGGCAACTGCGGTTATGATTTGAATTTGGTTTTCGGCATTGCAACTCCGTGGGTCGTTTCATTAGGCAAAACAGCGCGCACAGTTTTCCACCCCTCTGCCACGCCCCCTTCTGTCACCACTCTCCACCACGCTGTTGCCGTTTGGGGAACAATTGTAATTTCACTTTTTACAATAGCATTTCGTTGCTAGATTCCACTTTTTTTTCGAGCTCTTGCCGTTGCTCGTATCTTTCGAGTTTTGTGTGTTATGTAATTTACTCTACAAACACTTGCTGAAGGGTCAGGGTCAACAACAACAACAACAACAACAGCAACAGCATCATCAAACAACAGCCAAGACAAGTCAACTGGGGAAAACAACTGAGCTGTTAGCAGCAAGGAAGTTCGCAGATTTTCATAAGCAATTGGATCGTTGCTGTCTGAGCTGGGAATAACTTGGTTAGTTAGCTAGTTGAGCATGTAAATGTTGCAGACGGCAAACAGGAGTAACAGAAAAGAATAAGAACGAAATGGAATTGAAACATGAGCAGCCAAGTTGCAACACTGTGTTTGCTTGCCAAGAAGATACTTTTGTATCTTCCAACTGCTTTTCAACTGCAATAGCATCTTGCAGATACATTTGTATCTTTGAGATACTTTTGAGTTACTTTTGTATCATCCAACTGTTTTTTTAAGACACTTTTGTATCTTTGAGATACTTTTGTACTGAAAATTCATCTTTGAGATACTTTTGTATCTTTGAGATACTTTTGCATCTTCCAACTGCTTTTTTAACTGCAATAGCATCTTGCAGATACATTTGTATCTTTGAGATACTTTTGTATCTTTGAGATACTTTTGTATCTTCCAACTTTGAGATACTTTTGCATCTTCCAACTGCTTTTTAACTGCAATAGCATCTTGCAGATACATTTGTATCTTTGAGATACATTTGTACTGAATATGCATCTTTGAGATACTATTGTATCTTTGAGATACTTTTGTATCTTCCAACTGCTTTTTAACTGCAAGTATCTCAAAGATACAAAAGTATCTTAAAAAAGCAGTTGGAAGATACAAAAGTATCTTAAAGATACAAAAGTATCTCAATGATACAAAAATATCTCAAAGATACTTTTGAGATACTTTTGTATCTTCCAACTGTTTTTTTAAGATACTTTTGTATCTTTGAGATAATTTTGTATCTTTTAGATACTTTTGTATCTTTGAAATACATTTGTATCTTCCAACTGCTTTTTAACTGTAATAGCATCTTGCAGATACATTTGTATCTTTGAGATACTTTTGTATCTTTGAGATACTTTTTAAGATAATTTTGTACTGAAAATGCATCTTTGAGATACTTTTATATCTTTGAGATACTTTTGCATCTTCCAACTGCTTTTTAACTGCAATAGCATCTTGCAGATACATTTGTATCTTTCAGATACTTTTGTATCTTTGAGATACTTTTGAGGTACTTTTTTATCTTCCAACTGTTTTTTTAAGATACTTTTGTATCTTTGAGATACTTTTGTATCTTTGAGATACTTTTGTGCTGAAAATGCATCTTTGAGATACTTTTGTATCTTCCAACTGTTTTTTTGAGATACTTTTGTATCTTTGAGATACTTTTAAGATACGTTTGTATCTTTGAGATACTTTTGTATCTTTGAGATACTTTTGCATCTTCCAACTGCTTTTTTAACTGCAATAGCATCTTGCAGATACTTTTGAATCTTTGAGATACTTTTGTATCTATGAAATACTGGAGTGCACTCCAGCTGACTTTCTTATCAGAATATTGGTTGCTGTTAAATCGTTACAATAAGTTTGACATTAATATTTCGTTTCATTAAATTATACCATCAATATTTTAGAAAATTCAATATTTGTTAGCAGGGATTCTAACTTTTTACAACTACTCTATTTTAATGTAGATTCGCTTGGCAATTCTTGCTAATTCAAAAACTGTAAAACAAGATTTCTGAAATTCATTTGTCAATTTTTCTCCCCCAATATATTTTTCTTTTATTTCATTCCATTCCGACTTTTTCGGATTGAGTAAGCATAGAATATATATATATATATATATATATTATATATATATATATATATATATATATTTTATTTTTTTTTTCTAATTTAATGTAAACTAGAACTCCCTCGCCCTCCTTCCTTTTCTTTTTATCAAATACAATGCCTTAACGAAAAAGAATGTGCTTACAAATTCAGCTTACATTTTAAATTATGTTTCATTCCAACGTGTCCTTAGAAATCGAACAAGTTTCAAAATAGAATTTAAAATAAAATTTAATTTTCATTGAACCTATTAAAATATTGATTTACTAAAGTTAACCAAGTTTTTCATTTCAAACCGTTCAGATAGTAAGAATATTAAAATAGAGTTAAGATGCAAAGTTTTCGAGATGGTTTCATTCCGTTTGACCCACATTACAGCTATGTTGCTCTTTGCAGCTTATAATTGTTTCATTCCACACATTCCGCCGCATAATTCCAGACAACTCACGCCCCCAAAAGTCATTAATTCCACACGCTTTTGCAATGCAATTAAGCAGCATACTTGTATATGTTTCATTTTCCCCATAATTGGCATTGATGCAACACGTTCCGAAACGCAAAATTTAGCAAATTTGCACTCGGTATGTAATTAATCGATGCTCGTAAATTCCACTAAATGAGCCCGAATTCAGTTTCAGAATATAAGAAATTAGAAATGAGTAACGGGAATGATTATGTTTTCAGATTTCCAATTTTCTTTCGTAAATAGTTGAACGCAGAATAACCTGATTCTGAATATGCGATGCGGAAAATATTTCAAATATAGTTACAATAGCATAGTTGTATTCAGTTCAAGCGGGACAACATTGTTGGCCATGCCCAAATGAGATCAGCGATCGCCGCTGACATCATACAAAACAAAATACAAAAAGAATACATCAAACAATGTGCAAAATCAAATAGAAATCCAAATGGCAAAATGGAAAATAATAACAATTAATATGAATAAAAATACCCTTGTCCAATAATGTATAAAATTGCACAAATTAAAATGATGGCAAGTGTTTCGAATAAAGTCAATTTTTGCGAATGCGAAAGAAATGAAAGCTTCAAATAATCGTATGTTGACTCACCCTGTGGCTGCGGTGGATTATAAATATTAACATCTTCATTATTGTTATCGATCTTTGGCTGTTCAGGCTCCTCGGGTCTTGGTTCCTCTTCAGGGGTGGTACAGTTGGCCTCATCGGTGCCATCATCGCACTGATGAATGCCATCGCAGAGCATACTGGGGACCAAGCAGCGATGGTCGTCGCATACGTGTTCGCCTTCGTTGCAAACTAAAGAGCACAAAATGCGCAACGTAAGAATGCAAAGGAAGCGGCAAAGAACGAAATAAAGAAATGAAAACAAAATGCAAATTAAAGTAGCTGATCGAAATAAAGTGGCAAAAACTGATGAGAATGATGATAATGTAGCTAATGTAGACGATAGTTTCTGATAGAACTGAACACTAAAATTAAGATGGAACTGTTCGCTTAACAGATCACGCTCTGTTCAAGGAACTGTTCACTCTTTCCAGAACTGTTCGTTTTACTGTTAACCAAGCTATTTGCGGAACTGTTAACAACGCTGAAAACTTAACTGTTAACAGATCTGTTTACGTAACTGTTAACAGCGCGTTTACTTAACTGTTAACAGCGTTGTTTACTCAATTGCTAACAGAACTGTTCACTTAAGTGTTAACAGCGCTGTTTACTTAACTGTTAACAGAGCTGTTCCCCTAGCCGTTAAAAAAGCTGTTAACCTGTCCGTTAATAGAGCCGTTCACAGAACTGGTAACAGAGCATTTCATAGAACTGTCCTTAGAGCTCTTCATAAAATTGATCACGCAACTGTTCACTTAACTGATCACGCAGCTCTTCACTAAAATGATCACTGTACTGATCTTAAGTAGCGTACAAATCGGAATACTACATCATGGAAAGGGGAACATGGTAAAGAGCTAAGGGAATTACTGGGGAACGGTTGGTAACATGAAAATAGTGAAGACGATCGATGATATGGTTTCATGAATCATTATTACCGCTGGGACAATCCTCCTCATCTTCCCCATCGGGACAGTTCCTTTCGCCATCGCACTTCACCTCATCGCAGACACGATAGCCGCTGCGTGGGCAAATGTATGTGGAATCACCGCGACATTCAGATTGTTCCGGTTTCGGGTCGGATGCGGGTTCGGGTTCACCGGAGCCATCTTCATCAGCGGTCTCGGTTATTTCAGGGGCGTTAGGATCTGTGTTTGCGTGTGTGTGAGTGTGTGTGTGTGTTTGGAAGGCACCATAAATTAAATTAGCAATCTTGTAAATCATAAACAGCAGGACAAGGACGAACAGAGAACATTGCACAAAAAGAGGATGAGAAAGAGAAAAAGAGAGAGCAAGAGAGAGAGAGAGAGAGAGAGAGAGAGAGAGAGAGAGAGAGCAAGAAACATAGACGTAGACGTAAACAACACACAGAGAGCGGGATGAAGGAAATTGGAATGTGGAAGACATTAACTTAATGAGTGTGAAAGCAAATGTGTTGATGTGTATGTGTATGTGAAACAGAGCGAGACAGAGACAAAACACCAGAGCATGTGGGAGCGAGAGAGACAGTATGATAAAACGATCGAATGAAAGAGTGCTGTGTGGAGTGTTGAAGAGATCAATGATGAAGCGAGGAAATGAGTTTGGATATTCCCGCTTATTAATATAGTTAACATGATACTGTATACAAGTGTGTGTGTGTGTGTGAATAAGATCATATGTGTGTGTGTGTGTGTGTGTGCTTTAAGCAAACCCAGAGAGATACGAAACGAAGTGAAACGAAACGAAGACCCAGAAGACATCATGAACACATCATCCCGCCAATTGCAAACGCAATCGTTTATCGTTATCGTTAATCGGAAACAAACCACGCGCATTATTCCGAGATGGGATCGAATTCAACTTCCGCTGTCGTTGTTGACACATGGCTTCCACCTCATCGGAGCCATCGAGGCAATCCTCACGACCGTTGCACAAATCATAGCAGGACACACTAAAGATGAGGCCACTCTGGCACTGGAAGCTGCCCTCATTGGTCGGACACTGATCGAAGTTGCTGTAGAAGTTTGTCGCCGAAACTTCACGGCGATTCGTGAAAAGCAGTGCACACATTTCCGGATCCTCATCGGAGGAATCTTCGCAGTCGCTGCGACGATTGCAAATATCATAGCAAGGTATACGGGTTATGGATCCCTCACACTGGAAAAATTCATCTTCGCCGCGACATGGCAGGGGCGGCAACGTTCCAGCCAAATCGTCATCGGTTTCGTTTGTTCCCACCTTCGGTTGGCGATACTGACATAGCGCGGCAGTCTCATCGGAGCCATCGTCACAGTCGGCAACGCCGTTGCATACATTGTAACAGGATGTGCTCAACTTTTCGCCCGACTCGCACTGGAAATCATCGTAGTCCTGCTCGCAATGTTTGTTCGCACGCTGGCGACGTTCACACAGCGCTGCATCCTCATCGGAGGCATCCGAGCAATCGTTTCGGCCATTGCAAATGTCCTCGCACATAATGTTGAACGGACTGCCACTAACACACTGGAATATATCGCCGGATGAACGACATTGTTCCTCATCATCAGCATCATCATCAACATCGGGGTCATCGAAATCCCCATCGTCTTCGGTTGGCTCGTCGTAGTACGACGCATTCGATGTTGCCCATCTCGAATGGTTTGTATACGGATTGGGATACAATTGTACTTGTAGACGCCGAGCCAAACACATATCGGCGTTCTCATCGGAGCCATCGGAACAGTCGGCGATGTTGTTGCACACGCGCAGACAGGAGACGCTATCAATGGGGCCGGCATCACAAATGAACTCATCAATCTCGAAATCCTTTGGATTCCTACACTGGTTATCTGCATTGGTTTTGTTTTGGGTTTTTTTTTTGTTTTTTAGTTAAGCGCTGATTGTGTTGTTGTATTTTTGATGGGTGAGAAGAGTGTGTGTGTGTGTGGTACAGAGAAAGAGTTGAACTATACAACTAGACAGTGGGAGGGCACAAGGCAAGTTGCTTTTAAGCTTTACGCGTTGTCCAGCACCATAGCAGTTAATATATGGATTATATATATATATATATTGAGTATATAGTACAATAGAGAGGGTAGAGGGTTGGGTAATTTTGAAAGGAAAATGTGTGTGTGTGTGTTCGTGTGTGTGTGTGAAACGTTGTGAGACAAATGAACTTACCCACAATTGGACGGAAGTAAAAGTCTTTATCGAGTTGTGCACTCGTATGGCCAATGACATGATAGTTTTGCAGATGCTCGCGCAATTTATTTTCAAAATCGGGTGTGTTTGTCGGTATCTCCAGATTCACAATCACATAGATCTTGTAGTGGTCGTTCGTTTCCCTAAAAAAGGGTAAATAAAAACAGAAAAGATTGCATTTCGAAAGCGCAAATACCGGGTGATTTTTTTATTTTGTATACACTTACCCGACGCTCACCAGCGTGCTGATCAGATTGTCATCATCGTCTTCGTGGCCGTGGGTGCTAATGAAGAGCTCATTCAAACCATTTGAAATATCCTTGGCCAGTGCCTGGAACTCTTCACTGTCCTTGTCGTTGTACTCGACGCGGAATGGCTCGGTAAGAGTGATGCGTGTCCGATCTGCAAAATCATTTGATTAGCCAACTCAACAACACAATGAACACCAAAATACTCACAGGTTGCGGTCTCTCCCTCAACGGTGCCGGAGCCGGCTTCACTCTCGTAATCGTCATAGGGATGCTTTTGGGGCAGCGAACCTTGCTGTTGACGCTTGGCCAGACGTTGCTTCTTATTGATGCCCAACCCCTTCTTCGTGCGCTTCAGCCGCTGCTGATGTTGATGTTGATGCTGTTGCTTTTCGGCAGTGGCTGCATTGTTGCCAAACAGACGATTCAACTCGCGACGCACACGACTGTAGCTCTTCGATAGCCAACTGCTATCAGCGGGCGTGTCCTCGATTAGGGGCGCATCGGATTGCACGATATCGATGCCGGACAGCGGCGTTTCATCCTCGGGTATCAAAGAACAGTTTGTCGCTCTCATCTAGACTTGAGATTTGCTGCAAGCACACAGTGAAACAAAACAACAAAATTAATTACAAATTGAAATTATATATATAAAATAGTATTTATTACCTACACAGAAGTGAATTAAAATGTTGTAGAATACACAATTTCATTAAATTTCAATAAATGACAATTCGTTTTTAGTCAATTGCAACGTTGCTATACACTAGAGATGGGAAACCAATTAGCGATGACACTTGATTGCAAGATTTGCATTGCACACTTAATTTCAAATATTACCGCTAGATGGCGCTCTTCGCTAGTTTCAGCTCAGCAACTTAGATAGCGCCATCTAGTAAATTTCTGCTTCTATTTTGTAAATTATCCAAGGCGAATCCTCAGTCAAAAACTTGTTAAGCGGATTTACAAATTTGTGTAATCTATTTATAATTCATTTACTGTTTTACTACCAATAAAAGTTTGCAAATTCAACACACAACAGCAAAAATTGTCCTCACTATGGTTTTGTTCTCTGCTAAGTTCTTGTGCCATACAGTTGAGCAGCCACTGTGCCCAACTTTTGCTCTGTTAGCGCAACAACAGTGTTGAAAAGCTCGTGTACAACAGTGTGTTGAATTTCTGATTTCACCATTCTGTTGTGCTGACCAGTTTTATCTGTTATCAGTTGGAAACATATCAATAATGCGATTTAAGCTCAATTAAACCATAAAAAACGAACAGCTGCATATTGCGGTTTCCGTTATTACTTTTAATGTGTGCCGACATTAATACCAAAAATATAAAAAAAAAAACTGACAATGCATTTCAAACTGTGAACCAATTAAGTCTCAATTTGGACAATTTTCCTTTGATTTTTCCCCCCATAGCATTTTCAATAGCTTAAGAATACTTCTTGTTCTGTTGTCGATCAATTTATGACTGGCGTCTTTTATATAGGGCAACAACAACAAAAACAACAATACGTTTGCCGCCTGCATCGAATCGAGACGCTATTTTTAATTGAGAATTGATTTCAAGTGTCAATTTTTTTATGACCATTTACTTAACGCATTGATTTTTGATTTCAGATTTTTGATTCGTGCCTCGGCTGACTTCCCATCTTCAGAATTTGTTTCCAACTCAAGTGTTCGTTGGCTACGTCATATTTCAATCGTCATTTTCATTCTCAGTGTTGCTGCTGCTGCTGCTTGATAAGTGTCAATGTCCAAGCAACATGGATAGATAGATATGTTGGAACATGCAACATGTGCCCCAGTAAATGAATTGAACTATCGGATCTTTTCTATCTCTCTGCAAGCAATAAAATTCTCTTCGAGTTTCGAAGCTCACTTGTTTTATAGAACTTACAGAAAAAGCTTCTTAAAATGTAGCCAAATAAAAATCAACTTACTTTACTCTAATTCGAATTAAAGTAAATTATATTTTATAAATTTGTTTTTGAAATCCAAAGCTCTCCTAAAAAAGGATAATTTTAAAATGTAACTCAAAAAATCAATCACATCTACAATCGTAAATATTAATTCTAGATTCTAAAAAATAAAGTAAATTAGAGCTTTTATATATTATTACACGCTTTCTATAAATACAATCTTTTATTTACATTTTTGTTTCTTTTCTAATTTGCCAACGAAGAAGTAGAGCCGCTTTTTTTTATAATATTTTTAAATACACAAATATAAAAATTATTTTGAGCGTTACTTAATACTTTACTTAATAACATCAATTTAATAAGCGTTTGCTAAAAGACAACTTTATAATAAAATTTGTCATAATTTTGTATTATTTAAGTAAAAGCTGTTTAAACAGAATTAGTTCTACCTAAAAAAGGAAACAATGCTAATTTTTGCAGTTCTAGCAATTAAATAAACACATTAAACAAATGCAATAATTAAATGTCATTTAAAAACAAGGTAATTACATATTTAATTTATAATAATTACAACAGCTAATTGTCATAAATCATTTATTTATTATTAGTTTTGTCAATATAAAATAAATAACCGATGTTTAATGCAGCGCATGAAAGTGAAGTTTGACTGTAATTCGAGTGAATAGCTTTAACCAATCTATTATTTAATGTTTCCTCCCTCTATGCGTTTCTTTCTGTCTCTCTGTGTGCCTGAGAATTTGTGAAATGTGGGCCAAATGTGCATTGTACTGCACACCGCCTGTCCTCCCTCTCCCTTCCTCACCCTGCGTTCATTGATAAACGACGATAAGAATTCTCGATAAAGCGCGTCGTGTCTTGAACAGGTGGCGATATCTTTAACTGTCCAGATGATGAGTGAAAGAGTGAGACGGGGGACGGGGGAAGCGCACATTTTCATGTTATCGCATGCCGCGTTTACGAGCTGCATTCGTCAAATTGTCAATGCGATCTTTGAGGTGGAAATTCTCAGGCAGCAAAAAATAAAACAAAAAATATGTGAAAAGGAAAAGCCAAAGCGGAAACAACAACACCACAAAATTCTGCTGAAATTTATCAATCAAAAAAAGAATCAAAATCAAAATCAAAAACAAAAACAAAACTGAAGCAAAACAACAGAAAGGCAAAGCGAGGCAAGAGAAACGTTCTGTAAAACCAGCAACAACAAAAGTTGAACAAACTTTTTCTCATGCCCCTCGTTGCTGTTGTTGTTGTCATTTTGTTTGTCTGCCTGGTGGTTTGCCTTTAATATTGTCTACTCCGTGTCTGCGACATTGTCTGGGCCCCAAAAAAACACAGAGTGAGAGCGAGAGAGATGAAGTGTTGACAGCCAGGGAAGCGGAAGTAAGTGCGATATCGATGTCACTGTTTAAGTGGAGAGCGGTGGAGGAAGAGTCTGAAGTCAGGAGCTGGCTTATAAAACTGCATAGTCACGTGTCGCATCCTTAAACTTTTCCGTTTGCCGCTGTTGCGCTTATTATGTGTCTTCGCTATTTTTGGGCGTGATTTTTCGGTGGAAAGCGTCTGCGGCAGACAGACAGCGACAACCAATGCACATACATACCTTAGAGAAAACTAACTGATCAAGAGATAACTTGATCTCAACTCAATCATTATTCATATGCGATATTGTGTACTTAGGCAAAGCAGCCTGACAATCTGGTATATTTTGTACGATATACCAAGTATAGGCTTTAAAATATTGCAGTTTCTTTTGTATATTAATTTGGCTTATTTTTAGATTATGGTTTTATTGAAAGTGGGTATCTCATAGTCGAGCACACTCTAGTGTCTTAAATGAGCTAAATTGATCTCTTCTCAATCATTATTCATATGCGAAGTTATATACTTTGTTGCTTTGCCTGACAAGCTGGTATATTTTGTACGATATACCAAATATAGCCTTCGTGGCGTTTTTTTTGTATATTAATTTGGTTTATTTTTAGATTATGGTGTTATTGAAAGGGGGTATATCATAGTTGAGCACACTCTAGTGTCTTAAATGAGCTAAATTGATCTCTTCTCAATCATTATTCCTATGCGAAGTTCTAAACTTTTTTGCTTTGCCTGAAAATCTGGTATATTTTGTATTCAATGGTATATTTTCTAGGTAATACTATATCGGTATACCAAATCAATTTGGTATATTTTGAACTTTGAAACTTCGTCATATTAGTACTGAAATTTAGCTTTCGAAATATTTTTGTATTTTTTTGGTATATTAGTTTGGTCATTCTGAGAATATGGTTTTATTGAAAATGGGTAGAGTGTATCTTAACTAAGCAAACTTGAGCTTATCTCATTTCAATATTCCTATGCAAAATTCTATACTTTGTTGCTTTGGCTGATAATCTGGTATATTTTGTACTCTTTGGTATATATTGAATGTAGTAGTATATTGCCTTTCTAAACTAATTTTGATACAATAACACCAAATATTGATGAGTTTTCGTTACAAGATTCAAATCTTAAAACATTTTATCTTCACGCATTTTCCAAAGTGTATTCGAACATTCCTTTTTCAGAGTCATATTAACAATAATATTCTATCATCACTTAAATATGAAGTGTAGCTAATTATAAAACATGTTTTGCATCAAAAGTCTTACTTGCGAAATATCGCGCAAATGCGTTGATAATGTAGCTGAAAGTCAAACAGTTCTCAGAAAAAGAAGTTTTATGTAATTTCCATTTAAAGTTTACACTGAAGCGGTGACTAAATCTGCTGCGCGATATTTACATTAGCGAGAAATATGTAAGATAGACGTTTAAGACTAACACATTCAACTTTTTGGCTTGGCAACTCTGTCGACTGTTTCGTTTGCTAAATCAATTGCCTAGAAGGATGATGCTCCGGATAATTGACACAGATTTGAATGGAGCCTTGTTTATTTGTTACTGCTGCGAATTTATTTACGGCTATTTTGTGAGAGCGACATTAACCAGTGGCTGTCAAATTGTGCAGCCCACGCAGTGAACTGTATGAGTTATTAAACGCATTATTACGCATACGCCGTGTTGAGCAAGCAAAAACAACACGCAACACACGAATAATGCAAAGCAGAGAATGTGCTAAATATTTGCGTGAGCAATTATTTAACATCCTTGAACCATTTGGCAGATTTATGAAAATGCAAAAGAGAATGAATGAATAAGAGGCTGCTTCTGCTTCTGCTGCTGTTGCTGTTGCACTTGTTGCACGTTCGATTCGCAAAAACAGTCGCCAAGGTCACTGCAGGCATTGTCGTCCAACTCTCTCTCATCCTTTCTCTCACTCTCTCTCTCTGTCTTTCGTTCTTTCACCTGTGCTTTGACTCATGCTCGAGCTGCGTGCGCGTTCATTGAACCCAATGCAAAACCAAACCAAAATAGACAATGCCAAAAAGCAATGCAAACAAATTCAAATCGAACCACAAACAAAAATGCATTGAGCGACTTTCCGGCAAATTAGGCCGACCCATAGACGTAGACAATGATTTTTGCTCATTTCCTGCAAATATGTAACTACAAAAAAAAGCAACCTGAAGAGAAGTTCATTTGGATATGTGCTAAAGTGATCGACTTGTTGTTACGCTTTTAACTTTTGAGAAATCGAAATTGTTTTTAAAATAAATATATAAGAAATTGTATTTCATATTATATAAAAAGGTACATAATGAATTCTTAATCCTAATGAATAGAAATAATGTTTTTGAAAAAAAAAAATATAAATACAAAAATGTAATTTGTATTTAGAGCAGATTTTTTAATAATTCCAATTAGGAAAATACAATGCCTTCAAGCTATATAATTCGAGTAACCAAAAGAATTTCTAACTCTAAATTGAAATACATTTATGTATATTTTCGAAATATAATATATAAAATTACTAAATCTAAATTTGTATTTGATAGTGCAAAAAGTAAGTAAATGCAAATATGAAAACAACGTATTTTTAAAGCTAAACATCATACTATACATAAAGTTACTTGGAGAATTCTTAATTCTAACAAAACAATCTTTACTTATTTGAACTGATTTCTAAATAATGAAACGTATTTTAAGGCAACTTTAAATTCAAAGTTTCATTAAGGATTCCTGAAGAAGTTTGTAATGAAATGAAAAATATTTTCAAACTTCAGATTACCGAAAGCATGATGAAGTCTCAAGTGTGGCATCCCCCAGATAAAAGTTTGTGGCAAACAGGGTATGCGGCATAGCAAAAATTACAGAGGGCGACTTGCAGCGGCTCGCTTGCCCTGTGCTCATAAATTGTGCGGCACATGTGTGTGCTGGCAATTTATTTTCATCTACTCGGCGATGTTTGACTCAATGTGCAAATCAGAAAATCGCTTTTCGCCTAGACAATTGTGCCGGCAATCGATAGCGAATATAGCAGAAAGCAAAAAAAAAAGTGAAAAACTAACTGACTCTGACTGTAAATTTTTGTGGCAGGCCCAAAAAAAAAGGAAGAGAATTGCGCTTTCGTTGGCATTGCCTTCGATTGTTGTTGTTGTTGTTGTTGGCCACAATTATAAGTAACTGGCAACTGGGAAAAACATGTGAAAATTTGATTAAAAACTAAAGCTAATTGGCAACTGGCAAATGGCAAAAGAGAATTGAGAATTGCTGCGGCTGCAACTCCTGTTCCTTTTCACAGCACGTTGCGCATACGCCGCGTTGTCGGCACCGAGTGGAGGCGTTTGTGTTTTTGTGATACTTATCGTATGCAACCGCATCAAGCACATCAAGTGCAGCAAAAGTATTTGGGTCTTTGGGGCAAGTGCAAAGCAATTGACGCCTCCGAAAAAGATTACGGGCGATTTAAGTGCAGTGCGTCAATCTTCATAAAGCCGACAAGTCTGATAGACCTGGATACAAATGCACATATGTATATAGATCGGGGCATCTGGGGACCTGGACCTGGGACACGGCAATTGCATTGCTTGTGATGTGAAATCTCAACAAAAACAATAACAAAAAACAAAAACAAACTCAGACGCTGCAGGCACAGCAGGAAATATTTAGAGCAGAAAATAAGATGATCCAAGTGTATGTGTGTGTGTGTGTATTGCAATTTGTTTGGCTTAATTAAACTGTAAATTTTTTGCAATTGCTTTGATTTAATTAGTTTCTCGTTTCGTTTTTGCGCTGTGCGTTCGTTTATTCCGCTCTATTTACAGCTTAAACAATTACAGGGAATGCTGCTCGAGCTTATTTTTACTCTGCCTTATTATTATACTCATATCACATCGTTTGCTAAATTCAATCTAATAGCTCAAAGCAATTACAAAAAAAAAAACGAAAAAAATAGTTTCTTCTCTTCTCAGATTGCAAGCGACAAACTGAGAATTTAATACGATCAAAGCGGATTTGATATACAGTGGCAAATATTCTAAACATTTGTATTCCTCTTGTCTCAAATTGCAATTGAAATTATGCAGAAAATTTGTAGGTTCAATGCTCTCGCTCAATTTCCAAATGCGATCAACTTTAGTAATCAGATACAGTCGCAGCTTTAAACGCTGATAGCTTTTAATAAATTCCCAGACTAGTTGGCACAGAAACCACAGCGGATAGACTTCATTATATTGTGTGTGTGTGTGTGTGTGTGTGTCTATTTTCAATTATTTTATCCTTTACTTCACTCGTTTCCATTCCAACTGCTTCACTCAGTGTGTGATCTATGCTGTGAACCTTCCTCAGTTTTATTTTCAATGGCAGGAAATTAAATTCCACATTACAAATAGCGCAGCGCTTTACAAATAACCATAAGGTCGTCGTCGTCAGCCACATGGAATAATTCACACCCACATTCACACATCTTTGTAGTTGACACCTGAGTGCAGATAGTATTTCTAGCACAATGTGAATGAGTAGAAATGCCACAAAGTCAAAGTTCATGCAACAGTCAATTTCAATTCCAATTTCTTCAACACAAAACTATTGCATTTCAATCTTTATACCCGCCACCTAGAGGGTTGAAGGGTAATATAACTTTGTGCCTCCAGAAAATGTATGTAACAGGCAGCAAGAGGCATCTTGGACCCTATATAGTCGATATAGCTATGATTCCTCGTCTTTGTTGTGATCGGATTGATATATGAAATACTTTTGTATGGGAAAATATGCGTATTTTCTACAGGTCTTAGTAGCTTTGGCTGACAATCTGGTATATTTCGCACTTGGTGGTATATTTTGCATGCAGTACTATATCAATATACCAAATATACTACGGCACCCTTTGGTATATTTTTCTATGTAGTACTACAGCTTTGTACCATAAATAGCAAATGGTATATTTTTCGTAGTTTTGCGATATATTAATTTGTTATATTCAAAATTTAACACCGCACTGTTTTGTTTTCATTAAAATGAGTAGCGGGTATTTCACAGTCGAGCACACTCGACTGTAGTTTCCTCTCTTGTTTTATATTCATTCATATCAGCATAAAGCTGAATTGTGTGATATGTGTGGCTAAAAATACAGCGGCTTTGGCCATGTGTGTGGATCATTATCTGACGTCTGATTTCCGGCTTTGGCTCGATAACTACGACTATCGATAAGCGGCAAAGCTGATCGATATGCAGCTGATAAAAAAAAAAAAAATAGCGATTGAAGGTCGTGTTGAGTTTTCGCTGTCAGTTGTCAGCTGTCAGTTGATAAATCTGTGTGTGGCACAGTCGGGATATATCAAGTCATAACACAGTATGCAACTCATTTAAATGTGTTTCTGGCATGAGTTGCCCTTAGAGCACGTCCTTGGCCACAGAAAAAAAAGAAGCAGAAAAGAAAAGAAGGAAGCAAGAAATGCCAGCACGCTCGTCGACTGTTGATCCTGGCGCTTTGATGTTACACAAAGTCGTCGCATCAGATTTTTACAACTTTTTTTCTCGTTGTTTTTTTTTTTTCTTGGTGGTGGTGAACGGAGACATTGACGTCGTTGTTTTGGCCGTGCCACTTGCGGCAAGTTGAGCATGCCGCTCACGTTTTGGCAATTTCTCATAAAACAAACGACCATTAACGCCTTTAAGTTGTCGGCTGACTTTTGACGTGGCCCTTTGCCCTCATGGGTGGGTGTCACTTTGTTCGTGCCTCATATTAAGTTGTCAGTTTTGTGGCATTCCCCACACACTCACTCACACACACTTACATACACACACACACACACACAGTTGCAAGTTGAGCTAGTCGCTTTTGATCAACTAAGCCACGTTTAATGGCCAAATTTGCCGCCTGCTGACCAGTTGCATAGTGTGTGTGTGTGCAACATTGTAGCTACTTGCCACACTTACATACTTGCCACACAAACTATTGACTGATATGCATATGCGAAACTGTGGAGAATCGCAGCACACACAAAAGAACAAAAACAAAAAAAAAAAAGCCCTCTTACAACAAAGCCAATTTGCGTGCGTAATTTGTGGCACTTAGACGCTACGTGCCGCACGGTCTGATACTGCCACAGTTGCTGCTGCTACTGCTGCTTGCCACCTGGTGGCAGCCAAACGCTTGCGTTGTCATTTGTCTGCATTAAGCAGTTTGAGTTTGAGTGTGAGGTCGGGCAGGCAGGCAAAACAACCAATTTGTAATTGAGCATTAGATGCTTGACCTGCCCATCTCTCCCACTCTCTCTATCTCTCTCTCTCCCCTTCTCTCTCTCTCTTTTTCGCTATCTCGCTTTATCGCCTACTGGCAATTGTGCGTAATTAATGTGGCCAATTAGCTTACAATTTGCCACAAATTGTCGATAGAAAAGAAAGCGTCTGCTTGCCAAGTATTTTGCATTACATCAGCCAGGGGCAAGTGTCATGTCTGTTCCCCCTTCTCTGCCCCTTCTGACCCCTACCCTAGATGTTCCCAGTTAATTAAGTGCCATAAAAATATAAAGTAAATGGAAGTTAAACTTTCAACTACAAAGTTGATCGCAGTATATAAAGTATTTAAACTGTTGCGCTACACGCAATTCACGAATCTTAAAATCGCTTTGCACGTTTTTTGTGACTTGTCATTTAATTGTTATGACGAGTATGAAGAATAAGTAGAGAGAGAGAGAGAATGAGATGATTGTGAATACTCATCATATTCACACTCGCACACTTTATATATGCTTTTCATTCTACCCATTTTCGACTTGTTTTGAAATTCTTCCAGTCGGTTTTTCGCGGTATTTTGCGCACTTTATCGTTGCAAAGTTTTATGTGTGCGGTTTTAATGTTTTTCTTTTTTCTTTTCCTTGCCCGCACACACTTTTTCAAGTGTTGTTGCCAGAGTATATTTTGTAATACTCGTAATCGTATTGTCGGTGCTCATCATTTCATCGCTGTGTTTTTGTATTTGGACTTTTTATGCGTGTTTCGCGGTTTCGGTCATTTTATGGCAGCTGCTCAGCATATTCGCCACGTGTCTGTGTGAGTGTGAGTGTGTGTGTGTGATTGCTATTAATTTTACATTCTTAAATATGTAGTTCGAGCATGCAACACACACATATTTATAGAAATGACTTCAGATGCGCCTCAACTGCAGTTTGCAGCCAGTTGGCAGCACTCAACAGTAAGAAGAAGCACACACAAGAGCGAATGCAACTAAAAGTATGCAACAGTTAAAGTTACTGCACCGTTTGTGAATTAACTCATTAATTTTTCTCATTCATTTTCAATATTAAAATGTTGAAATATGTTTTCAGATTTTTTCCTAAAACTCTGTGAGCAATCAAATTGCTAGCAAATTCAACACATTTATAGCTGCAGACCGATAAACTTTCAAGGCTTATAGGAATAAATATTCTACACCAATTAACAACATTTATGTGGAGCAAACTTTCGATAAAGTAAAAAAAAATGAACATAAGAATGAGAATAGAACATTTTTGACTTGCGTCATGTCAAGGGGTTAAATGTTTACAAAATTAAGAACATATTGATTTAACGATAATTGTCTCTCTTTCGTCGTGATCAACATGAATTTTTGTAGTTTTACGATCATCATCATCATCGTCATCGTTAAGCAACGAATTCAACTTTGTGTAATTCATTCATTGCTCTTGATTGTGAATCAACTTCAGATTTCAGCTTCCAAATTTGGCGCAATTTGTCTATGGAATGTGTTGTTGTTGTTTATTTATTTATTTTCTTTATGATTTATTTTGTCAATCATTATTTGTTTAAATGAAAACGAATTGTTATTTGAGGCTAGGCAAATTCATCAACGCAACTTCAAATTTCGATGCCCCCTTCAAATGTTTTTTCCCAGTTTTTTTTTTTTTGCCTCGCTTTCTTGTTGAGTTTTATAACTGATTATGAAAGGCTGTTCAACTGTGTGTGAGTGAGTGAGGTAGGTATGTGTGTGTGTGTGTGTGTGTGTGTGTGTGCGTGAATTGCCCGCTGGCCGCATTTTGGTCTTGAGGAACAGAATTCAATGACTTGAACTTCTATAAAAAGCATTTACGCAATTTCTGCTACAACAGCACTTGTTGCTATTTCTCTTGTTGTTGCTGTTGTTATTGCTGTGGTTGTTGCTGCTGTGCGTTTTTATTACACATTGTTGGTGGGGTGCTATATTGCTGCTGAAGTTATTGTTGTTGTTATTGTTGTTGTTGTTATTTATAGCCAAACAGCCGGCTGATAAGCAACACAACCCATAGACCGCGTGCTTCTCATTATGTCTGCCACGATTTCTGCAGTTTAAGGAAATTAATTCAACATTGTGAACGAAATGTGAACACAAGTAATACATTTTATTTTGACACAATTGTCGCTCAAATACAATGCAAGCAACTCAAAATAAACATATTGTAAAATATATATAAAAATTATGTATTCATAAATTATATATTATAAAACATGCTTTACTAACATTTTTAAGTCAATTTGTATTACATTTATTATTTAATTTAGTTCTGCAGCTTAAATAGAGATCAAGACAAATTACATTGAGAAAATATAAAATAAATATACATATTAAAATAATATTTTGGCACATGTTTTTTTCAGTTTGAATGCGTACAATTGTCGCATTCGACATGAGAGAATTGCCCATATTATTTTCTTATCTAAAGTACCGATCAACTTAGAGGAAAAGAGAATATAAACAGAATTCCCTTAACGTTTGATGTCAATTCGGAAATATGAATACATAAATATATTACGAAATATGCAAGAAATTTTAACATTACTTTGTATTCAATTTAATTTTAGAAAATTGAGCTGCTTGTAAAATATATAATATATAAATTAAATTTGTCTTAAAATAAATGTCTATGCTCAAAAATATAACAAAATTATCAAAAAATGCAATTAATATTTTTTAATGCATTTATTATGCTTAAAATTTTTCGTTTTGGCATTTTCGACAAGAGCAAAGGAGAAGAAAATGAAATTCACTTAATGTTCGATTTAAATTCGTCTTAATTTCGTTTATTGATTGACTTGCTTGCTAAATTAATGATTTTAGAGTCTGCTGTTTGTCTTGAACTCATAATGAGGCGTCACAAGTGGCAAGACGGGCTTTGTTATTTACTTTTTTGGGTATTTTGCGACCGCTGAGACCTTTGTTGTGTGGCAAGCGTCCTGCGTGCTGTAATCTGAGCTCAATTAGTTGCAATCTCAGTTCCATGGCCAAAATCCAAGCAGCAACAGAGTTTTGAACAACATTTTTGGCTTCCAGTTGGCGCGCTTCAAAATTTGCCCAAAAATTTAATTTGACCAACAACAAATCACAGCAACAATAACAAGAGCAGCAACAACAACGACTACGAGTAGAAGCAGTGCAGACAAAGTGGCTGTGGAGATGGCTGCTGAGTGTATTTCTGTGGCCACGAGTGTTTCAGTTTTAATTTGTCTAAAGTTTTAGCTACTAAGTTGGCCCAAACACAACCCCTGCAACAGCAACAGCAACAGCAGCATCACATATACATATTCCTATATATATATCTAGTATATGTTGTTCTTGTTATTGTTGTGTGTGTGTGGCGCAATTAGCAATCTGACCTTTTAACCCTTTTTGCGGCCGCCCATAACGCCAGACAGCGACCTTGTAACCACAGCAACAGCAACAGCGACGAAATGCGAACGAAAAACGGAGCAAGAGATGCCGACAATCAAGTTAGAGGAAGGAGGAGGAACAAAAAGGTAAGAGGGGGTAGGGTTTTTTTTTGTGTTTTTGCTTTTGTTTTTGCCACTGTCTCAGACTCATTTCCATTTGTCGTGGCAGGTGCAAAAGGCGTCGTCGTGTTAAGCTGCAAGTCGTGAATTTGTGGCATTTAAATGGCGTTGTGAATTATGCTAAATGACGATGATCAGATCATAACACGATCACACGAGCATAAGGTACAAAGAGAGATAGCCTCGCTTGATAGGCTTGATAGTTGCCAGATCGCAGCAAAAAAATTAAACGACTTGACATTAAGATTAAATTTAAAAAGCCAATTTTAGAGTTGATTGGTAGATCGCAGAGTAAGCAAAACCTTTTGACTGTTAAGAAATGTTTTAAAACTCTTTTGGCAGCTACAATTTTAATAAACAATATTATGTTCTATGTAATGTTTTTTCATTGCTTCTTTATTACCTGTGTTTTTTTTTTTTTTGTAATATAAACATTTTTTAAAAAAAAATATTAGAAAAAGATACATTTTTTAAATGTAAGGAAAAATGTATTGTATAAAACTTATTTTGAAAGAATCAGTTACCATTTTAGAATTAAGAAATAAAATAATATTCATAAAAACGAATCAAAAAACTTTACCAACATTGCAGCTAAGCGCAGCCAACTTAATAATGCAGTACATGGCGTTGCCAGATCACGCTTTTTTAGCACAAAGCGAAACTAATTGCATAGACAAACATGAGTTTGATTGTATTTAAATGATAAAGCGTTCTGCTTTTCGATTTAAAAATTGATTGAGATATTCTGTTCGTATTTGCAATGTCAAATGTCAACAGCAACTAATTAAGAATTTCGAAGTGGGCAAGCCTTGAATGAAGTGCATGACGAAGAGAACAACATCAGTAAAACTTGATCAGTCACGTCAAAATATTTTCAACTGATTCATTGTGCATGAGAACAAAAACTGAGCAATAGTGGACAAATATTCAATCGATAGAATCATAAATTCACGACTATTGCATTATGTCAGACTTTATTTGTTGATAGACAACTATGTCAGGGAAATGATTTCGTTTCGATTCTGGGTAAACAATGTGTTATCAAACGTGAGAGCTTAGTGTGCTCAAGTGCTGGTCGTGCAAAAGTCGTGTCACGCGACCATCTCTGACTGTGATTGGTGGCGCAACAGTTGTCAGCGAGGAGAGCAATCGATGACGATGATGTCATAACGCAACGTCCGACCAATATACTATGTCTATGATATCATAGTTCACAATTGTGTTTGTTGCCAGTGCACTTGGCTTAGCAACTGTTGTTGTTGCTGCTGTTGTTGTTGTTGCAATCACGGCGCCGCTGGCGCTAAGTTTATATGCAATTAGCTTTGGCTATGAATCCATATCGACTTTGACTTTAAATTGCCCGAGAGCAAAAAACCGAGAACCGAAGTTTCTCGATTTACCGATTTACCGATCACTGATCAACCATTGATGACGATCATCATCATCATCGACATCATCATTATTACGTTTGTCTGCATTGCACGTTACGACGAACGTCAAGCCTCCATTAATCAAACACAGCCGCAAATCGGCCATCAAGATGTTAACAGCTAAATTATATAGCCATGAAAAAAGCTAAAGTTTTGCAGCCCAAAAAACAAAAAAAAAAAGACAAAATGTTTGAGGCTGGCGCCGGCGGTGTTAGTTCGTTGGTGGTGCCATGGAACCTCCTTCGTCTCCGCCTAACAGTTTCAACTCAGCTGCTGTTGTCGAAGTTGTTGTTGTCGTTGTTGTTGTTGTTGTTGTTGTTGTTGCCACTTGCCGGTGGCCCGATGCAAATCGTAAATGGCAACCGCTCGTCGACGTCGTCGTCGTCATCGTCATCGTCATCGTTGCCGGTTCAACTTCGTCGACGCAGTCGCCGCATAAAGCGTGTTTAATTGCGTGCAATTTGTTTTAAGCTCGTGCAAAGCTACCAAATCACAAACACACACACACACGGTCACACATAGACAGATAGGCAGACGTACAGTGCAAACTGGCTACAAGCAATATTTGCCTGCATTTACAATAATGTCATAAATTG
Source organism: Drosophila albomicans (assembly GCF_009650485.2). Taxonomy (NCBI): domain Eukaryota; kingdom Metazoa; phylum Arthropoda; class Insecta; order Diptera; family Drosophilidae; genus Drosophila; species Drosophila albomicans. The sequence continues at coordinate 18,614,456 of NC_047627.2, forward strand.
TTTGCACAACTTTTATGCTGGCCACGAATTTTACAGTGTAGACTTAAAAGTAGGAAAAAACATGTGCTGCAAGGCTGCTTAAAGCATAATCGTCGTCCTACAGTGAGTACTCGGAAATTAGAAGGAAATATGCCACTGCAAGCAAGAGTTGCTGCAACTATACTGTGACATACATAATAAGAAATAATTAGGTTCATAATGAAAGCAATGGAAATTCACATTTCATTTGAATAGAAAACGTGTTAATAATTTTTTCAGTTCTTTTTTAAGTTAGGAGTCTATTAAAAACAAAAATAAATAATCTATCAATTTTCTAATTTTTTATTTATTTATTCATTTTGGCATTGCCTAAAGTTTTTGGTTTGAAATATAATAAACATAAATTATTAATTACTACATTTTTTAAATAAAATGTGCATAATAATTTACGTTTTTTTACAAAAATTACTCAATGAAAAACAATTCAATTTCTCCCCCGTTACGCTTAAGTAATTTATTTTATGTTTATTTTATTAAGAATAGTTTAATTATTTTACATTCTTTGCGTCACTTTTGAGTAATTAATTTCATTTAGATATCAGAACTTTGATTATTATTTACATTATTGCAGGCATCGAATGCTATTATAAGAAGAATATCTGGTCGCTGAAATCGCGCCTGCCTAGCAGCGGAAAAGTCAGCTGTCGAACGCTTCGTACAATTTCTTCTTAAGAAATGTTGCGGACTTTCAAGTTCATTCATCTATTTATTCAAATTTAAATGCTCAGTACTAAAATCTATTTTAAAAGGGATCTTTAAGAGACATTTTAGGCAGTAAACACTGTACTCGCCTGCGAGCATCTGACAAACAAATGTCCAAGTGTCTGGCTTAGAGGTGGGCGCGGGCCTGTATTTTAAGGCCCGGGCCCGCACGAAAACAAACTCTTTTTTGAGAGGCCCGGCCCGGCCGAACACGAAACTTTTTCACTAAGGCCCGGCCCGGCCCGGCCCGGCACGAAACTTATTTACACATATAAGGAAATTCAAAAGACATGTAATTTATATATACATATATATATTTATTAAGGTATTTATATTGAATATTGTTATGTATTTAATGAAAAACAAATTAATTCATATTTTTATTTAAAAATAAAATTTTTTCTACATTTTTGCTTTTAGCCTAGTGCGTTTTTCATTTAAACCATGGCCCACAGATTTGATAATTTCACAATAGGCCGCCAATTTTTAATTAGTGGTGTGCAAACAAGTAAAATATTGTATAACCAAATCAATAGTAGCATCGATAAGCAATTAAAATGCGATAAATGGCGGTTCTAATTCGATCAAATCAAAATTGTTTCAGGCCTACTTCGGGCTTTTACGGGCCTATTTCGGGTTTTTACGGGCCGGGCCTTTTTTCTAAGGCCCGGGCCCGCACGAAGCCCGTACGAATCTTAATTATAAGGCCCGGGCCCGCCCGAACCCGCTCCGGGCCTGTGTAAGCCCGCGTGCCACGAAAAAAAGCCCGGCCCGTGCCCACCTCTAGTCTGGCTGTGGTTGTGACTGTGACTGTTTTGTGTTTGTGTGCGGGGGCGGGTGACAGGGAGGCTTGTAATATGTTACAGCCACTCACAAAAAGCCAGACTGTTTCAACGTATTTATTGTGTGTGTGTGTGTGTGCATAGATATAGATATATACGATATATGTAAATATGTTTACTATATTTATATGCAATTTTTGTTGGGTTTAGCATTACAGCAACTCATTAGGCACGCACAGACGACGACGACGACGACGATGACGACGACGTCGACTACGACGGCGAGTCAGTGGCTTCGTTGTAGGTCAGTCTGCTAACTGATGTCTGTAACTGTGACTGTTCACTGTGACTGTGACTGCGACTGTGACTGCGACTGTGACTCTGACTGGTTGTCAACGCTGAAGGCGTCACAGAGCTCGCTTGTTTTTTATGTTTTGTGTGTGTGTGTGTGTTTTTGTTGTTGTTGTTCTGCCTGTGTCTCAACTTTAAACTTAATTACCTGACTGACTGACTGACTGACTAAGTGAGTGAGTGTGAGTAGACAAACACATAGAGTTGCTTGCGAATATGGTCGGAAAGAAGTACGCATAGTTGAGAGTTATTGTTTAACAGCCTCAGAGCCAAAGTGTTATTTTTATATTTTTATTTTCATTTTCATTTTATTTTGTGTGGTCAACTTCCTTATGGGCATTGGCCAAAAGACACAAACAGCGAGTTAGTGAATGTGAGTGCGAGTATGGGTATGAATATGAATTGTACACTCGAAGCCAAATGCTTTTAGCAATACGAGTGAGTACTTTGAAATACGATCTCAGTTGAATCAGAGTCAACAAGTTGACTGAACCTTTTTTTGTTGCTCTAAAATGTCAACGTACTCCCCAACTATATATACATATATATATTCTTGTATAAATGTATAAACATATGTATCTCCGATACACGATAGCATTGCTGGAATATTAATCAACTGATATCGAAGCAATTGAAAGGGAATTCTAATGTGCAATTAACACCAAAATTTATGCTAATTGCAACATTTGTATGTCACTGGAGATCAGGGCATAAATATTGATTATTTATTATTATTATCGACACAGGAGAATACTCGAACTTCTATCGCAAAAGAACAAAGAACATAAAGACAAAAAAAAATAGACAAGCAAGAGATGAAATTACATTGTTTGACCTCAAGACTTACGACAAAAAAAAAAAAAAAAAAAAAAAAAAAAATGTCGGCCTCGGTCTCTTGGTGTTGTCGAGCAGTAAAATTACTTGCATATGATTTACACTGATATGAATAACCGAACCAACAACAGCACCGCAATCGATCATACTTATTGTTGTGGATGCTGACAGTTTTTCCTTGTCAAGTCAAGTCAACTCACACACTCAGAGATTGACTGACTGTCCAGCTGTCTGTCTGTCTGTCTCGCTGTCTGTCTATCCGGCCAGGGTTTTTGAGGTCAATGCGTGTTGCTCATCATGCACCGTGCTGTGTAAAGTAGTCGAGGAGCCGCCACCGCCGACAGTTCCAGCAACACAGTAATGGCAACAATATCAATAAATTAAATATTGACGTAGCAAACGCAGTTGGCGCGATTAAGTTATCTAGGAATTGCGACGTCGCTTCGCACGCACCACAAACGACATCATTGCCACAGCGATCCCCAACCTCTGCTCTCCTCTCCTCTCCTCTTCGCTTCGCTTCACTTCTCTCCACACCATTCACAACTGTCGGCCTCGGACCCTAACTCGGCTAAGGTAGAGGCGATTTTCACGCGGATTGAGGCTTATCGCTTAACGCTACCTCAACTCAGATATTACCTCATCACAGCTAATCGCATCGACCAACAAAAAAAAAAAAAAAACTAAGAAGAGAAAAAACAGTCCAAATCAAATAACAGCAACAACAACAACGGCAAAAGTGATCATAAAACTCAGCAGTGGAATCAATCAAATTGGCCGAAAAGAAAAAAAAAACACACACACACATTTCTGGCCCAGCCTACCAAATGAGTTAGACGGCAAAAAGCGAATGCAAAAGGCGTCCAGAACTTAAATAGGAATGTCAATCGACTGACTAACTGACTGACTGACACCATGACTGACCGACACTGTCTCGGCATAGAAGCTGCATAATTAATGGCCATTACGAGAGAACATAAAGCAGCCACACTTCAAGAGCCAGACTTGCGACTCGCGACTCGGACACGAGCAACAACTGAAGACGCGTTTAGTGATTGTTTTCTTCTTTTTCTGTTTTTTGGCGACGTGTTTGGCGCACCAAGTGGGCGCAGCATTTTTGGTTTCAGTTTCGCTTCGACCAAAGGCCCAAACATGCAAAGCACGTTGTCATCATACAAGCTAGCTAAACACGAAGAGACCCAAGAAGTCGCTTACAGTAGGCAAATCGAGATAGTTCAATGCAAATTTCAGCGGAAAAGCATATTACTTTGTCTGCCATGCGCAAAGGGTTGCTGAATTCGCAACTTCCTAGCAGCGGAAAAGTCAGGCATCGAACGCTTTTATGAAGTTCACGTGTGGTCGCTGAATTCATGCATTCCAAGCAGCAGAAATGTCAGGTATCGAACACTATTTTGAAAATCATGTGTGATCGCTGAATGCATGCATTCCCAGTAGCGGAAAAGTCAGCCATCGAACTCTATTTTGCAAATTATGTGTGATCGCTGAATTCGCGCCTGCCAAGCAAGTGAAAAGTCAGGTATCAAGCGCTTTGAATGCGAATAACGCATGCACAAAATTCAGAAATTATTGTGCACAATACTTTCTGTGTTACTTGCATTGTTCTTGCTATTCTTTTTTGTACACAAAACTAACCTCAAAATGCGGTTCATTATGGTGCTTCAAAGGGGAGATGGAGGGAGAGCTAAAAAGCCATACGCTCGAGGCTAAAAAGGGGGAGGCGAGGAGGCAGGCAACAACTCGAGTGCCAAACAATGGAGAGGCGCCCAACGCCCGCCGCACTCCGGCACCCGAAGTCCGCCCCTGTTTTTAACTGCAGTCTTCGTTGCTGTCAAGTGCAACGTCATCCTGCTTATTAAAGGTATTACACCTACACACAGCACACACACACCGACAACACAACAGACAACAAGTAAACGTAATTACTGGAGGAGCAACTCTCTCTCTATCTCTCTCTCTCTGTCGCTCTGTTGCACTGTCTTCGTCTCGCTCTCCGTTCATCGTTGTTGTCTCAGTTGTCAGCGTCTCAAAATCTTTGTAGGCCTCCTTGTCATTGTCACAGAGCGTCTCAGTGACACTCAGTGGGGTGATGACCAGGGCATGAAAGAGGGGGGCGTGGCCTCTTGAGCGGCTTGTTGATTTCTTCAGCGCATTGCTGCACATTTACCCACAACAACGAAACACAGCAACAACAACAACAACAAAAACAACAACAACGAAAAAAAAAGATGAGTTATTTCTTCTATGTTTCTAACACTTGAACTGCATTAGCGTAAGCTGCGACTGTGACTGCGACTGCAACCGCTGAGTGGCAGCCACCGCAGCCTCCCCTCCCTCTCCCGCCCCTTTAGCATGGACTGTAACTAGGTCTCAGCTGATGACTGACTGACTGACTGCCAAACTGTTGTTGGAAGTCCAAAGTTGCAAAACAATTTAACATTTGTTTAGCCCATAAACTGCAAACTCACACAGCATGCACATTTGCTCATTAGCTGTTTATTTTTCCCCCCTTTTTTTTTTTGTTTTCTCTCTCATTTTTTTTCCTTAACGTCATACGTATTTCGAACTGAAGGCCTATGCTACATCATTGTCAGTTATGCAGCCACTATTTATATTAATCATAGTGATAATCTATCGTTAAAATACTTCAAGAGTCAGCTTGACATTTGAAATTGCAAAAAAATAATGTGTCTTTAACGAAAATCGCTTCAGAATTCCTATGTGGTGAAATAATAAAGATTGGCTACACTCAAAAAGAATTGCGTTAAGACTGTAGAATAAAAATATAGAAATATATCCTTCATTTGCAGTCTTTAGCGGTCTTAAATTTTCAACAAACAATTAATAAACAAATAATAATATTGTTATTAGTGCCTATCGATTGTGGATCTGCATGTTAATTTCGAAAAGTGATGTCAATACGCAAATGAGGTAAAGAACTTATACAGACAGCAAAGATATTAACACAGCTAAATATCAAGAGACAAATGTCTAAAAATCGTTTTGTTATCTATTGCATTTATAATAAAGAAATAAAGTCATTGTAATTTGGTTTATAAAGACACAAACATTTGATATATTACCTATAGCAATTATTATAGGGAAATAATGACATAGTCTAGGAAATTTGATATATAAAGCAACATTTGATATTATCTATTGCAATCATTATAGAAAGTTTATTCAATACGAAAAATGCAATTAAATGTTTTGGAGTTATTATGGTATATGGAAATTTTCAATATTTTAAAAAGTTTTCTCAACATAATGAAGTACCGTCGACATTCTACTAAAATTATTATATGAAAGTATTACGAGAGTTGAAATATGAAAATATAATAAACTTATGTTCTTTTGATTGAATCTTTTTTCAAAAAAAAAAAAATACAATTGTTGTCATTATTTTATTTATTAACTAATGCATTTTGTATAGTGAAGTAATTTCAAAGTTGAATAATCAAAAATTTGTATTGTTTATATTATTTTAGAAATTTTTTTTCCGAAAACTAAATTGTTGCCATCAAATAAACTAATTACAAAAGTTTTGCAAAATATTTTTGATAAAATAGTACCATCCCAGTTAAATAAATTAAATAATTATACTATAAAGAAACTAAGTTATATAAGTTTTAGAAGTCTTTTTTGTACAAAATCTTGTTCCAATATATGAATATGCAAAATAAACCACAGCCAAAAAAGCTACGTATAAGAAAGTATTATGAGAGATAAATAAATTGAATATATGAACAAATTTAGCTTTATGAAATCTTAGAAATCTTTTTTGTTGAAAAATAAAACTACCTGATTTTGATCAATTAAAATTCATCAAATATTATGTTATTGAAAAGTGTATTTAGGATTCGGCGATGACTTTTACTTTTTGCTTAACTGACTCACAACAAAATGTTGCCTAATGGAGTGGACACCAACACGCGTCAAGGTCAAGTTGTGGCTGCTGTTGATGTTGCGGTTGCTGTTGTTGTGGTAGCTGACCAAAAATAATATATACTTATGTACTATGTGTGTGTACATCAGCGGCGTCGTCGTCGTCAAAAAGTGTTGCTATTTGAAGTTTGTTTGGCGGCACGTTTTAATGTCGCCAGCCACAGCAAAAGCAGCAGCAACTTCGAAAGCAACAACAATGGCAACAACACGGCAAAAGACACAGGAAATAAATCAAGTTTGGCTTTTGTTGAGATGTTGTTGTTGTTGTTGTTGTCGATGATGTTGCTGTTTGCTGTTTGTTGGTGTTGCTGTTGTTTGCTGTTGCTGTTGCTGTCGCCGGTTCGAGCAACAGACGGCGACAAATATTTGCCTTTTGACAGCTAATGGCCACATTTAGTGACCGGCAATTGGCTCAACGCTGCCCAAAGGTGCGTTGAGTGTGTGTGTGTGTGAGGGTGGGACGGGGACGGGGGACGGACTGACGACCTAGAGATTTAAGGCGTGGCTGGCACTCTTCGAGTGTGGTAGCCGCTGTTCAAGTCAACTCAAGTCAAGTCAAGTCAAGTCCAAGCGTCAAGCTGTCTGTTTAACTTGCTTAAAAAGCCAAAAACAGCTCGAGAGAGACTTACCAATCGATCGCTTATATAGACAATATTTGTATGTTTAATGCATATTGACTCGACACATACCTGAAAAGAAGCGTAGAAGAAACAAAACAAGAAACAGTGAGAATTGTGGCAAAAATGTTTTGTTGCTAATTGAATTATTAATGCATAAATCAATGAGAAATGAGCTAACTTCAGCGCCAAACTTGTTTCTCTCTCTCCAAAAAAAGTTGAATATTTTGTCTACCCGCTACCCGTAGGGCAGAAGGGTATATTTAACATAAGGAGTCATCTTCTACCCCATAATTTAGGAAATACATTTAAATAAACACTTCTGCAATCGGGTTTTAGTTGTTTCGGTTGACAATCTGGTATATTTGGTAATCTGTGGTATTTTTAGAACGTAATAATATTTAGTATTTTTTCTGTATATTACCTTCAACGTTGAAATATACCAAATATGGCATTAAGTATTTTAGTATTTTGTCGATGTATCACTTTGAACGTTAAAGTATATCTTTATACTAAATACGGTCTTATTTTAGTATTTTTAGTATATTACTTTAAACCTAGTAGTACATCCACATACCAAATTTGGCCTTAGGAATATTTCACAATTTTTTTTGTTGATATATTAATTTAATATAACGTTTTGCTTTTATTTAAAAAGATAGCAAGTATCTCACAGTCAAGCTCACTCGACTGTAGCTTTCTTACTTGTTTGTGTATAGTTTTCGACTAAAACAACAAAAAGTATTCAGTTCAGCGTGAGCACACAATTAAAAAACCATCAATCAAGCGACTGATTAACAATCGATTACAATTCGGCTGCTGTTTCGCATCCTAGATCATATTCATACAAAATATACGAGAACATATATAGAGTCGATATTTCTCTAGTTTAAAGTCACGCCACTTGTCACTTGATCTCTGCAGATGCAGGGAAAAGTTAATGAACTTGGCTAAAAGTGCTGAGTGGTATTGAGCGTATTGCATATGACACATTTTTGCCCCTCTCTCTCCCCTCCCACCAATGTGAATAGCTGAATATATCGGATCGGATCGAATCGGTTCGTCTACTGATCGCATATTTGGACGCTTAGTCAGCGAGCACGAGTCAATTTGAATCGCATTGAATTGAAATCGAATCAAATTGACTCGCTGCCAGTTGAGTTGTGTTGAGTTGCGTGGAGTTGACTTGAATTCACTTCAGTTGAAGTTCAAGTTGTTGATGTTGTTGTTCCTGTTGTTGTTGTAGGGTTCAAGCAACCGAACCAAATAGTTTTTGTTTTTGGCTAAGCAGCACGAAATGTGGCTATTAAATGGCCAAGTGATAAGGCAACTAGTTCCAAAGACAAAAACGCGTAATCATAAATTGTGGCAACCGTAGCAGCGGCTTCTTCTGCGTCGTTAAACGCTTAATAAGCTAAACCGGTTCACCAAGAAAACAAAACCAACAACAAACTTCACAGCAATGGAAAAAACGGAAAATATAAATAAAATTATATATTTAAAACAAAACCAAACGAGCATGCGACTTAATGCATGCAAATGTCACAAATATGCATTAAATTAAGATTCATCAGCGCACCCAAGCCAACCATTTAGCCATCCAACAAATCTGGCCAAATAAATCCAACAAATCTTCGGCCAAGAACGAAACAAGATTAACATTCTAAGCTGTTCCGATCAGTCTTACAAAAGCAATCGAAGGCCTAGGTTAGCACTCTTTATTTTTTAAATAAATTTACACAATTTTATAAACAAAAATAAGTAAAAAATTGAATTAAATTTGTATTCAAAAAATGTGTATATATTTATAACAATTTTAAATTCAGCATTTGTATTAAAATCCCCAAGAAAATGAACTTTTTCTTTGCTTTAATATTTCTTCAACTTTTAAAATGCAAATAATTCTTCGAATCATTTATTTCTTTCGAAAATATATACAAGATTTATAATTAGAATACAAATAAAAATATTTTATTTTCGCATTTGAAACATTGTTTTCAATTATTTTTATTTTAGTCATTTTTTTTTACAAAAATAAAATAATAATTTTTTTTTAAATATTAAAAAAAACGATAAATATAATGAGATAATAACATTCTTTTTTTCTAGCAAAAATTCGATTAATTTTGAATAATCAGCAAAATGTCAACAGATTATATAATTGGTCTTCTTTTTTATCTATCAAATGTATATACTCTTGAGTTAAAAGATAAAAGAAAACAGTTTATTTTTGGCAAATTTTGTCATTCTCTAAAAATTATGTTCTTTTATAACTTAATATTCTTCTTTTATACGTACATATGTACATATATCAAATGTAGATAATCTTAAGTTAACATAAGTTCAAAGATAAAAGTCAGCGAATTATTTATTTGAAATTTTATCATTTACTTAGAATTATTTTCTTTTACAAAAATAAAGAATGAAAATTCATAATTAAATTACAAATTTTTGCAAAATGAAAGCTTCGTTTTAAAAATTTCATCGTGTGTGTAGTGTGCACAGTTTGGGAAGCACTGGTACGCACTATCAGGTGTTTGGCTGGGTTGTGGCCTATCAGATGCCGCTGGAGCGCGTCATGTTGCCTTCGCTTATCAACTTGGCAACAATGACATGAGCATGAGAAGCAACAACAACCAAGAGCAGCACCAAACTATGCCACACACACAGACACACACACACACACTGTGCTCTATTAGTTAGTTATATCTTATCGGCAATTGACTGGCAATGCTCAACTATGCGCTTTCCTTTCCTACCACTCGAGTACAATATAGAACGCTTTACATTTTTAACTTAATTGATTCGACAACAAGGCAACAATTACAACAAAAAGCAACAACAACAACAACGACAACAACTAAACTTGGCTGACTAAGCAAAGGCAAGCAAGTAAAAATAACATGACGACAGAGCCTCATAATTAGCTAAATATTTCGGCAAACAAAACAAAAGGCCATTGAAAACTATTAAAGAAATCGAAAAAAAATTGAAGAAACGACGAAGCTTATTTGTTTATCGACAGCGTTTGTAATGCCTTGAAATATGTTAAATGAAATGAGGGTATTTGAGATTCGTCTTGGGCTTAGCTTACATACATAAATATATGCAATAGGAAATTAATTAATTAGCATAATTATGCATTTATTGCTGCCTCATTTGATTTTTGTTGTGTGGCTTTTATGCTTTGTTTACTAATTAATTGACTGCCAACGTCCAATAGCAACAAATTGCTTAACTATTGCTTTTTATCATTTATATTGTTATTGAGTTTCATTTTCGTTTTTCCAGTTGGCGATGTAAAACGCTTTTGGCAATTAACGCCCCAAAAGTCTTCGGCTTCAATTAATTCAAATTGATGAGCAATTGCCACAAACTGAAGGAGGAGATCTCGCCTCAATTCCCCATCGGGTAGCAGCAGCTTCTCATTCTTTAATTTTGAATATATTTTTTGTTTTTAGACAATTTGTAAGCGGCATTGTCATGCTCCAGCTGCGAGTGATGCAACTCCCTTCTCGAGACAGTCGCCAGCATTCCAAAAAAAGTACTTGGATAATCAACCATCTACTCATCAGCCAATATATTGAGTGTTTAATTTCCACGAAAACATATACACACACAAGATTTTTGATTATAAATTGGCGCATATTGAAGAGTTGCAGCTGTTGATGTCACCCCAAAATACACAGAAAATAACCGCATCTGGTGGCAAAGTCAACACACCCAAAAGTCTCGCTCCCAACCCACAAAAAAAAAAAAAGCCGAAAACAATGATCTGATCTATAGTTAAAATACAATATATAAGAAATTTCATAACAGCTGCACTGATCGTTTATTTGCTGATTGTGATTTATTATGAAGCCCTCCCGAAAACCAATTTTGAGCAATTGAAACAATTTTGAAAGGAAATTAATCCACAAATGTGTTTTTTTGCACCATAATGTAATAAGCTCAACTTGTGATTTATGCCTTGGCGATAGCATCTAAATAAGACATTAAGATTTACATCACTTGATTCTATTTAACATTTTTCATTCAGTTAAATTTTTAATCTTAACTCGGAGATCAGCTTGCGAAGGCTGGTGAGAAACCGTTTTTTTTTTGTTCTGTCGGTTTTTTTTTCTATTTTTGGCGACACTTTGTAGACACGTAACTAAATCCAAAACAAACCGAAAAATTTGATTAATATGGAAATAGATAAATGGAGTTCAGATCATGAGAGCTCATGCAAATGGGAAAGCATTAATTACACAGACAAAAAGAAAAAAAAAAGCGAGACACGATTGCTATCACAAAATTCGATGGAAAAAACTGGAAACGAGCAGGAATTACCAACTAGCTGAAATAGAACCAGTTCAGTTTTAATATTTTATCAACAATTCGAATCAGGAAATCAAGCATTGTCGAAGCAATTCGATAGCCGCCCAACATTGCATACAAAATACACAAAATATACAAAATATAATTAATATCCTCTCTGTATGCCAAGCATCATCGTCATCATCATCATCATCATCATCATTGCCTTCATCATTATTAGTTGGATTGTAATTCAACAATTGAATGCAATTTTCTAAACATTTTTATGATAGCAACTAATGCAAATGTTATTCGTAATGGCATTTTGCTCGCCTTAATGCTTTTTCTCGCTCATTGAAATGTTTATTGTTTTTAGTTTTAGTTTTAGTTTTTGTATCGCTTATTTTTACTTTTTAGTTTCTCAGCTTGTTAATTATATGGGCAGCTGCTGCCGCTGGGTGGCTGTAGATGACACAATACGCTTACAGAGCGAACAGACAAATGGATATATACTCGTATTTGTTTGAATAGATGAGACACCCACTCATCGCAGTGTCATTTTCTGCATTTTGTAATCACTAAAAGGCAAAAATTGCGACAGTTGGGGAATGGGGAATGGGGCATGGGGATTCTTCTCTCTTGCTGTCTGTTGTCTGTTGTCTTTTTCTATTTTCAACATTTACGCAATGCACAAGTCAAACAATTATTATTCATAAACGTCGACTAACGAATGTGCCAGACAAATATTGTATTACAAAAACAAAACAAAAAACAAAGAAATGAAAATATATAGAAAATCAAATTGGTTTACATTTATAACAATGAAAGCCGGCGCCCAGAGTTTATTATTTAGCTGTGTTTAGACTACGATCGAAATCGAAACGAATCGAATTAAATAATAAAGCATTGCAGCAGCATTCCAAGTGTCTGTGTTTAGACATTTGAGATGTTGTTCCTTGACAAAGTGTCGCACATGCAAATATTTACAGTTTTACAGGCGCAAGGATTGACAAGCGCTGATCGCAAAACTGTAAATAGAACAAATGTTTTGTTGCTGCAGATTGTTCATCGCATTTATGAATGCTTGAGTTTGATTGTTGTTGTTGCTGTTGTTGTATCTTGTATCTTGTAGATATTGTATCTTGTATCTGTCGCGGTGACTATTTTTAGATGTTTGCCTCAGACATTTGGCTATTACAAAATGCATACATCAGCTTCTCGCTATGTTGTTTTTGTTGTTGTCAGTTGTTGGACGTTGGCCAGCTGTTTTTTTTTTTGTTTCTTGCCCCCGGCTGTTGCCCATGTTGTATTTTAGGCCAGTTTTGGTTGGAAATAAACAAAACAGCGAAGTTGAGAGAAGAGTGCGAAGTAGCAGAAGGGCAACTGGGGGATGACTAATTGTTGATGCTCCCCTCGCATATAGCCACATACATCTAATAAGTGGAATAAATGCCCCCAAAAGGCGGAAGCGCCGGCCTGCCAATTGTTAAAGCCAACACTTTACACTGCTATCAGCAAGTGGGCGCAGCATATGGAGAAGTGGGCTAAGAGGGAAACGCACTTGCATCTAATAATACATATTTGCTTAAAAGTAATGCACGTTCACTCGAAGCGTACAACGTTGCGCTTCTCTCTCTTTCGCTGTCTCTCTGTCTCTCTTTCTGTGTCTGAACTTGAAGCTCAAGTGTCAAACAGTTGGGCAAACGACACAGCAACACAGCAACAGTCGAGGCAGCAGCAGCAGCAACTGTTGCTCGTGTGCGATTGCAATTGCAAATTGTCAATTTCTTGTTTGTTGCCTTGGGCGATTCCAGTGCAAATTGCAAGCGAAGATCGCAAGTTATACACGCATCATTTAAGATACATTTAAATATTTTGTGTTGTATCTATGTTCGCACTCGCTCTCTCTCTCTCTCTCTCTCTCTCTCTCTCTCTCTCTCTCGTTCTTTCTCTTTCACTCTCTAGGGGGTCACGGGGTGTCGGCAACACATGCGTTTTAGCTGTGGCAACATCTTGTGCCCATATGTTGTGAAAACAAACAATTGAAAAAGTCGAAAGCAACCCAAGCGCACAAGATGAAAATTCATCTCGAGAATTGATTTGCTGTGGCACAAAGCACTGTGGTAATTCTTCTTGTTGTTGTTGCTCTTGCTTTTTGTGGCAACTGTTTGCTGTCGTTGCAAATATTTTGACAGAGACAAGCAGACAGACAGAGAGACTGAGAAAGAGAGAGCAAGAGTGTGAGACTTTGACTGAAACCCGATGACATGCAGGCCACATATGTCAGTCTTCTTTCGCTATATAGAGATACATATTCTGCACACAAAAAAGATCACATAGATACACACACATACAGTCACACTGTGCGATCTTTTAGCTGACTGTGATTAGCGTATGACAGCTAAACACTGTTGGCGCCAACAATGACTAGAGCTTTTGACTTTTTGATCAGCTAATTAGTAGTGCAGCAAATAGTTTGCAGTTACATACAAGTAAATCGGTTTAATGTTGCGTATGCGCAATTTGCAGTTAACAGTTTTTGTTACGCATACGCGGAGTAACTTCATTCTATGTGCATACAACCAATTCTTATAATTGATTTATGCTTTTCGCAGAATTAAATGTGCTTGCTCTTACTCTCTCCCCCCTCTTTCTCTCTTTCTCTGTCGCTCCTTGTGGTGGCATGATAACGCACGCCAAGTTGCAGCAATCGGGACTTTCTGTTGAAGTCCAATGCGGATTGGCCTCATTTACGCAATTTCCGATGCGATAAAAATCATTGATGAACTCAGAGTTGAGCCGAAAAAATAATACGAAATAATAAATTGAATTTGAAATAGCATTTGCCACATTTATTTCTTGTTGTTTTTTGTGAAATGTTAATTTAAGAAATTATTTCATTGCAAGACGACGGACAACAGCGATGACTTCGACTACATGTCATTAACAGGGCAGATAAGAATTTTTGCTATCAGCTCTCAGCTCATTATGATGGGGGCAAACACACACACACACACACTCGCACACACGCACACTCGCACACCCTTGCAGATAGATAGAGACACTTGCTCTGAATTTCACAAACAGTCAAATTGGCAAACCCAAATCACATGAACCAAAAATCCAAAAATCTCATAAAAATATAAAGAATCTTATTCAAGTGTCGTTGCTTTATTCGAGATTAAGATAACCCCGTGTGCTTGTGTGCTTGACCCGATCGAAGCCAAAAACAGACACAAAAATAATTGTTTCGATTTAATTAGAGGACAGTGCCGTCGCCTATGAAATCCGGTCTCAGTCGATGATACGAATTAGTGTCGCATATAGAGCAACAAACGCTCGATCTTAATATATATATTTTTTTTTTTTTTTTCTTTTCAAACAAACCCAACTCTATTTCTCTCACCCTCTTTCTCTCTATCTCTCTTTCTTTCTCTCCCTCTTGCTCTGTCTCTAGTTGCGACTCTCCGTGATATGCTGATAAGTAATGCGTACACAAGTGTTTTTTTTTTTTTTTGTCGATTCGACTGCCTACTTCTATTTTTACCATATAATTTTTATGCAACTTTACGACTTTGTGTGTGGCTCATTTTCATTAGGTTTTTATTAATTTGTTACAAATGAGCAAAGGTCAACAACAAGCTAGTGACTGAGACTAAGTATGTGTATACATACATACATATACAATAGTATGTCTATAAATTGAATTCTGCTTTTTTTTCTTCTTCGTTGTACGATAATGTTGAATATTATATGTATGTAAAATAGTTCAAGTTCGTTCGCTGGCACTTTCGGGTGTTGTGTCATCGCCTATAGGGAAACTAGATCATGCGAGCAGCGTTCTTTCTCTTTTACTATCTCTCTTGCTTTCTCTTTCAGACTGCTGAAGTAAAGATTGTTGAGATGTTGCCACCCAACTATCAGAAATGTTTCCCTTTTCGCAATTTATGTTATTCTTTGATGTATCCTTTGATTTTCAGTCAGTTTACTCACCTTTCCATTACTCAGCGATACGTGGCAGGCATTGAGCACAAGGATAACAGCAAAGAGACGCCACAGGAGCGACAGCGTGTGTCGCTGGGATCCCGTTGATCCCATGGTTATATATTTTTATTTTATTTTTTGATTTGTTTACGAGTATATATTTGATTTGGCAGCTATTTGGCTATTTAAATTATTATATTTATTTAGTATTCTTGTTTTGTAAATTGTAAAATGGGCAGTTTTTAGGTTCGTATTCGAGGTGTGTGTTTGTTTTCAATGCGTTTCGAAAAGAAAAGGTTACGATGTTATATATGGCACTGTAATGAGTAATTTGTTGTATATTTTTGTTTAAAGGCAAAACTTTTTAATTCAGTAATTGTCACGGCAATTGTAAATGGTGTGAGGAAACACGCAATCTGACATCAAATTATTCAAGATCAGCAAAAATAATAACAAAAAAAAAAAAGGGAAGAGCAAAAAAAAATAAAAATCAACAAAAAATAAAAGTTATATGCATGAAACCAAAAGCCGCAACCGCAAAGCCAAAAAAAAATGAAAAGAAAACACAAAACGAAAAAAACGAAAAGGGGAAAAAGCCAAGTCAAAACGCGAATTCGCCAGAAAACGCTGGCTGAGAAACAGATGAAGAAGACGCAAACGGAACGAAGCGAATCGCTATGGAACGGGAAAGGGAATGAAAGAAGAAGCTGCTCAAAATTCCGCAATCCTAAAATGATCAGAAAGCTTTTTCAAATAGTTTGCTTTAGCCTTCATTTTTAGATTTGTATTTATCGATTATTGCTTTGCATTTAATTGTAATTGCATTTGTCGGCGTTTGGTTTCGATTTGCATTTCGCGCGCGGCTTTTCAAAAATGTTTTCAAAAGTCTTTTTGGCCACTGTTTGCCCGTTTCGTTGCTCGATTATCATGTGTGTATCGATTATTTTGTTACGTTCTTAATTCTTGTCTCGCTTCTTCTTTTGCTTATTAAATATGCCTAGCCCTTGGCGCACTCTGTTCGCTTCTTTCTTCCTGCCTTCCTTTCTTTTTTGCTGCACTAAAACGGTTCAACGCAGCAAAGCGAAAGCGAAGCGCACGAAAAAGACGAAAAAGCGGCAAAGAGCGGGCAGTAGAGACGCAAGCAACGTTTTCAACGATCCTTCGGCGCGCGCGGTTTTCATTTATTGCGAACTGTATCCTTCGAGGCGGACAACAACCAAAAAAAAAAAGAAAACAAAACAATTTTCACTTGATTTGGACACTTTAAAAAAAATATATTGCACTTGAACAGCCACAAGAAGGAAACAACACCAACAACAATTGTGTGAGACAGCCAGGCGGCCAGGCGTCGCAGTCGCAGCCGCAGTCGCAATCGCAATCGTAGTCGAAGTGGCAATCGCAGTCGCAGTCGCAATCGTAGGCTCCAAGAACAACGCACCGAAAATTGTGCGACCGTCTCGTACAACGGCGCGCAACCGAATGTCCAACTGGAAGAACTTTGACAGCGACGCTGCTGACACCGTTGAAGACAGCACACGAACGACCCGCGAATGTAAAACCGAACAAGACCCGAAGAGCCAAAGCACACATGTACACACACAAGCACACGCAAACATACTCTCATACATACAGGCGCAAGCACACATAGCCAAATGCACTAATGCTGCGACGAAACTCAACGTGCAAAGTCGCCGCATGTTTTACCGTGACACAACATGAAATAAGACATGTTTTAGTTATGTTCGTAAGTGCTCAAGGAAAATTTATGTATATCGAATGGATTATTAGCAATTGCAAATACAGTTTTGGTTACAAAAAAATTAACAAACTTAAATGATATTAAATTGTATATGATTTTTACTATATACATGTATCTTCATGTAATGACATAATATTAATAATTGTAATTTAAAAAAACTCATAGTTTATACTTAAAAAATAATATTTTATTTTTTCATGTGGCATTAAATTTTATCATTTACAAGACACTACTCCCTGGAAGATTTACTGCAACCCACATTGAACCACTGTGCACCGTTAACGTTAGCGTTGGCGGCGAAGTTTTGCGTTGTTGTTCTTGTTATTTTCAGTTCCTGACTTATGGCTGTAGCCCAACACTGAAGTGAAGCGCAGCCGCCGTTGACGTCTACGCAGACGTTGACTGCATTTGCCAAGCCTGTTGCGTTGCTGTCGCTCACACTCTCTCTTGCTTTGCGCTCTCTTCCATGCTCTCTTTCACCAAAGTAACTGCGCTCTCTCCACTAACTTCGTGGCGTGGGTGGCTGCGCTGCAGCAAAAGTTTATCGCTGCGCTCTGCGCTTGTGCGACTAACTAACGGATTGTGTGTGTGTGTTCTCATATTTATCGGCAACAGGATGCAAAGTTGGTGCTCTGCACTAATTTAGTTCCATGGGAAAAGTGTGTGTGTGTGTGTGTCTGTGTGTGTGTACTCGAGCCCAGGGCCCAACCCCAGATGCTTTATCTCTGTCAGCTTTGGACAGCGAGTACACATTTAACTGGAACAATAGCAACAACAAATGCAGAGCCGTTGCTCACTGCGACTCCCGATTCTTGCTGTCGCTGTCGTTGATGTTAACGGTTAACGTAAACGGCGACAGCGACGCCGAAGTCTGCGCTCCACTGACGCTCTGTAGGTCAACTGATAAAATGGCGTGAAGAAGCCAACACGAAGCAAAACAGCAACCCAAATGCAACACCAACTGATAATGCACATACATACATACATACATATGTACATGCATGTGTGTGTATGAATTTATTGTGAGTGAGATTTTGTTTGTTTGTTTCGCTAGATGGCGCTGTTGTAATAATGGTGTATGCATTTGCCATTAGTTGAACTCTTTCTTTTTAACTTTCCAGCTTTCCCAATACCTTACTGTGTTTGCATTTCACACCATTTGAAACAATTACTAGCATTTATTTCCTATTATTTACTATAATGAACGTAAATATTTTCCAATAATATTTTTATTTATTTGTCGTCCTTTTTAAATGATATATATTTATTTTAGCATACCCTTTTGCAACACAACGCATATAGGGTATAAACAGCGAACTAAAGTGCAAACAAATCGCCTACAAATGAGAGAAGTCAGAGCTTTAGGTTAGTTTACATAGGTCTTTTACTGTTTTCACTTTCCACTCAGTTTTTACGACTTGAAGAAAGTGCGTAAGTGTGTGTTTGTCTACTAACCTATGTTAAATGCGGGTTACTAAGAATGACACTTTAATTTAATTATCACTTACCTTTATTATATAATTTATATTTATTTTGCCTTTATGGTAGATTAGATAGATTAAGTAACGTTTCAGATCTGTAGTAAATTTATTTACAATTTTATCAATTGACATTTGCAAAAATTATTTAAAAAAATTTTTTTTTCATATTTCATATTTTCCATTTTGTAAATTTTATTTATGTATTTAAAATATATAATTTGATGGAACATTATTATTTATTATATTAATCGAATAAAATTAAAATTTAAAATATTTGGTATATTAAATAATAATTAAGTTTCATTATTATCTATTTTTATTTATATTTGAACTCATTCTCTTGTAGTAAATTTTGGAAAGAGAAATGCAAAATATTATTTTGAAACTGGAAGATCGTTCATACTATATGTAAAATGTATTAAATTTATTTTTAAGTTGACCTTGTAAATTTATTAATTGATATTGTAAATGTCTACTTAATATTTGTAGTTTTATTGCATATCATTTAATTTAGCATTTTCTACGAAAGATTAATAATTAATAATTTTTAAGACAATACTTAAATTTGTTTAATCTATATACATATTTTTTAAATTTATATGATCTGAAAATCCAATTTTAATATTATTTTATTTTTCATACTTATTTTCACTAAAGATTTTACAAAGTGTATATATTAAAATCATTTATTGAATATCAAAAATTATAATGAAAATGTTATATTTATATTATTTACTTTTAATTATTCAGAAGAAAATTCAAAATAATAATAAACATTACATTTTTAGCACTTTTGAATATTCATTTGAATATTCATTTCTGAAATTTATTATGTGACTCATTTGATGTAAGATCAAAAGTGTTTGCACATAAAGAATTTTGAGCTGCTGTCCTGCTGTCACAAATTGGCAACATCGCTTGCAACATCGTGTGGCAGCCGAGTCACAAAGCCTCCCCTAACTCCACCCGCTGCTCCCATGAGGCACGCACAGTCCAACACGGTTTCAACTGAGCCACCCACAGCAGGCGGGCTTCCCATTGGCGCCTTGCGGCTAAGCGGCAAGCTGAGCGCATGCGTCAAAACCGTCGACCAACAGTTAACACTCCATGCCACCTCCCCCCGGCAGCTTGCCTCACACCGCCAACAGACGGCAACCGACCAATGGACGTGTTGCGAATACCCCCAAAAAAAAAAAAAAAAACAAAAAGATAAAGACAAGACAAGCAAAAAAAAAAAACGAATCAAACGAAAAAGCAAAGTTTCAGGCAATAGATTTGGATTTTTTGTAGCTTCCGTTCTTGATAGTCTTGAATTCTAAAAATAAATCATCTTAATTACTAAATGCTAAAGCTGTTGGCTGTTGGCTGCTGGCTGTTAGCTGCTGTTTGCTGTTTGCTGTTAAGCTGTGCTGCTGTGAGTCTGGCTATCAATAAGTAGCGACCTGTCATATCAGTTCAACCGCTCACTACTTATTTGGGTCAGACTCAAGAACACGCAGCACTCTGAATCTATAAACATATGTACATTCAACAACTTGATTTCGTTTGCCTGCCTTCTGCAGAGTCAGAGGTGGCCAGAGCTTATCAGCCGCATTAACATATACTATACATCACGCATATGCTACACACATATACATACATACATACATACATACATAGTATAGTATATAATAATTCAAAGTCTTGCGGATTATGTGAATGAAGTTGGGCGCCTCCATTATCAACGGCAAAATAATGCTTTATCAACATCAAAGACATTGACGCAAAATCGCTGCTGCTGCACTCAAATGTTAAGGCCACGAAATTCACCTCAGCTGCTTTTGGCTGTTAGCACAGTTTGATGTTTGGCGTTTTCACAGTTTTACAGTGATTGTGCGTAGACTGGCTGCACAAGCTTTTAGCCAAGTCAACAAAAGCTCAACTTTCAAAGCTTCGTCTAGCCAATCTTTTTATCGTATTCCAACTTTTTAGTTTAGCATCCAATTTTTGGTAGTTAAATTGTTAATCTTTTACTTAAATTGTTTTTACACCTTCAGACAGCTAAATTACTTTAAGAATTGATGAAAATATATTATATGATGAGAAATATTAAAATGCAGAGATAATATATTATCTACTATTCAATCTAGAAAAAGATATTATTGAAGCAAAATTTTAATCTTAAAATAAAATGTTTTCAGTTTGAAAATGCAAATTTAGTATAGAAATCTTGATTACAGATTGTTTTAGTCTCACAATGTTATTTCAAGATTGTTTTTTTAAGATAAAAAAAAATCTTAAATCAAGATTATTGAATTTAAATTTTTTTTTCTCTATGTGTAGAACAGTTGACTAAGCCAAAGAAAAATCAAAAAGTATTAAATAATAAATTACGGCTCCGATTTGTTTTAACTTTTTTTCATACCATATAGTATTATATATAGTAAAGAATTATAAAAGTAAACAATTTTTTCGATTATTTATAACCTTAGTCAAAAATCATTATCTTCTCATCATCTTTAAAATAAAACTTGTTACAATTACTTTTCATGATAAGAAAATTTAAGAGTTTCAAAAATAAGGTCACGAGTTTATTTGTTATTCGCAAGGTCTAAGTAATATATGTTTTAGCAAGAATCCAATAATATATGTTATATGAACATCGAATTAACGGAAAGAGTTTTAGAAGGAAACTGTGCAGCAATAATATATTAATGTTTTTATTGCATTTAATGGTACTTAAGTGTTTTAACTTAAAAACATGCAAAATATGAAATATCATATTCTTATAATATTTCATCTTCGATTGGCTTTTTTTTTTTGAGTAATATTACAATATCAATTGGCTATTTAAGTTAAGACAATTTCTGTGCAAAGATTTTAAAGTGGTTAAAAATAGAATTTGAAAAACTAGCAAAATACTTTTTTATATAAGAATCAAAAATGTAGAGAAGATAAAAAAGGATTTCGTAAGCTAAAATTGCTGCGTAAAAATGCTCGACATAAGCTGGCGCGTTGTTATTTGATATGTGAGTCGGCAAATTGGAGAACATAACACTTGGCGTGTGATTAATATGCCAATAAATGTACAATTGTTTAGCTAATAGATACAAACATCGTGATAGGGTGTTATGCAAATACATCCTGCGTTTAACGTGGCGTATACGTAACGAATAATAGTCAATCGTCAAATATGTAAATTGATGCTTTAATTACGTTGTCAGCAAATACAAGCAAATATATTCCTACTATTCATGTTCGGTAAACTTATTTACGTATTTGGACATTGCTTTTGTGTATATATTATTCACATGATTGCATTGCACATTGCATTAAGTGTATGTGTGTGTGTGAATTTGCAAATGTGAAACAGCATTCGGCGAGTTAGTCATCAGTATTTGTTCAAAAGTACATTTCTATTCGTATCTACGAATTAGTCACTACGATTTCTTAGACTATGATTAAGTTTGGATGCAGACAATTGTACTTTTGTATTATTCAGTGGAATTTTAATGATTAAAAATGTATATCGAAATGATGTTAATTTGCATTGCTGTCAGCTTTTTATAGAGACATTATTTAAAAGAGACTTTTGAATACAAACTAAGTAAATTTATTAACTAAAGCGATACATATTTAAAATGTTATCAGTAAATTAATGTAGAAATCAAACTCAGTTTTAAATGAATTACACTGAAAAAAAACAGAAACTAAGAACTCAGAAAATCTAGAAATTCTCAAAATAAGACTAAAACCAGTAAGTAAGCTACAGTCGAGTGTACTCGACTATGAGATACCCGCTACCTATTTTGAATGCGGTTTTATTTTTAAAATATACCGAATTAATGTACCGCAAAATACATAAATATTCCAAGGGTTGTGTATTTTGGTATATTTACATAGTACCATACAATATGTGGTATTAATCCTAAAATATACCAAAATAATATACCACAAAAATACTGAAATATAACAAAGTTTGTGTTTTTGGTATATTGGTATAATGTCTTTCAAAATATACCACATATGTATATATGTATATACCATAGAGTGCAAAATATACCATATTATTAGCCAAAGACTATAGTTACTATTGTATTTATAAACAAGTAAGCTAGCTACAGTCGAGTGTGCTCAACTGTAAGATACTCCACACCCATTTTGAATAAAAACAAAACAGTACGATATTAATTTTAAAATATACCAAATAAAAATACTGCAAAAATATTAAAAACATACCAAATGGTATGGCCTTATATTGTTATAGTGCAACATTCAAAATATACCATACAGTACAAAATATACCAGATTGTCAGCCAAAGCAACTAAAACCCGAAGTAAGTTTTTTCCCCTTAAATAACTTATACAATTTGCTCTCAGAGATCTAAGATAAAAAGCATTACAATTCATCCTAAAAATTATAAATGAATTATTCTTCTACTTTTACGTTTTCCATTAATTTATTTCCATTAAAAACAAAATGAAATAAAGTGTAACGAGTGTAATGCATTTGTATTCAATTTACATGCGAATCGAGTTAACAAACAGTAACGACGACTAAAACGCAACCAGCGCTAAATGTTGCCGCATGCGGCATGCCACATTCTGTTGCATGATTGCCAGTACCTCTAGCAGTCACGTGTTTGATGTTGTGGCAACTTGTTGTGCGACGTTTCTGCTCCTGCTTCTGCTCCTGCCTCTGCCTCTGCTCTTGTATACGTAAGTGTGTAAGTGCGCTTTTACGCCCATTTTGTTTGGGTGCCACAAAAAGTTGCGGCATTTTTCGTAATTTCCATTTAATTGTCGCTGTAAATAATTCACTTTCCCCTCACTTTGCATTAAGTTGACTCTATTCAACACATACATACATACTTGCATATTTTTAGCTGCAGCGCACATTTCATTCCACATCCACATTCGCACATCCTGCAAAACTTTTGCGGCTTGTTGTCCTTCTCCCAACAACATTGTTGCATGTGCCGCTTTGCCACCAACTTGTGGACGCACACATGTAATTGTGCATCGCAGGTATTCAATTGAGTTGCACAAGTTTTCGACTATGTGGCAATTGACAATAGATTCTGCCTTCATCAAACACAGCACTGCACAGTGGTCTAATACGCGGTGAAAAAGTGATGCAATTTTTATTGGTTACAATGTATATTAAATTTATATATATATTTATTAAAATATTAATATTTATATTTAAACTATTGTTAATTATTAAACATTTTTAATATTTCCTTTAAATTTTATATATTTATCTTTTTTTTTTTTTAATTTTGTTTAGTATGGCTTTCCATTCTTTAGCAATTAAATTAATAATTTAAATTCAAATAAATATTATACATTTATTTTAATTTACTCTAGTTTTTCTATTCTGTGGCATTTTAATTCTTAATTTAAAATCAAATTTATAAAATAATATTTTGTTTAGTTATTTTTAATTACCATACTATTTCTCCTTTATGACAATTTAATTTTTAGTTTATATCCCAACAAAACTATTAATTTAACACTTTGCAAATATTAAAGAAGAAACCGAGAAACTTTTATGTCAAGAAAAGACATTTTCATCTTTAAGATAAAGATTAATTATTATATTATTATACTATATATAACAAAAAACTGTTAGCATTTAATAAACAAATTGTTTTCTTTTCTTTTCTTAAAAATCTAACCCCTTTTTTTAATTCGATTTACAATTTATACTTAGGTAAAGTAGTTGCATACTTTAAGGCGCTGTTCGAAATGAAATTAACTGTAAAAGAAAGCTTAAAACACAGCGAAACCAGTTAATAGTTTGACATCGTAGCTAAGTGGCATAGTAATTGAATACAATTTACTGCGAGCATGAGCTAAATTCCAATTGTATCAAATTAGCATGCAGCAAGCGGCATTTAAGGGACGCAGAAAATGCGCGCAAGGACTTTAGAAAATCAGTGAAATAAAGGAGGTCGAGAGCATAAGAAAAAGGAGCGCTAAGCATTATTAAATATTAATTAAATTTGTGTCAGTGTGCGCTGTGTGCTGTCCCTCCCCCGAAGCAATGTACAAAACTTTTGACACACTTTTTCTACCCTCTTCGCCAATCGCAAGGGTAAAAAAGCTCACATGTCAGAGGGTGTGTGTGTGTGTGTTTGTGTGTGAGAGGCTTATGACCTGGCTGGAAGGGAGGGGTGGGGGGTTGGGAAACCCTTGACAAATTGCACTGCTTAAACGATTTTGAATTTCATTTTCCATTTTCATTTTCTTAACAACTCGACGATTGACAGTTTCGATTTGGCCAAATTCATTTCAATAAAATTTCTCAAGCCATTTGCCCTTTGCCCTTTGCCTTTGCCGTTGCTTCTGTTTCGCATTTTAAGCACGGCTCACTTTGAACTTTGCCACGCAACCAAGTTGCTAATCGTTGACCATTTCCCTTCATTCGTCCTCTGATTTACACATTTTTGCTCATTTTATTATTCTTCTTGTATTTTTTTTTTTTTTTTTGGTTGCTGTATTGCTTTTTGGCAACTTGCTTTTACCTTAATTAAGGTCAAAGTGCGTGTGCTTTCGCCCACACACACAAACACACACATACGCATTTGTGACACCATTGAATTTTGCCCATCAATTTAATTGACGAGCCTGTTTTATCGGTCCGGTGCCAATCGCATTGAGCATTGAGCGGCTTCTTCGAGCGGGAGATGAACTGGGGGAGGGGGGGGGGGGGGGGTGGGAATTCTTTGGGGACATTTACAATTTCAAATTACAACAATAATTACAACACTTACACAATGGTCGAGTTGGGCTGGCAAAGAAGCTGCCAAGCCAAATTTAATGCCATCAAATTAATTAAAATCTATTTCGATCAAATTTACAAGAAATTTGCCAAAATACTTTCTGCGTTTCCAAGGGCTTAAGTTTCGTGCGCACCTTCGACCCTCTCACACCCTGTATCCATCGAGCGATTCGTGTTTTAGTTTTTTAGTGTCTCTGAGAGCTTAATGTAATCAATGTAATGTGCAATACACAGGGTATTTTGTAGTCGATCAGCAAAATAATGTAAGTGTCTAAAAAATATTCCACTAATCAATGTAATGTTTAATATACAGGGTATACAACTCAGTAATGCAAATCAAGAGTATAAACAAGTAAGAAAGCTACAGAAAATAAACTTGATCGAACAAATATTATATCTCTATCTCTTATAGTCTCTGAGATCGTATTGGCATAAATTTATAATACCCTTCTACCCTGTGAGTAGCGGGTATACAACTTTTCATTCATGTAGGGCTTAATGTGCAGGGTATTTGCCAGTCGAGCGAAATATTTACAGTCGAGTTGTAATACTAAGTTATCAAACATAAAATGATTAAATTAAAATTAAAAGTTAAACTTGGTGCTAAGATTAATATAATAAATAAACAAAGAGAAATTGTATATAAAAAAAATAAAGAAAAAAATTATAAAATAAATAAGCAGCTGGAAAATTTAGAGTTTTTTTCCAGGGTATTAGACTGTCGAGCACATTCAATATGTGTTTTTTTTCTGTCGGTGAGTTACAAGTCAATTTTGTAATAAATTGATGCTAACATTTGTATAATAAATAATTAAAGAAGAATTATCTGGTACATAAAGGGAAACGCTGGAAATGACTTCCACATTTTTAATGTTTTTTTTATTACAGGGTATTTGGCTATCGAGCATGTTGAAAGCTATTTGTAAACAAAATTTGTATAAAGTAAAAATTTGTGGTGAAAATTTAAGAGACAACTAATTGTACATAAATAAATCGCTGGAAATGAATTTCACATTTTTCGAGTTTTTTACATTACAGAGTATTTGACTGTCGATCATGTTGAATGCGTTTGTTGTGTTGTGCCGGTGACTTACAAGTCAACCTTGATTTGTAAACAACGCATTTGAATGTGAAGAATATGAAGTATTTGAACAAATATTTATGTGTTAAAGTATTTATAACACAGCTCGGCACAGCAACAAAGTAACATAGTGTATAGCTCATTAATATGGCTCTTAGCGGGTTGGGCCTTTAGCATGTTTGGCCTAAATGAGTTCAGTGCGCTGGCTCATCAAAAGACCAGAGATTAACAGATAAAATAGATATTGCCGCACTGCTCGCACTGCCATAGCAACAACACCAACAAGAACAACAACAACAACAACAGAGAGGGCAATATGAAACGGCTCTAAAC
Organism: Drosophila albomicans; assembly: GCF_009650485.2. Classification (NCBI taxonomy): domain Eukaryota; kingdom Metazoa; phylum Arthropoda; class Insecta; order Diptera; family Drosophilidae; genus Drosophila; species Drosophila albomicans. Next base: position 18,641,447 of record NC_047627.2, read on the forward strand.
AGTTAACAAAAACAAAAGGAATTTACTCAACTCTTACGCATTTGTTGTTTATGTTTATTTGCTGCAAAGTAATTAAAAGGCAATCGCTGGGTAAATACAAATACACGAGTGCGAGAATCTGGCTTTGGACCCCGCCCATGCTTGCCACCTCCTCCGTCTCCGTCTCCCCTCCTCGTTCGTAGTACCATCCCCTCACAGGGTGGCACGAGTTAACTCTTTACATTTGTCACCCGTTGTCTCGGCATCTCTTGTGAACACCTCTTCTCATTTTTTTTTGCTTATATGTATACACATTTTTTTTTTTTGTTTTTGCTTAATAAAACGGCGAGTGTAAACAAAAGCAAAGCATAATAAAAATTCATCTGCAGCCTTCTGATTTTGCCACCAAATGGTTGCGCACCTTTCTCCGGTATCGCATTTTTATCTAAACAAAATATGTTGCCAAACGCCACGAGAGTCGTAAAAATCCAGAGAGCAATGCCGCCGGCCCCCTTCAAAAAAAAAAGAAGGTAAAAATATTATTCAAAGGTTCGAACAACTTTGGAGCGCACAAGAAGTAAGCCAACTAACAGTGAAGTGTGTGCAAGCAATTATAATCACTGAGCTGAGAGCAAAATACCCTTTGAGTGAGTTATAAACAACAAATAAATGTAAAATAAAAGTAAGTAATTGATTTTTCAAATTTCTATATTTATAATTTGTGATTCATCCATGAAAAGAATACATTAAATCGAAGTCATTTTAAAAGAAATTTATTTAAAAATTGTAATATTTAAAATTGATTTGAAAAATTTAATTATATTAAATATTTACTTACTAGTTGGGTGGATATGAAGTTTGAAGCTACTAATTTAAAAAATAATTTTAGCGAAAAAGTGTTATTACTAGTTTGGACAAGCTTTTTTTTTTTAGATAAATATAATAAATAAATCATCTATTGTCATCAATCCGTGTTTCTCCTTTACATTTTTCGAAAGTTCCAAAAGTAATGCACTTGCTGAGCAACTCCTTTAAGTAGATAAGCTTCTACAACTTTTTGGGAAGCGCATTTTTAATTAATTACAATAAGCAGCCTGCTTTTGAGCATCAGAAAAATTTTATAAAAATATAATATTTTGATAGGATTACTTTTTGTTCTACAAAGTTAATAATTTATTCGTATAACGAAATATAACTAAAATAAATATAATTTAAAAAAAATAAAATGAAAAACAATTATTTTTAATTATTAAATAAAAAAAGAAAAAAATGTAAGTATATTTTTTCGGTCTAATTTTATTTTCATACCTATTTTATTCAAGTTTTCTAAACATATTTATTTATAAATTTTAATTTATTTTACTAACCTTTCAATCATATGTGTTTAAATTGAAAAAATGTATACATTATTTAAATATTATTTTGAATTAATTTCCATTTTCATAAATAATTTTTTTATGATCTTTGCGATAACTAAATCTAAAATAACAAATTCAATATTAAAATCATTTTGTCTTTATTCATTTTACTACTATAATAAGCAATATTTAATTTAAAAAAATTAAAAAAAAACAATATTAATACTAATTTCTAATTATATAGATCATTTATTTTAGTAACTTTGCTAGAATAAATGACAAATGAAGTCAAAGATAGCAATATAAATATTCAAAGGAGAACAATTCAATAATAAACCTTTGACTATATCCGTTGTACAATTTGCAGCTATAGAGCTTTGATTTGATTAGACTGTATTCATTGCGGTACACAGTGGCATAATCTGATCAATCCAGCAATATGAGTTTGTTTTTCAGTGGCATGGAAATTATCTTCATATCTGTGGCAATGCAATAATGTTAATTCAGTTTCATTCCAAGCACATTTCAATGGCAATGCCATTCGACCAGTTGCAGTTCGGTAATTGAGTTGCAGCTGTTGACAGCAACGAATTCTATCTTCTTCTTCTCCTGTCCATTCCCTTATCACTTTCCTTTTTTTACTCGCTACCCATAGGGTAAAAGGGTATTATAACTTAGTGCCGGCAGGAAATGTATGTAACAGGTAGAAGGAGGCATCTCCGACCCTATAAAGTATATATATTCTTGAGCCAGCCGAGTCGATCTAGCCATGTCCGCCTGCCTGTCCGTCTGTCCGTATGAAACACTGGATATCAGAGACTATAAGAGATAGAGCTATAATTTTTTTTCGACAGCATTTGTTATGTTGGCACGCAGATCAAGTTTGTTTCAAAATTTTGCCACGCCCACGTCTGCCCCCGCAAATCAAAAAAATCGAATAACAAGCGTAATTTTAAAGCTAGAGATACGAATTTTGGTATATACAATAAAAACAATAGTAATTATGATTCCTGATTCCTGAATTTGATTGCGATCAGATAAAAATTATGGAAGTTATTAAAGAAATACTTTTGTATGGGCAAAAACTGATATATCGTGTCGTCTATGGTATATTTTGAATGTGGTACTATATCGATATACCAGAAAAACAATTTGGTATATTTTTAGTATTTTCGATATATTTTGAAAATAATACCGCAATATTTTGCCCTTATTAAAAATGGGTATCGGGTATCTTACAGTCGAGCACACTCGACTTCTTACTTGTTTCCACTTGCCATATTCCTTCAATGCTTTTGCAGTACCTACTTTAGTTGCCTTCCTGCTGCATTCACTCAATTTAACGCTTCATTTGCGAAACTTAGTTGCCTCTTTTGGTGAATGCGAATGCGAGTGCTGAGGATGACGATGAAGTGGCAGCAGGCGTTGCTCAGCCTGGACAAATAATAATAAGAAAATAGATTGTGCTGTGGCAAGCGGCAAAGTGACTTAAGAGCATTTCCATCTCCCCTTTCCCACCCCAGCCCAAGTGCAAGGTGCAAAACGGAAGTCCGCAGATGCTGCTGCCGATGACGATAACACGAACGCGAATGCGAACGACGAAGAAATTGAAAATGCGCCTTAATCTTAAGCTTGCTGCTGATTCGCAGGGGGGCATGCGGCATGTGGCACGCAGCAGCAGGTGAGTAGTGACCACAACTGGGCAGCACTTTAAATGAGCAAAAGAAAATCGCAGTAAAGTAAATAAACACCAAGTTCTTCATCATCTTCTTCTTCGCCCAATAAAGATTAAATGCATAAAGGTGAGGTTATGTTGCAATCTTAAAAAATATTGCAGATTATTGGAGGGCATAATTAATGCCAGGAAAAAACGCAAAAGCATTATTATAATTGCGTAGTAGGAAACTAAATGCGCAACAAAAAATAAAAAGAAAACGAATGCGCGTTTAGCTTACGATTTAATTATCGATAATAATTGCATAGTCCAAAATAATATTCATTTACACGCCATTTTGCGTAATCTCGTTAACGGTGCTTAATGAGTAGCAGGAGCAGAGCAGCAACAACAATAACACTTAGAGAAATAGCAACAACAGCAATAACGAAAACGAAAAAAGCTTTGCTCACATTTCAAGTCAAGTGCCGTCCATGTTGAAGCCGACGTCGCTGTCGCTTTCGCTGTCGCAGTCGCAGTCGCTGCCAACGTCAACTGCAACGCGCTGCAATTGTAGAGCATTTGCCTTTTGTTTTTTCGCCACTGCTATTGTTCTTTTTGTTATTGTTGTTGTTGTTGTTGTGCTATTTATTTAATTCTTGCTTGTTCGTATTTCTCATTTGCTGTAATTTCTGCCTGCAGCGGAAGAGGGCAAGAGCAAGAGCGAGAGAGTGCGACACAATAAAAAAAGAAGAAAAAGAGAAAGCTTTGATATTTGCGCGCATTGTTGTGCTGTGCTGGGCAGTGTTGTAAAACGAAACGTTTGCCATGCTTATTGTTATTGTTGTTCCTTCTCGTTTGCTATTGCTCTTCTTGTTGTCGCTTTTGTTGTTGCTGCTGTTGTTGTTGTTGTTGTTAAAGTGCGAATATCATTATCATTGCGATTGTTGTTGCAACTATTTAAAACCTGCCATTGCCATTGCCCTTGTCATTATCATTATCTCAGTTGCCGCTGTCTTCGATACCCTGTAGCCGGCCCACAAGACAAAAGGACGTGCACGTTCACACGGCAGCTTAAGTCTGCAAGCTTGTATATTTTTGCTTATACTCTCACTACTTAGAGGCTATCTCGCAGTCTAGCTGACTTCTTATTTCTTTACGTCGCACGCTCACACACATGCGCCTACACCCGCATACATATGTGTGCATCTACACATATACAGTCGTACATTCTAATTCTCTGCTCCGCTCTCGACGGCATCTCTAAGCTTGCCCACATCCAGTTGTCCAGATCAGTTGCCAGTTGCCCATTGCCGGTTGCTTTTCAATGCCGCTCTATACGAAACAAAAAAAAAAAAAAGAAACCTTCTCGCTATTTGCTATCGTTATCGTTATTGTCATCGACGCGAACATTGTAGGCAGCTGTTTAAACAACAACAACAAGAACAACAATAACAACTCGTTTACTCGGCATTTACTTCTAATCTATCACTGCAGATCTCAATTATTATAGTTGACAACGATTGAAATTGAACATGTGAGTGCAACAGTACATTATCTCAATTGTGTTTATGACTTAATTGTAGCTTAATTTAATAATATGAGTATTATTTAATTAATTGAAGTAACATTTTCATTCATACGCAAATCGCCTCAGAATAAAAGCAGTGCGAAGTACAATCGTCATACATATACATGTATACGTGTATTTGCATATACATACATATGTACTGCTCACTGCATTAACAAACACACAAATACAAGAACAATTTAGCATATTCCTTCTTCTTATTCTTTGCCCATGCATCTAGCGGAGGTACAACACTTTCTTATGCTTCACCGTTAGTTTCCCAATCCGCGTGTAATTTTTTGCCAATGTATTTGTATTTCGTATGCTCGTGTATAAGCAGCTTTTAGGCACTGCTCCTCAGCCCTGACAAATTCTCTTCTTCTGTTATGTTATTGCTGCTGTTAAATCAGCGCTGTACGCGTTTACGCTTTAACAGTAATGTTAGGCTTCAATACTTGGTCAATACTTGTTAGCTTTAAGAAGCTTTGCAACGTGAACATTAATAATATTATAGCTTATATTTTACTTTTTTTTAACTAATTTATCTTAGCTTAACTAATGTATCAACGAATTGTGATTAGGATTGTTTAAACGCAATCAACCCTTTAGGATCATAAGCTAATGGTTCTAGGAAACTATTGTAACTTGGCCATCTTGTTATAGAATTCAAACTAATTGCCAATCAGTCTGTCAATCAAGACAGCTATATAGTACAAGTCATAACAAATGCAGTCTAACATATCTGGACATATATCCACAGTAGATTCCATAGAAAATGCAGGTGTGTCAAACAGTTGAAGGAGCTACACCCTCGATATACACTAGTATAAGTCATGATTTCTAGTTTTTGCCATTGTGTCACAGAACGTGGGGTCTTTTCAGTTGATTTATGAGCACCAGGAAGGCCCACAGTTGACCATATAACAAATATAGCAGATTGGTTGGTGGAGTGCGAGGTGTGGGCAGGTAAGGGGAAGCAACCTGACCTGGTCAATGGTTATAATTAAACACTGTAAGGCGTCGCTGGCACAGTTTCTCATTTGTCCCGTTCTAATTGAAAACAAAGGGGCAACAAGAACACAGAAGACCAAAGCATTCGACTACCAGATGCTCTACACAACTAACTGGCTTAACAAGTTGTTAAATATGTAATGCAGTCAAAATACAATGAGCAAAATTCCCACACAATAGCTGAAAGTTGCAAACAATTCGGGCTCTACTTATGAATTATTTGGCAATTATTTGTTTAGGCAGCTTTCACTGTGTGTTTTATGTGAATCCCTTTAAGCCTTTAGAGTGTAGAGTATAAAAGTAAACATGGCACAAAAGATGAACACTGGGACCGTGCACAGTGGAACTTGGGCAACCTAAACTCAAGTAAAAAATGTGAACAAAAATATAGTACAATTACAATTTATTTTAGTTTTATACTATGCTTAAATGAAATTAAAAATGTTTAAGCAATCTTTTAGGCAGTACAATTAGTCTGTTATAAAGGTAATTTCAATGTCTGCAATATTTCAATGTCATTTTTACATTTTTTCACTAATTGCAACGCAATATAAAGATTTTTTTTTTCAATTAACTCAAAAATTGCAATTACATTATCCACAAGACACAAAACTTTAGAAAATGTACATTAAAAAATCGAATCAATTTGTTCGCTTTTTTCAATAAAAAAAGTAAGTAAACGAAAGTAAAGAATTTGGAATTATTTTATGCAACGATCCACTTCAAGTAGTTAATTTCTAGAAACTTCGAAGCTCATATAAGAATTGAGTAATTTAGCAAATTTATCGATACTTTAATCCCACTGTGCAATGGTTATAGGGTCAGTTGAGCGTTTGGTGGACTTGACAGGCAAATGAACAAAAGCTCCGTTTGCGGAGTTGGCCGTCCAACTCGTCGTCACTCAGTCAGTCGTCTGTCACCATTGCCGCCGCAGTCGCCGTCGCCGTCTGCGTCGACGTCGACGTCAACGTTGACGTTGTGATATGGTAAAGCAGAGTAAAGCATACAGTGCAGTGTAGCTGCTGCGAAACCGACAGCAAGCAAAACGTGACTAGGCCAATGCTGGCAGCGTTGACGTCGTCGTCATCGGCAACGTGGGCGCGCAGCACTTTTCATGCTCATGACAGCAAATTGAAGTGTGCCACACACAAATAGCATACAAAACATACGCACATTTGAAACACACACACTCCCTCACAATATGCCCACAAATACATAAAGCGTACTTATTTGATTTTGAGTTTTTGCACAATGTACGACGGCATAAGGATGCTCGGGCAAAGCAACTTGCATGTCACATGTCGCAAACGTTGCTGCACAGCAAACAAAATCGCACTTCGAACCGAAGCAGTGTAATATAGCATTTTGTATTCATATTTGTTGTGAAATGCTGTTTTATGCAAATTTCGAATTATTATTCAATAATGGAATATTGATAATTGCATCTTAAGTAATTTCCATAAAATTACATATAAATACGTGCAGTGCAGTTTAATTACTCTAAATCCGGAATAATGCATTAATTTTGATTATTCCAGTTATTAGCACAACGGCAATAATATGCAATAGGTTTCAATTAAAAATAAACGGTAAACTAATTTTATTTTAATTGTATACTGCAAAGTATAAATTGTGACTCTGAAAATTGCGTTTAATATTCTTAACATGAAATTCAAATTCAAATACTTATTATTATTATAAGTTAGCATAAGTTTTACTTTTAGTTTTTCTAAATTTTGGTATATATTTGTTCAGTCTCTTACAGTGTATTTTAACTTTGATGCGAACATGCAATCAAGACATAAAAATAAACTATAAATTGTTACTCTGAAAATTGCGTTTTATATTCTTAATATGAAATTCAAATTCAAATATTTATTATTATTATAAGATATGATAAGTTTTACATTTAGTTTTTATAAATTTTGGTATATATTTGTTCAGTATTTTGCAGTGTATTTTAACTTTGATGCGAACATACAATCAAGCCATAAAAATAAACTATAAATTGTTACTCTGCGAATTGCGTTTTATAGTCTTAATATGAAATTCAAATTCAAATATTTACTATTATTATAAGATATGATAAGTTTTACATTTAGTTTTTATAAATTTTGGTATATATTTGTTCAGTATTTTGCAGTGTATTTTAACTTTGATGTGAACATGCAATCAAGCCATAAATTCACACATAACTTAGCTGCATCACAGCTCAGCACTTAACAGGTCGCTTTGCTTCATTCACAATGCGTTCAGTCACGTGCTAACACAACGGCAACAACAATAACAACTTGCACAAAAAGAACAACAGTCGAAGCATTGCAGACACACCCTTTCCACACACACTTTCTCTCTCGTAAGAAATCAGACTCATAGTTGGCCATTGTTAGTGTCCGCCATAGACCCCAAATGAAAGAGCGACTTCTTCTTTTTCATCATTTTTCACTTTATTCGCCTTTTTTCGCTGTTCTTTTTTTTTGCCACAGTGCCTGCAAGTATGCAGCACAAAATACTCAAGCTGCAATGCCAACGAGTGCGGTTTGTTGGTCAGTCTCGAAAGCAAAAGCAAAAGTAAAAGTCGAAATTCCTAATTCCAATGCCAGGTCCTATAACAAACCAACAGCAAACAGACAGAACGAAAGAGAGAGGAAAAGAGAGAGAGAAATACACGAAAGCAGGGCACTTTTTTCATTTACAGCGAAAAGGACCCTTGAGTTGCTGTGAATGCAAATGCTAAATAAGAAATGTGTTCAGAAATCAAGTTTTCGAGTTCGCTTAAAGCTCAAAGCTCTTTTCTGAAGAATTATTGTTCCGTGATCTCAATATAACACTGTACTTATCGCTCCCTACGTTTCCCTCACTTTTTCGCTCGCTTCTTTCGGTTCAACCAGCTGTATTTTCAGTGGTCTTTTATTGCTCTACAATGTATACGATTCCTGAGGAAATCGCATGTGAAAGGCATTCATTGTTGACTTAAAATTAGACAAGAAATTGTTATTTTAGCCGAAGTTATTTCAATTTTATTATGAGCTATTTTCATAGCTCGCACTTTTTGCCAAGCTACACAATTTATGGGCTTCCTATTATATACACAGCATGGCAAATAAATAAAATATATAGCCCATAAACACATGTCGATCATTCGACATGACAGAGTACTTGCTATTCGACAGATTATAGATAATTAAAAAAATACCACTCACAGGGTATATTGCTCTAAAGGGCCAAATCGATATAAATACTTTCCATGCATTACATTCGAGTGAACTAATATTCTTAGGTCATCTTAAGTAATTTGGCATTATTTGTTGAAAAGATGCTGATAAAAAATAATGTAAAATACAAGAAAACATTCTAACTACTTTTCAATAACTTCACTAGACCAAATAAAAATAATTGCTACATTTATTGTATAATGATAAAATATTAATTGAATCGGAAATAATTATTTATCATAATAGAAGCAATTAGTTTACCACTCTACAAAAATAATTGCTAATTGAATTGTCATTAAACTAAATTATTTACTATTATCACAAAACTTGAACTGAATATTAATTTTCTGTATATTTATAGGGTATGCACACTGTCGACTAGTTGTTATGGCTTCTTCTGATTTACAGTTTTGAGTTTTGCTCTTCATTTGCCATTTGGCAGCTCAATAAATCTCAGTGTGTGTTGTGTGTGCGAATGTGTGCGTTTAGTGTGTCACCGGTAACGGAAATTTGTTTGCAGTTTTATTTTGAGGCTCACACAATAACTACAGCAGCAACAGCAGCAGCAGCAACAGTAACAGTAACAGCAACAACAAGAGCAAAAGCAGCGGCAGCAATAGCAACAAGAACAAGAACAACAGTCATAAACAAACAATACACAAACTGTAAAAATTATATTCCGCTGGCGTTTCGTTTTGGCACACAAACACACACACGCAGACACTCACATAAACACAGAGAAACACACGCATAGGCACGCACACAGCAAAGCAGAACAGTGGAGAACAAGAGCAGAGAGCAACAGAGAGAGAGAAGAGCGAGGCGAGGCGAGGCGAGTGTGCCGCTTAGCAGTCGCTTTGGTCGCTAGTTAAACGCCTGCAATTGCACTCACTCGGTCCAACCACCCACTCACTCACACCCACACACACAATCGCACACACAGTCATGCGGATCTATACGGATAGAAAGCCGAACGAGCGACAAAACGTAACGAACGAACGGGACCCCAAAACGATTCGTATTCACTCGTGTCGCTGTCGCTGTCGCTAGTATTGTTGCTGTTATTGTTGCAATCGCTAGCGCTGTTGGCGTCGTCGTCGCCGTCGTCGTCGTCGTTGTTGTCGTCGTCCAACGGCCGCCAGAAGGATAAGTTGCTCAGATGCTTGCAAGATTCTGTCATAACGGCTTCGGCATTCGTGGCGCGCGTCTCGCACGCGGCAAAACAGCTAACTGCAGGCTACAGGCTAAACAGCAACACAGAACAGCCAAAGCAAAAGGCTGAATTTGAAGAAACAATCAAAAGGGCCAAACAAACAAAACGTTATTTTTTTTAAAGTTTCGCGCTCACCTCACGTTTTCACGTTCTGTTTGTTTGTGTTGCTGTCGTGAATTGAGTTGTTTTTTTTTTTTGTTTTTGTTTTTTTTTTGAGAGAGAGAGAGAGAGATTTGAAAAACGTTTTCGAAAGTGCCGAGTCGCGAATAGTGTGGGAGCGAAATGCTATTGATATCGCGAGTAAGCCAAACAAATTGAAAGCAATGTTATGGTTACTATTTGTTAAATACAAGTCGAAAGATAAACATAGTCCAGCTTTACGATACGCCAAAATATTTACGACGACTGGTCCCAAAACGGCGATAATAAAGAAAAAACTAATTAAAATTCAAAGCATTTAAAAGTCAAAAACTCAAAAATGGCAGGTAAGTTTAATCATCTGCAATACTAAACTTATTTTTGGGTATAAAAATAGAATTTTAATGCCTCTCTAAATGAATTGAATGAATCATTTTCGAACAGAGTTTACTTAAACTCAATTGAATAGTTTATAGTGTGACATTCTATTTTTTTTTTTTTTTTTTGTTTGAACTGACAACCATTAAAATGAAAATTGTTCTTTTAATTGATTGTCTTCTTGCCAAATAATGTTTATTATTCGAAATGCAATTGCCGTGTTGCCAAAATTAATGAAAAGAAAATTGCATTTCACGTTCACGACGGGCAATAAAATTTTGTGTTGGTTTATATCAACAAACAAATTAAACGAACATTATGTTGTTTCAAATAATTGCAAAAAAAAACACAAAATTTCTGCGCTGTTGCCAAATTTCAGTGCCCAAAAACTTATGCAATTTGATTTGTCGTTAAGTGAGTTGCGCACTCGTCTATCAACTTTGGTCTCTGTTTGTTGTTTGTTGCTTGCGTAAAAACTGCGCAACGGAATTGATTAAGTGCTCGACTGTAGGTCCAACTAAATATTTATAAATACAATATTTCCATTGAAGAACACTCACACACATCCAAACAGATTAGTTTGTTGCATTTTTCAATTTTTCCGGGCGTTCTGTGCAATATTCATAACAACAAATGATTTTTGGTTTGGGGCCGGGACAACGCAACGTATGCGCAACATTACAAATATTTACATTTCGTAATTTTGTATGCAATCTCATATATTTTAATATACAGCATATATAGTTTATGTATCGTTCGTAATAATTCGCCTTCCGGCTCCGAGGCTTGTCAGCTTGTGTGTGAGTGTGTGTATGTGTGTGTATGGAGGTATGTAAACATTTTGCCCCAACAAAAATGTGAGCGCAAAGAGACGACAAGCAAATTTTGTGGCTGCATTTCGTTCAATTTCTTTGGTGGAACGTCCGTGGCTCCCCCAAAAAATCTGTTTTTACTTTAGTTGCAGTCCCCCCCCCCAAAAAAAAAAAAAAAAAAAAAGTTGTAGCGACTTTCAAAATAACGAGAGGGGAGAGAGAGAGGGGGGCAACAAGGACTTTGACTGGCCAAAGACAAACTTCGTGTTGACAAAAGTTGTTACATGTTGTGCACAGACTGCTGGGCATGGAATGCACTGCCAACACACTGGTATTTATATATGTTGCACAAGTGTATGCATCTTTGAGTGTGTCTGTCATTCCGTCCGTCCGTCTGTCCGTCTGTCTGTCTGTCTGTCCGTCTGTGTGTGTTGAGCTCGTTAGCATTGGTGGCAAGTGGTGGCCGTGAAGTGCTTTTGTGCTTGCAGCAAAAACTTAAAGCGAACGTGTGGATTTTGAGTTTGCTGAAGACCAAAACTCAACGTTGAACTTGCTGTTGGCCGCCGCCACGTAATGAACTGGCAAATTGCTAGATGGCTTGCCATCTGACGATGAAGTAAGTTAGCGGGCGAGGTGACACTGATGACGCTCCGCATGAGCTTCAGTCCTGAGTCTGTGCTTCAGTCTCTCGCAGCTTCAGTCTGCGTGTGTGTGGTGGCAACTGTGTCCGACAGCACGTGCCTCATTATGCGGCAGGTGGAGCAGCGTTGCAAGTTTGCGGCTGCCGTGAACGAGCGTGTAATCAAATTGAGACACTTGCGGTTAGCTTTTTGACCAGCCCACACACACACACACACACACTCCTTACTCACCCACACAGGCACGCACTAACGAAAAGGATATCCGAAAGAATACATTCTGCATACGTACATATTTTATTTCATTTTTTGTGTCTTTTTGTCTTTTTGCCTTGCATGCCTGCGTTTTATTAACACAAGTAATGAGCATGAAATGGGTTCGAAACTGTGATGTGGGTGCGACAGACAGTGAAAAGCTTTAGTGCGAAAATCCTTACACATATTTATTTTTTTTTTGTTTTGCCACAAGGTTTTGTGTGTTAAGTGTTTTTGCCATAAAAAGATTCCATTGCACTCCTCGCCGCACTTTCTTCTCTCTACATATACATATTTATTTATTATTGTGTTGTCAACTGTGTCTTCAACGAAATGAGCTCAACTGTAAAGCGATAAATGAACCCACAATTTAAATTTTCTTCCATCATATGGGTCGTATACGTACTTAATGCGCGCATATTTCGAACCCTTTTTTTTTTGGTTTGCGATGAATTTCGCGCAAATTCAATTTTTCGACTCGCCGCATAATATGTAAATGAGATGCCGACAAAAGATGCATTTTTATTTGGTTCCAAATCACACACAAATTATTAGCTTTAAGAAATTTGTCTTTAAGGCGGAACCTCACACATTATTGTTACCACAATTGATATTTAATACTCATCATTAATAATGTGAATTACATAGACAACAAGCTATTGAGAATTTTAAATGTGTGCGACAATAAACCCTCTTTAATTGCCCATAATCAACGATAATTTCTCTCTTCTTCGTTTTGCAATTGCGTAATACACAATACAAAATATGAAAAGCTAAAGCTGAAGCTGTAACTGAAACCGATACTGAAATCGAACCTCTGTTGCGTAAGCTGATTACGGTTTGGTATCTATCAATAATTCACTATAATTGAAACGAATTGAAAGCGATAAAGAAGCCATTACGGGTTAATGCCAACACAATGTGATGTAGAACAATGGAGACAACTCAACTTGACATTTCTGTGGTGGAATATATTCAAACACAAAATGGCGCGAGCATCAAAATTTTTCAAATTCCAATTTCAATAAATTTCAATAGCCGAAAATAATAATCACGTACATCACGTACCAGATCAACAACTAGTATACAAAAACAAAAAAAAAGAAAAAAATGTAATGCTTGAAAGCGTCAGTAATCTGTAAAATGCCAAACAACATTGAAAAATCCATTTTATGGCCAAACTTGAGGTAATCCCAAAGCGGATTAACGCGCGTCTGTCAACGCTGTCATCATCATCATCATACTTTGACCTTACTTTATAGCAAACATATTCGCAATTACAAAGTGCGTGTTTGCACTTTGAGTGTATTATTTTGTCATTGTCACTTCCGTTGGTTAAATATGCAAACGCAACCTTACAAGCCCAGATAATTGATTTATTAACTTGAATAATGCAATCATTAGCTTAACAACAAAATGTTGCAACATTTAAAATGCAAAACCCAAAATGCAATTCGAGTGATCCATTTAATTACACGCAAAGGCTAAAGGTTGACAATAACAACACTCGCAATTGTTGCATATGTGCAACGAAGCAACACAAGCAACATTTTGCTCTCGTTTTGCGATTTGTTATCTCGACATGCCAAATACCTTGCTACAAAGACAATAATCCAAAGCAACGAAAGCAAAGGCAAATATGCATTAGAAACTTTTGCGAAAGGCGACAAAGAGTTGGCAAACAGCAGTTGAGTGCGAAATCTTTGCACGTGTCGATGCTACATTGCGTATACGCAATTTTACAGGATATTGAAACGAATAAAACGTGTATTTGCATAAAAATAAATATTAAATATTTGAACTCGACTGTTTCGCCAGCGTTTTTTTCGCCGCCACACACTTTTTCAATAAAATTTCAATTTTTCGTCCAAAAAAAAAAAAAAAGAAAACAAATGGCAAAAAAATATGCCCAACAATGGGGGTATCCATAGCTGTTGGCCTTTTTTTACCCCATCTGAGATACAGATACAGATACAGATACATCAATTGACGGCATTCAGCACGCGTTACGGAAATCCCCAACGCGAAGGCACAAAAATAAATTGGGGTAAAAAGTGTAGTTAAAAAAATAGAATTACTCTCGCATATGGTATATATAATATATATTTTTGGGGAATACAAAGTACAGTTGCGGATGTTTTCCAAACAAATAAATTAATTGTGAACTTGTGATTTTATTGTTGTCGCTCTGTTTGATACGCTGTTTGTTTACGAAGAAACGAAAATGAAATCGGAAAACAAACAAAATGATAACAATTAAATCAAAATGCAATTGGCCAAAAGTCGTTTTAGTCGTCTTCTATTGACGTCACTTCCACATTTTCAATCCATATCATAATCATTGCACTGATCATGATCGTGATAATAATAGATTCACAATTTTATTGCCGACAACTGGACACAGATATTGAGGAAATTTTTTCGGTTTGAAAAGCAGCTGCCAGTTTTCAGCGATCAATGTGAAAGTGACTGAGGAGAAAGTGCAGATAGCATAAATTGCAATAAACAAATGTGAGGACAAACAAATCAGCAGCGCTCAAGTGATAGACCCAGTTAGATACCCTTCAGAGAAATATTGTAGAAATATGTAAAGTAATTATATATATATTGATATGTTGATATGTATATTGATTGATATATTTATATTAGTAATTTGACATATTGGTATATTGATATCTTGTTATATTCATTTTATTTATGTATTGCTATATTAATATGGTAATGAAATGATATATTGATATGTTAAATAATCAAAGCTTAAGAAATACAAATTAATTTAAATTTTAATAAAGTTCAAATTCAAAATTGATTAAAATTATACTGCAGATAAAATAATACAAAAATTTCAAACTTATTGGTATAAAAAAAATTCAATAAATGATTTCAACTATTGTTTATCTTCTGCGCAAGTATTAAATACAATATGAATATAATGTTTTCTAGATTTTTCAATTTGCAATAAAAAAATTCTGAAAATAATACAAATTTGAAAGCCAATTGTAATAGAAGGCTTTAAAAAAAAGTATATCAATTAATTTACGTATTCTGCTGAAGTATTAAATACAATATTAATATGTATTTGATCTTTAGTCATACAATAAAAATGTGTATTAAGTTTACAACATTCCGCATTAAAGTAAAAGGCAATTTAAGTATTGATCGGTTAATGTTATAAAAACAACTAATTGAAGTAACGAAAACAAAACTTCTAGCGTAATTTAAATAAATCTTTTAGTTTGTCCCAATTAGTATTTGAAAAGCGCCTGCGGTTTTATTGTGCTCGCTATTCGCACAAGTCAAGGTTGTTTACTTTGTGTGCTGAGATCTTCTTGGCCATTCGATTACAATTCAAAGCGCTTAACTTGTGGTTGCAATTGCCATTTGCAATGAGTCCCAATAGCTTGGGATTGCCTTTATTGCGTATACGACGTGTATATCTGTTAATTAGTTCAACAAATCGCATTCTCTGAGTCAGATTAGAGACAGAGAGAGAGTCAAGAGAGTTGTTGTTGCTGTACTGCAAATCGGTTTAGGCGCGACACACACACACTCACACACATACACACACACTCGCACTTAGAGGCGCACACAATATGCAAAACTATGTGATATCAAGGGCGCAATGTGTGGGCGTGGCATTGGGTGACGCTTAAATTATTTGCATATTTACGCGATTTATAATGAAAATTTGTCGCCAGCGGCTTTTCCACAAAGATGCTGCACTTAAGCATTGTCTCAGTCTATGTGTGCATACAAATATGCGGCACACAGTGCGTATGTGTAATATCCTTATGCCGCATAAGACACCGAGAGAAATCAGCTGTATGTTGTCAAATGTTTTTGGTATGAGATTTCTGAGCAGCAAAGAATATGAATCAAGTAATACTTTTGCAAATTATTTATTATGCGCAAATAAACTTTAAAATAACTAAAACTAGATTGAATTCAAATTTTTTATTTTTATTTCTATATTATTATTTTATATTATAACAAAAAGAATAGAATATTTCAAATTTAAATTATTTCTTTTTTATAATTATATTATTATTTTATACAAAATAATTTGTCAATTGCTTAAATATAAAAACTTTCAAATAATAGAAACTAAATTATATTACATTTTGTACTCTTTTTATAATTGTATTATTACATTAAATTAATACACAACAAAATGTATTTAAAATTAAATTGAAATTTTAAATATTTTTTTTTTATATATTTTTATTTTTTCTATTATTTTACACAACAAAAGGATTTTCAAATTGCTCCTAAAAATATTTTGTTCAATTTTGATTATTTATTTTATACAGTCTATAAATTTGTGCTTTCATTTTTAATGCTGACCTTTTGTTATTTAATTGTTGCATTATTTTGTTTTTCATGTGAATTTTGCTAGCAAACGTTGTGAAACGTTTTTCGTTTGACATTAAATGGAAATTGCAAAGAAAGAAAAAAGTTCGATCGATGTTTTTCTGCTTTGAACTGATGATAATGATATGCGCTTTTATGATTTTTTTTTTGTTGTATTTTGCTTGATTTTCTTATTGATTTTTGCACCCACATACACACACACACACACACACACACACACACATGCATAGACACGGAGAGTCGCACTCGAGGCTTGTAACATAAATGTAGCATACCTTTTCGGGCCGTCGCTGATGCTGATGCTGCTGCTGCTGGAGGCCAAAACAATGAGGAGAGTAGGACAAGAAGCGTCGACTCTGTGACATGTGTTGCATTTCATTTGACCTGCAGGCAAACACACACACACACACACTCACACCCCCGCACACACACATTGTGTGGCACCAAGAATCACACACAAATAAATGTCATTTGTCGCTCGCTTTTCAGCACATTTGTTTTTCATTCGTTTTGCATTTGACATTTTGCGACTCCCCCCAAAAATGAAGAATATATGTATGTATGTCCGTACGTTCAGGTTTCGTTTCTGCCCTCCTAACGGCATTTGTGTTAGCTACTAATTAAAAGGGCTAATGTCCATGACACCATATCGGTTTACATGTGTCTCTATGTGTCTGTGTGTGTGTGTCAAGGACAATTGCAATTGTGCTAGTTTCCAACTAATCAGCATATAAAACGAGTGCCGTTTGAATGCAATTCCATTCGACTGCCTTGGCAATTATACTTGCACTTTTTAATTGAATTGACGTTACAACCATCGATAGCCAACTGCAGATCCAATCGCATACTAAGCAAGTAATAAAGCTACAGTCGAGTGTGCTCAACTGTGAAATGCCCGCACCCCATTTTAAATAACAATACGATATTATTCCTAAAATATATACCAACAAAATGTACCGAATATATCAAACGTTATATTTTGTATTTGCATAATACTACATTCAAAATATACCGGATTGTGAAAGTGCAGTATTTATTTTAAAAATACCGAATTAATATACCAAGAGAATACTAAAAATACCAAAGTTTACATTTAGTATATTGATATAGTACTTCATTCAAAAATACTAAAAATACTAAAATATACCAAAGACTATATTGATATAGTACTTCATTCAAAATACACCATATAGTGCAAAATATACCAGATTGCGAAATTGCAGTATATATTTAAAAATGTATTAAATGAATATACCACGAGAATACCAAGAATACCAAAATCTACATTTGGTATATTGATATAGTACTTCATTCAAATATACTAAAAATACTAAAATATACCAAAGACTATATTGATATAGTACTTCATTCAAAATACACCATATAGTGCAAAATATACCAGATTGCGAAATTGCAGTTTTTATTTAAAAATATACCAAATGAATATACCAAGAGAATACCTATAATACCAAAGTCTACATTTGGTATATTGATATAGTACTTCATTCAAATATACTAAAAATACTAAAATATACCAAAGACTATATTGATATAGTACCTCATTCAAAAAACACCATAGAGTCTAAAATATACCAGATTGTGTTACACACATTTCCTTCGAGTACAAAGTTATAATGTTATAATACCCTTCTACCCTATGGTTAGCGGGTATACATTTATAAATAGACACTTCCCCCTTGTATCTCCTCTCTCTCCCTCGCTTGAAATCGTGCCACGTCGCGGCAAAATAATGAGATATAAAATAATGTGCACAAATTAATGGAAACCACTCACAATAATGACAAATGTCACATTTTTCAGTTCCCACAGTTCTCTACTCCCAGTCATTTTTCCCCCTTTTCAACCATTTTCCGCTTTTCTGTGTCAATGCTGCAACTTAAAGTGTAACGATTAATATTATTGTGCAGCAGCTAGAAATCAATAATTCGCAATTGCCATATAATTAATAACTCCATTGAGATCAACTAATTGATTTTTAAGGCTCGTAATTATTATTGCAAATGCTTTTACAACTTGGTGCTGCATTATAATTTGGAATGGAAAATGAATTGCGGAAAAATCGGAGACTTGAGGAAAATAATTATGCACTTTGTGACACACTTTTTAAACAATTAGTGTCGCTGAATTATTTAGTTATTCTACTTTAAAATCAATTTTATTTAACGGTGAATAGATTTCACTCTTTCTACATTTATTTATATTTTTATAATATTCACGTTGCTCTAAAAATTGCATTATCAGTGCTTACAAAATCAATTTTTTATGCTCCATTATTTTAATAATTTTGATTTATTATTTACTCCAACGAACACTCGCTTAAATTATTTTTAATAATGTTAAATAATTGAGTTAATTCTGTTTTTTTTTTTAAACAACAATTCAGCTATGTTTAATTACATTTTGCTTAACCAACAAATCTCGGCAAAAAATAAAAACTTTTATTTATTATTTTTTGCAACTTACAATCATCAAAGATAAATTATTTTGTATAATTTTCTTTATTGCTCAGTGTTTGGTTAATAATTTAATAAATCAGTTATGCGTTCTATTCTTTTGAGATATTAATTCAGTTCATTTTCTACAAAGCGAACAACAAAATATATTTCAACTTTGTATTCAATTTCTCAGAATTAAGAATCTTATAAATAATTTTGGGTTTCTTTCTTGATTGCTTCCTATTTGTTAATTCTCTTACTTTTGAGTTTAGTTTACCGAAAACAACAAAATCGAACAATCGAAAATTTATTTTGCAAATTCAACTCAATTTCAACACTTAAATTTAGTTAGTAGAAAATCTAGCTACCAAATGTTACTAAGAGCATAATTCATAAGCGTTATAACGTTGCGACGACATTAGCCAACAAATTTGGCCAAATTAAACAAGTGCAGCGAGTGAAGTCGTTCAGAAATTTATTACTCGGCATAATGAGTCACCATTTGGCTTCATAATAAAGTTAAACACTTACCTCATTGTTATAATTAACTCATTGCTATGCAGTTAAGCACAGCGGCTTTGCCTTAACTTCATTAGCCAAGTGCACAGAGTGTGCACAGTGCAACAAAGTCGACACAAAACTTGCATATCCAGATTCAAAAGTTTCGAAAGGAAAAAAAAAGAAAGAAAAGAAAAGAAAAGTAAAAATCGAATACAGTCAGAGGCATTTGTTTTTTGACATCTTTAATGCGCGGCTGCTGCACATCTCATTGCCATCAAAAGTTAACGAAGCATGTGTGGATGAAAAATTTTCACGAATAGTGGAAGCAATGTGCAAAAGTTACTTTCGACTCTGTGGATGTTTGCTCTTTTGCCGTCGGTGCCAACGCGGCGTATGCTTCATATTTTTTGGCGACTGTGTGGCAGCGCTCAAAACTTTGACAAAATGCAGGCCAAAGAGTCGACAGTCGTCAGTTTTGTGTAAATGTCTTGGTGTTTCTTTTTTTTTTTTTTTTTGGTGGCAAGTGGCAGGTGGCAGCTGCAGCTTGTTTTTAGGTGAAATATGCGGCACTCAGCTAAGGCCATTGCCATCAGCACACTCATTGCGCCGCACAAGCCGCTAATTTCACTTAACTCAACGGAAATTTGCATACGTGGCAGGTGCCAGTTGCCAGTTGCCCAGCTATCCAACTATACATCTCCCAAATGCCACATGGCAAGTGCCACACACTCGCACACTCACACACATACACACACACATACACAGAAGTCACACGTTGGCGGCCTTTTGATTTTTGGGTTAATGTGGCAAAAACTTCGCTGCTTCGCTCATATGCAATTCCCTTTCATACACCGAATAAAGAAACGAAATTTACAATTCTTACAATTCTTATGCGACCAGCGGCCATATCAACTCTTTGGCAAAGAAGATGCAAAAAGTTTTGATAAGATTTTAAGAGTCTTAAATTTTTGGGTTTCCTTTGTGTAATTACGTTAAATAATTACTCGCTACAAAATTTTGTCGTGGCATGAAACACGTTCAACAAGGTTTCGGAGGCTGCTTTTGCTTAATCTAATTAAATGAAAATGATTTGCATTATTATACAATTGACTTTGAAGTAGACATACGTAGAAGGCACAACATTTGCTTCTCTTTATTATAATACTTATACTACTATATAATACTATAAATACTATATTATATATATGTATAATGCAAATACATTATGATACTAATAATACTATATAATGTAAATGATTGAATATGTTGCTTACTCATAAATTGGATTGAAGTAAAGACAATACTATTAATATGCTACTTTTGTATATTGAAAATCATTGTCAAAGTAAGTTATTGGTAATGAATTGTAGAAGTTATTTAAGAAATACTTTTGTATGGCAACAAACTCCATCAAGAATAGAGTGTTAAGTGCGATGGCTGGCAATTTGGTATGTTTAGTACTCTATGGTATATTTTAAGTGTAGTACTATATCAATATACCAAATATAATCTTTGTTATATTTTGTATTTATGTGGTATATTAATATGATATATTTTACAAATAATACCGCACTGTTTTGCTCTTATTCACATTACTAATTTTCAGAGACAAAGTAAACTGTTGGTAATCATGAATAGCGAATATAGCTAACTCTATAGCTATACGATTTATCATGGATTGCCTTTTTCTTCAAAATGTTGTATTAAGGAAGTATAATTATAATTTGCAGTCGCTATTTTAATATACTATTTAAAAATTATGAGAGTTAGGAAACGTCTATTGAAATTTAAACTCCATTTCATTTTGTATGCGACTACTTTCAAGTCTCATTATAAAAAGTTAATTTTATAAATTATAAACTATTTTAACATAATTTGAACTGTGATTTAAAATAGGAAAGTGTTTGAAATATGGTATTATAAGAATATTATTTAATATACATATACATATATATTATTTGACGACCAAAAATTTGTCTATTTTCCAATTTTCAATTTTTTAAATATGCCGATTTAACATCTACAATTTGAAATCCGAAATTGTGTCTATTTATAAATCCCGTTATTATGCTTCACACTTGCAACTGAAATGCGACTTAGGACTTCTTACTTAATACTCTTGGCAATATTCGAAATTGTCGTTGTCATGCAATTGGTCACTCTGAAGCACACTTTGAGCGAGTTACATCTGCAAACACTCGACGCTTTGGGGCACTCTTAACGAGAGTGGCAGCTGCCACTGCGTCAACATCGTTCAACCATAATGCAATTTGGGAGCAAAATTTTGAATGGATGAGTTTCAGTTGATTATGCTCACTTTTCGAATGTTCACTTTTTCTGTGTATTATGTTTTTCTTTTTTCTTTGTCGCTTGTTGTTTTGGGGATTATTTCAATCGACTCTTTAGCCAAGAGTTAGGAGCATGGGAAATGTAATTGACGGCTGTTTTAAGAAGCCAACGGCAGTTGACCCACAACCCAAAAAAAATACAAAAAAAAAAAAAAAAAAAAATGCGGCGGGATTCGTGTGCCGCCCATTTGGCTTGCATAACGCAAAAGCGCGCCGCTTTCCATTTGTGCAGAATTTCTATTTCTATTTTTAATAAAGCAACGCAAGCGCAAGGTCAGCCGCCAATTTTGATAGCCTAGCTGGGCGAGTGGCTGGCTCACTGACTGTGTGTTGACTTGTGGCTGGGTGTGGGTATGAGGCGCTGTCGTTGGCGTTGGCGTTGGCGTTATGCTGGCTGTTGGGTGTTGGGTGTTGGGTTAAGCCCAATGGGGTTAGAGGTTAGCACTTAGCCAGCATGAAAATGAAAGCAAAGGCGCACTAAATCTGGCACACAGAGGCAAAAGGCAAACAGCAGCAACAGTGGCAGCGAAGCAGAGCAACTGAGAGCGACAGCGGCTAACGAACGTTGCAAATGTTGCACCACTGACCCGAAGGACAACCAACAGGCAACAGCCAACTTTTGGTTTCGGCCATTTAATGGCAATGCTCTCAATGCGACTGCCAAATGCCCAAACTTGCATAAAAAATAATAATTAAAAACTTTGCAATCGAACGCGTTCGCAAACAGAGCGAAGTAAGAATGCCTACTAAAAATCCAGCCACTCACAACTGAAATACAGTGTAATGTCGATAAAACAAACAAAGTGTTGCCATAAAAATAACATTCGATGGCCACAAAGATTACACAATGTTTTATTTGGCGATGTATTTAAAATATATTTTTTGTTTAACTGAAAAAATGTTAAAATGTGTTTAAAATTCTGCAAATTTAACTAAATACTTAAAAGAAAAATATAAAAAAAATTATCAAATAAACATGTCACAAATATAGTTATCTTTACCTCTCTCAAAATTCATTTTTTTAATGGTAAAATAAAAGAGTAAAAAAGATGTTAACATGAACAAGAGGTAAAATTAGCAATATGTTGAATTTTAACTCTTTTTTTATTCTTTATTTATTTTTTTACAGTATTAACACATTTTAACATAATGGTTAAATAAAAAGGTATAAAATATGTTGATGTACATAACAAAGAATATTTAAAAAACCCAAAGTATATTGTTGTTTTATTACTAAAATAAAATGGCAATGAATAAAAAATAATATGCAAATTAAAAAAATCTAAATGATGTCAAATATATTATTCTTTTATTTTAAAATAAAATGATCATGTAAATAAAAATATCATTGCTTAAAATTATACATAAAAGTGAAAATGTACAATATTTCTAAATTCATAAATTCTTTTATTTTAAAATAAAATGATCATGTAAATAAAAATATCATTGCTTAAAATTATACATAAAAGTGAAAATGTACAATATTTCTAAATTCATAAATTCTTTACTATCGTTAAAAATATATTTATTATATATTACAATAATTATGCACTTATCTGTATTTGCGTTTATCGACATTCTACTGTACCTACGTAAATTGACCGCCAGTCAATGTGGACCAACCTGGTTCCACCTGCTGTCTGCTTCCTGTTTCCTGCTTTCTGCTTTCTGCTGCTGCTGCTGACCTGCTGTTGGCCAACGATTCACTTGAACAAAAGTTGCCAACTGGCCGCCACTTGAAGTTTGGATTGCGGCAATCAGCGACTCGATTCCCATCGAAGTGCAAGTTGCTTCGAGTGGGTCAAATGATGTGGAAATCGCTGTTTAATCTCTCTTTCTCTTTTTCAATCCAAGTAGCAGCTCATCGCTCTTTCTGCGCCCATCTTTTAATATCTTCTCTCTTATCTATTTACCTTCCCTTTCTTTTCTCTGGAACTTTTGAGCTATTTGTGTGGTCTAGTTGTGAATTTGAGTGCAAAACTACAGCTCAAATCGTGTTGCCAGACGATATTCATCACAAGTGCAAGTTCAATATAAACTGGGACAGCGTTGCCACCTGACATTTGTCTAGCGCTGCCAACTTGCTGACGAACTGAAATATTACAATATAAATGTTGTACTGTTTAGTGTTGAAAGATTTCCACCAAAGCATTGAACTTTTTCATCACATAACATTAGCAAAAAAAATATTAAAATTTAATCATAAAAGAAAATATTTTAATGAAGTTGCCAGTGCAAGCGTATTTAGCAGCTATTTATACCGAAAAATGTCAACCTGTTGACTGTGCTTTTAAATCCAAAAGCATGAAGATAAAAAGCCTAATTAAATTTAATTAAAAATGAGTCAGATTGTGCTTTAAAGAGAGAGCGAACTGGGATTACAGTGAATCTGGTAACCATGGATATTTTTCATGTATTTAAACATATTAATGAATGCTTTGGGGTGGCAGCTGCCTCTTTCTCTTTCTCTCCCTCTCGCTCTTTCCATCTCACTTCCTCTTGCTCTCTTTCGAGCACAATGTATGTTAAGCAGGTTTCAAGTTAAAGTTGAAGTTGGCCTCTTGACTAATCAGTAAAATGGACATGAATTGTGTCCAGCGCCGCCGCCCCAGAAACAATGGACGATTGTTTTCCATTGGCCAGTGGGCGTGGCATTGAGGTAGGACGCAGGCCACAAGAACAATCTGCTGTGCCTGCAGTTTGCATGATAAACAAAAGCTCTGAGAAAATCGTGCAAATATCAGACAACGTTAAGAGCCGACGCACTAGAAAATTGTGGAATAGGTTAAGGGAGAAAAACCTAGAAAGCGAGATGCAGGGGAAAGCGAGGTAGAAGGCATCGCGTTATTCATATTATGCATTATTGTTGTTATTATGGCTGAGCTTTGTTTGCCAGCCTCGGACCAGGCCAAAACTGTTGCATTGTTTTCCGGCGACCAAATACATAAAACAAAGACTCAAAAACGTAAGACAAAGCAGGGCACAGCCAAAGGAAGAAAGAGACGTAGCAACGCTAGAAGAACAAGAACAAGAACCCGAAGAAGTGGTTGTAGAAGAGGAAGAAGAAGACGAAGAAGCTGGGCAAAGCGTGCGACGCTTTTTTTGCTGCTTATTGTTGTGCTAGTCGTACGTGTGTGTGTGTGTGTGTGTGTGTGTGTGAGTGCGGCAATTGTGGCGAGGCATCCACAACGAGATACAAGTATAAGGCGCTTAAACAATGCGGCAATGAAATGTTATACTCATGCTTGTAGCCAGTGTTGCCATCCACTTTCTTCCTACAGTGTAACAAGTTCAGTAAAAAGGAACGAGTATCTTTGACGAGTAGCTGAAATAAAAAGCTGAAAGAGTATTCTTAACGAGTATTCTTAACAATAATATATACCAAACAATAAAAACTGTTTATAGCGAGTAAATGAAAAGTAACGAGTTGTTATGTAATACCGAGAACGAGTATTTAGAATATGAAAGTAAATACAATATAAGAGAAATATTAATATAATAGTAATATAATACTTAATAGAAATACGCGATTAACTGATTTAACTAACAAGTATTTAAAATAATTAGCGAAGCATAAAGAATTTTAAACGAGTATTACGCTTAACTGCCGTAAAATGCAGCAAGTTTTAAAAACGAAAAGATAAAAATAACGAATTGTAATGCTGCAACAAGTTAATCCAAGTAGTTCGCAGAAAAATCTATAACTTTATTTCCATGAAATTTGTAAAGTTGAAAAAAGGAATAGAGAATTAACGAGAATCAATAACAATGTATACAGCAAGTATCTAGATAAAAATAACAAATTAGTGCGAATCATACTAACGAGTAAATCTAATTAACAATGTAAAGTAACGAGTTCATAGCTAACAGCTTGCGATAGAAAAATACGCTATGCTAACGCAATAAAGGAGTTGCGTGCAGTGCACAAAGTGCATGTGAATTAATATGAAAGTTAACAGAGAGGCAACTAACGAGACGACTTATATGGCAGCTAATGTAAAACAATGTCTGGCAAATGCGGTTGGGCAACGACGTCGAACAACGGAACAAAGGCAAATGCAATATTGATGTGGAAATCCACTCACGTAATTTGCGAGATAATTTGACGTATGGCGAGACACTGTGCGAGAGGCAAGCTAACACACGCTACACACGCTACACGTACTATAAGACGAGGTCTACGATTGCATCTTGGACTTGGGTGTTAATCAGCCAAGTAGAACACTGGAGACAGAGAGAGACAGAGAGAGAGTATGTGTGAGAGAGGGAAAGAATGAGATGAAGATGTTGCCGCTGGTGTAGTACATATGTTACACACACACACACACACACATGCCAGTATCTGTGTCTAAGTATGTGTTTTCTATGCAACTGCTTGTGCCTCATACTTATACAATGTTCTACAGGCATTAAATCAGCCAGAGAGTGAGTGAGAAAGAGGGAGTGCAAGCGAGACAGCTGTAGACAATGATTTGCATATGAAGCTGCAGCAGCTGCTGTTGCCACTGGGCTGCATTTACATGCATCACTTGTTCTACTTATAAATGAGCATATATGTATATATGTATGTGTGTGTGTGTCTGTGTGTGTATTGTAGGCCTTGCAGTATGACCTTGATCTTCATATGTCCTTTTCCCCCATATATAAAAAAAAGGAAAAGCAAAAGTGAAACCGGCTGCGCCTTCTTAATAGGCTTTCGGCTGAGGGCTAAGCAACGACAAAATCAGATGGAAAGTGTGACTAGAAAAACAACACAAAACAAGAGCAACTCACACACACACAGACACAGAGATTATTAGGAAGCTATAAAGAATGTATAATTTTAAGAACGATTCGACCAGCATAAATAATTGCAATGATAAAACAATAAAACTGATGCCTGATTAAAAATTAAAGCGATCAGTTATTCAGATTCTTTAGCATAAGTAAATAAAAAACACAGCATCAAGACACAAAACAATAAAGTTGTATTTAATATTTAACAGAAAGTTTTTTTTTGGGAAAAATACAAATTCTTTTTAAATACATAAATAGGGGAATCAATTAAGTATCTGTGTCTTTCAATACAAAAGCATTGAAACATATAAATTTATTAATCTTAAAATTATATAAATTTTTAAAATTATCAAATTTGATATGCATCTTTGCCGCTTAACATTTTTACAAAATGAATTTATTGTGTATTTAAATTGAGTTTGCTACAGAATGGGTAAAAACATAGATAGATTTAGAAATTAAAGAAATATTTATAACTAAATATCATTTAAATTCATTCATTAAATAAACAACACAAACTTCAAAATAAAGAAATATATAAAATTCACATGCAACTTTTCCATTCAAAATTGTATTCAAGCATCAGTTCGTTTTAAACATTTTAAAAAAGGAAATTTGTAAAAATAAATTTGTAGTAATAAAAAAAAATTATTAAATTATTGCTTATTCAAATAAATTCTAAATCTAAAACTTTAAGAAAAAACCCAAATACATTTAAAAGGTAATAAAATATACAAAGCTGGTAAAATTCACATTTATGTTTGCCTTTTGAAATTAAATAAATCTATTCACTCACCTTGAACATTAAAATAAAATTCGTTCATTAGGTTATTCAGTTTAAATAACAAAAATTCAAAAGTTGACAAAATAGTGAAAACTAACTAAACTGAGAGGTTCTCAAAATACAATTAAAATTTTAGTTATCGCAGAATATTTTTACTATGAAAATGTACAATAATAAAAAAGATTCATTTGCGTATTTAAATAAAGTTACTGTTAAAAAATAGTCGATTTTAAACTTAAAGATATATTAAAAACTAGGAAAATTGGCATGAAAAAAGTAAATTAAACTTTCAGCTCGCTTTGAACTTTTGACGTTATTTTTAATTCCCCCACAACAATTTCAGTTTAAGTAATTTGAATACAGGATTTAAAACGTCAATCATGTTTGAATGCAATCTTGCGTTGTTGTTTTTTTCTGGAATGTTTAAAATTGAACTCAATTCTTTTTACTCATCGCACAATGACGACAAATCTAGGGTCTGATGGCGACTGCTCGCTGCTCGGGTATTTTAGCCATGTCATGAAATTCAAGTGTTTGTTATTGTTTTGTTGGCTTAGTTTTTGCTGCCGAGTGCTGTGCACTGCTCTGCGACCACAAAAGCCATAAAACTCATTTGATTAACCAACATTGTGCACATTCAAATATACATACATATATATTTACCATATATTTGTTTTGCCCGTTTTGTAATTTAATTATCCAACAATAAATAGAATAATGTGCAACTGCCCGCATCACAATGTGGATTGTGGATTCCAGATTGTGGCATTTGCCTGTATACGCGTATACGCAATAAATGTGTCCTAGCATATATTAATCATACGCCTCGTGGCCTTGTGCTGACTAGCAACCATGCGGGCAAACAACAACAACAACAACAATAATACCAAATACTAACAATAATATTAAGCAGCTTTTACCCACAGCACCACATCGATGTATTGTGTATTTGTTTCTCAATGGCTTTCAAGCCAAATCAAGACAACACTTATGTGTCCTTTTATATGTATTTAGCAACATTCGTACAACACTGTACGAAAATATCCGGACTGGAATTGAAGTTAATTTTGTTACAACAACAATCGACTATTATTGGAAATAATTACGAAGGTTATTGTACGAATAATTCTGGCACTTGACATAAAGTATTTAACCAAGAAATTGACTCAGATCTTAAAGAGTGATTAAAGCTAAGGAATTTATGGTCCAGGTTTCATAACTTTGTACCTTCAGGAAATGTATGTAACAGGCAGAAGAAGGCATCTCCGACCCTATAAAGTATATATATTCTTGATCCGCATCAACAGCCCAGACGATTTAGCCATCTCCGTCTCTCTGTCTGACTGTCTGTCTATCCGTCTGTATGAACACATAGATCTTAGAGACAATAAAAGATACAGTAATAATTTTTGGCCACCACTTGTTATATTTGTTTAAAATTTTTTCCATGCCCACTTCCGCCTCCACTATTCAATAATAATCGAATAACAAGTGTATAAGTTTTGAAGCTACATTTTTCGTACATACAACATTATCTATAGTTTTTATGATTCCTGAAAATTTGGTTAAGATCAAATAAAAATTATAGAAGTTGCTTTGGTTGATAATCTGGTATATTTTTCACTCTTTGGTATATTTGTAATGTAGTACTATATCAATATACTTTGGTATATTTTTTGTATTTCTGAGGTATTTAGTATACTTTAAAATTAATACCGCACTATTGCTTTGGCTGACAATCTGGTATATTTTTCTCTCTCTGGTATATTTTTATTGTAATACTAGATCAATATTCGTTGGTATACTTTTAGTATTTTTGCGGAACATTTAGAATGTAGTACTATATCAATATACCAATGATAGTATTCGGTATATTTTTAGTTTTTTTTTTTTTAATTAGGTATCTCTTAAAATTAATACTACACTGCTTCGCTTTTAATCACAATTGGTAGCGGGTATCTCACAGTCGAGCACACCCAACTGTAGCTTTCTTACTTGTTTATTTCTTAAGCTGTGATTAAAGCTGCGGCATTTCTGGACAAGTTTTTGCGATTGCTTCCGGAAAAACGTAAAATAGTATTTTTAGCGGAATAGCTTTCACTTGGCTAGCCAAGAAGATGCAATTGAGACATAATTTCTCAGTACTTTTGTGCCAATTGAAGCACAATGGCTGATGGCGAGCGTGGGCGAGCAGGAGATTACTAATTGGTCGGGGCAACAGCACATTTGATGTTCTTTCGAGTTGTGTGATGATGTTAGAAAACCCGGAGCCAGGATACTGTAATGAGCTGCATGTAAATTTTAATTAATGCTCGGACAAATAAACATGCAGACTCGGCCGGGACACATTGCCCGGCTGCATTGGCAATTAGAGTTAGTCTGGGATAAGCCTGGCGAGTACTACGAGAGGGAGCTCAAAAGCGGAGAACAAAAAAAAAACACAAAAAAATGGGGGCGCAAAAGCAATAGCAAAAAAAAAAAAAAAAAAAGAACGAAACGTAACACAGCAACGAACACAGGATAAACGGAAGCGGAAGAGCAACAAAACTAAATTGGCGCACAGCTGACAGCCAGCAAAAAAAAAAACGACAAACAAAACACAGACCAAAAGAATAGATAAACAGACAAACGTATGGCGAGAAAGAGCGAGAGAGTGTGGGAGAAAGAGAGAGAAGGAACAGCGGGTTTAGGTGAATGAACAAAAACTGGCTGCAGTTGGATTTGGTCAGCGCAACGCAACGCGACGGCAGCGGCAGAAAAAAAGTATGCTACGTTTTTCTGCTCCCCTCTTTTGCATTGCGTTTGTTTTTCTTTTTGCTTTTGTGATGCGGCAATCTGAGCGAGCTCAGCAACAACAACAACAACAACAATAGGCAACAACGGGCACGGGCAGCAACATCATCATTATGATGAGGAGCATGATGAGCATCATCATTATCAGCACATTGCATTGCATCACAAAGCGTAAGCTGCTTTGCCAACTGTCAGTTGGTAGCTTACAGTGCTTCCAAACTAATAGAACATGCCATCAAAGTTTGTTAAAGCTGAGCTGAACATGTTATTGTTATTTGGGAATATGTGCTGACAAGCAGTTTATTATGATTTGCTGCTCTCAAAATATGTTTTAAATACTATGTGAATACATTTCAATTATCAACATTGGCTTATAAAAGTTTGTTGAACCAACCAATCATTGGTAACTATATAATTGCAATAATTTTAATAAGTAAATGCATTCATTATCTTAGAAATTTCGAGTACGCATCAAATTTTAAAAAAGGATAATATGCATGTCAATGTGTTTAATATTAAATAGTTGCTAATACAAGTTGTTCTCATATTAAAAATGTACAAATTTGTACTGTGTTCAAAAGTCGAAGTTTTTAATATTTAACGAAAACAAAAACATTTTAAAAGTAGACAGTATATTGTGCTAAATATGAAAAATAAAACTACTAATCAAGCTTCGGAGATTTTGATTATCACTTATGCTGCTTGGCAACCACTTCCAAACGAAACCATTACTTTCACCTTACTTTGTCCCTGTTCAGAAATGAATCTATATTTAATTATTTATCTTAACTAATTTACTGAGAGTTCCGAATACAATTAAATCAAGCTACTTGCATCATATTACAGCGTGTTGGAATTAAGATAGAAATCTTTAACTGAAACATATTGTAAATTTACAATTTTATGATATATATAATACTATATATAAGTACTATTTGACTTACACAATAAAAATAATACACACTTTGTGAAGTTCAACTGCTTAGCAACAGGAATCAATTACCAAGAGCTTACTTTGTCGCTGCCTATTTATCTTCACTGATTTACTGTGAATTCCGATCAAGTATTAATGACTTACACATTTACTATTTGGCTTTTATTAAGATTATATTTTATTATATATTCCAGTTAAAGTAAAAGCAAATCATACTTTCAAATTATATTTATGTGCATGTTGAGTATTAAATGTTGCTCAAGTTTTTGAGCGATATGGTACCACTGTGCAGCTTATTGGCAACACAGCAGAGCAGAGCAGAGCACAGTGGAGCGCAGAAGAGCACAGAACAGGCGTTGCCACTTAGCAAGTGCTCTTTCTTGTGCGACCGCAACTGCAACTCATATGGAAATTTATGCAAAATGCCGGCAAGAGGGCAAAAGGCAAATGGCAGAGGGCGTCTCTGTGGTTGCAGTTATATGTTTGTGTATCGCAGTTGTTGTTGGTGTTGGTGTTGGTGTTGCCAACAACGCTTGGCTTTGACTTTGGCTGGGCAATTACAACAATTACACAGAGCTAGTGATGAGTAACATGCGCTCGTATACTTGGCTCTTAATGCTCACGACTTAATGTTAATGCCACTTTACATATTAACAAATGAGAATTTTAAAAATAATGATAGTTCATTTCAATGTTATTTCATAAATAGAATGCGTATGGAACTAAGTTGGCAATTACAAAAGTATTTAAGGGAAATACTAATTATTACCTAATTACTGCAAATTTAAGATAAATTAAATTTGATATGCAAACACTTATAAATTGATTTCGTAATTCAAGTTATGGTTGAATTTAAACAGGCAAAAATGTGTATAAAATATCAAAAAAGATTAACTGAAATTCTGCTCAAATTTAAATAAATAAATTAGATGCACTTTAAGAACAAACTAAAATTTAATAATGACCAAATAGCAAAGCAGTTCTAGAGAATAAATGGCAATCAACAGCAAATGCAAAATTGTATTAAAGTTTCCACTTTGTAAAATGGGATTCAGCTGATAAATTGTAATCCCACTGAAGCGCAATTTAATCGCTTTTAGGCCAACTCACACTCTCGCTGTTGATGCTGTCAATCATGGCACTTTGCCTTTGCCTAAACCATTTGATAATCCATTCCACCCATAGAGGGAATTTTGCATTCTTCGCCATCGCCATCGCCATCGCCATTCACAACCATGTAGTTCAATTAAGATACGATGCTCACTTTTGCCGTAACGAGTGGCTTACGAAGTCAGACAGATTTAATCCTGGCCAGAGTCTCCTGGCATGTGTAAGTCATCCACCATATTCACAGTGTTCACCGCTCAATATTCACCGTTCATGGTGCAACATGAGGCAGCCTGCCTGCCGCTTGCCGCTTGCCACAGTCAACATTTGACTGTGATCTGTAATCCGGATTTCATTACAATTTTAACATTGCAATCCTTTGGTTGCTGCACTTTTTGACAGTCGTTGTCAATGTGGCATGTGGCAAGCTGGCAGCTGCCATCTGGCAGGTGGGCATGAAGTGGCTGGCAGCTGCCATGCGGCATAGCAACGTAACGAAACGCATTCGCTGGCTCAGTATCTCAAGCCCTTATGGCAATTGCACTTTCTCCAGTTCTTCGACTACTTAAAAAACAAATACGTGGAAAAAAGTTATGAATTCGATTGCTCGACCTTGAGATGCCCGCTTTGGATTTAAAGTGCACTCAAAGCGGACTTTAATAAACTGTTGTTAGCAACAGTTAGTAGTCAACATAGCTATGCAAATAAATAGATTTACTTGTTTAATCAATATTTATATTATGGCTTTTAAATGAGCGTTGCAATCAAATCTTCAAACTGTTAAGTTTACATTTCAGCATTACACTCAGCTTATGAAGTTAATAGTGCAGTTCTATGCACTGACTGTTAAGTTAACATTTGTAGATGAACGCTCATGCTGTTAAGTTAACATTGCCAGTGAACTCTCATACTTTTAAGTTAACATATGCAGATCAACTTTCAAACTGTTAAGTTAACATATGCCCATGAACTCTCCGACAGTTAACACTTGTTGATTAACACTCATTCTGTTAAGTTAACATGTGCACATTAACTCTCAGAATGTTAAGTTAACATATGAAGATTAACTTTCAAACTGTTAAGGTTTGCTCAACAACTCTCAACTGTTAAGTTAGCATGACAGCCTAACACTCTAGCTGTTAAGACTACTAAAAGACAGACATTGCTCGTAAATCGAATAACGTAATACTTTTGACTTTTGACTCACCAAGAATATGATATGTATATTTTTGTGAAGCTGGATCTACCCACAACCGCCTGCTGTCACTAAGTTATAATACCCTTCGACCCAATGGGTAGAGGGTATTGAAAAAGGGAACGGAATAAGCTGTCTGCCTGTGGCTTACAGTCGTGACCTTCCGCCTGAGGCTGCCACACGCTTTTCCCGCACCCGCATCCTCAGTTTGACCATTAACATTTATGACTTGTATCTTACTTTATTGTATGCCACACACGCAAACACACACACACATCAGCCATATCCTTCAGCCTTCAGCTTGTTTATGCGCATAAGTTACGACCGACAACGCGATATTTTTTTACGTCACGTTCCAGCATTAAGTTGATCTCATTTTATTTTGTCAGCAAAACTACACGACTTCTGCAATAAAATTTATTATCGAACTTTTTATTGCCTACAGCTAACAAGGGCATCATCAGACATTTAAGTGTTTGTAACAGGCAGTAAATCAGCAAATCTCAGTCTCACTAAACATTTTGTTATGCCACCATCGGTAGTGAACATTTATCTAATTAAGGTTTTGTTTAAACTCTTTAATGGTTTTAAATCACTACTCAAAAATGCAGTACAAAAATATTTGAAATTGCATTTCGAGTAATAATAATTTTGTCTGTTTTTGTCTGTCTTTATGCGAGAAATGTTTTCGATTTCTAACATTCGGCATTAAACTTGGCTTCCACATTGATTGCAACATTCTTAAATTCCAATTATTGCAAGGGCAATGCTACATTTGAAACCCCGTCCTAGTCTGCTGTACCTTTTACCCACAAAACTATCTTGTTTATTTCTCCTAAACTTTTCTGTTCACCCAGCGAACGAAAAGCAAACAAATCTTGCAAAGAAAGAAAACTATCGTTAGCTACGAAGTGAATTTGGGCTAATGAATGAAATATGTTAAGTCAGATTCCTTAGATATATATTTCAATTAAATTTTTACTTAAGAAAGAAAAGAAAATATCGTAACATAATAATTCAAATTTAAGATTTTATTAAGAATTTGAAGAAGAAAGCAAAGTATGTGAAATAATCGCAAACAAATATTCCATTCAGAACCCTTTAAGTTATTTAAATAAAATATTTGTAATGAAAAAAAGTAGAGATCAAAATATAAAGATATTAAAATTGAATAGTTTCGAAACATATCTAAAATAATTGCAAAGTAATGTAAATATAAAAAACTTTTACTGAATTTAGTTTGACATTGATACTATCGAAAAACTATCGCTTCTGCTATCGTCTGAGAATGTTCAGGCGCCATCAGGTTGCACTTGCAACGATCTTCAAAGTAAAATATATTGAATAATTGCAAATAAAATGTTTACGAAAGAAATAAAAGAAAATATCCTTTACTGAAATTCTTACAATTTAACAGCAATTTAGATCACCACTATGGCTACTATCACTTCTATTATCGTCTACAAATGTTCCATTTCAAAGAACATTTTACAAGAAATAAAATGAACGAAATATCAGATAATTCGTTTTAACATTGATACTATCGAAACACTATCGCTGCAGCTATCGTATGCAAATCTTCAGCACTATTGCGCCATCAGGTTGCATTTGCAACGATTTGTTGAATATTTCCGCCTGCGCAAAATATTGTGCACATCAATTGTTGCATGTGCTCTGATAACATTGCAATTGCAATAGTTGTTGTTGTTGCTGTTGTTGTTGTTGCAGCTTTTGTTGATGGTGCTGTTAAGGGTCTTCCATGGCAGCTGACTGGCTGGATGGCTGCTGAGCCTGGACTCGCTTTCTCAAGGACTCGCGTGCAAAAATGTTTGCATTGATGCCCTGGCCCGTGTGTATCCCAGCTTAGCATTACAGCACTTTGTTATTTGCAATTGAGTTGCATTGCATTGATTTGTTGCCACTCCCCCTCCTTCGCCCCGTTCCTTTGCTGTGCCTCGTTCTTCGACCCCTTAACTGGCTTTCAGCATGTTTTTGTGTTTGCATCGGTGCTGCTTCATTGCTCGGTTATACAACATAACCTTTTCTTGACCTGAACACTTGCAGGACATCCTCACAACGATCCTGTTTGTACAACATTTCTCCATTCAAAGACAGAGAGACAGAGAGAGAGTCCCTTCCCCTTCCCCGTCCCTTTGCGCTTATGTCGTGTCTGTTCGATTGCCATTGTGTGAAGCTATTTGAATGCATACATATTATGTGAGCATTGACCGGCAGCTGATTGAGAAGTGTGAATGACGCATTACGCAAGAGAGTCAGGGACAGAAGTAGAAGAAGAAGCAGAGACACAGACACAGACACAAACACACGCAAGCACATCAGTGTGAATGAAATGTAAGAATTTACTTCACACAAACAAACACATATTTATTCAGCAGAGATGGGCTCAATTGCGATGCGATGTTGTAACTGTAGCTCTAACTGTGACTGTGAATGTGACTGAGACTGAGACGAAGACTGAGCATGATGCCAATTTGATAAATATGAAATAAAAATAAATGTTTAGCAGGCAAATTCACAAATCCAAAATTTACAGATACGGTAAAATCAAAAATAGAACTTCATTCAAAAATACGTTCGTTAGCAACAGTGATTAGATAAAGATTTATTATATTAATTTAAAGCTTTTAAATTTATTAAGAAATAAGTAAACTAGAGATAAACTAAATACATATTCGGAGTTAAATTTAACAAGAAGCAAAAAAGATAAGAATAAAAATTGATGCACTTATGTAAAGACTTCCAATAAAGACTTCGTATACTGCAAAAACAATATCTTCATTGTTTTGATAAGTAGTAAATATTTAAATTAAGTTCGAATTCGATAGTAGTTTGTATATACTTCCTAAAATTTTATTTTACAATTATCTTGTTATAATGTGATAACGTAAAGCTTAAGCCCAAAAAAAAGTTTGGACAGCATAGAATTATCTATTATAAATTTCGTTATTTTTAGGCTAATATAATAAGTAGGAACATTATAAGTATTACGTTAAAATAATTGTATTAAGAATATATCAAGTATACACATATTACGTATACGCATTATAATTATTATTGCTTGTCAAACATTTCAGAACTAGAGCTAGAACTTGAACTAGAATTTCTGTGAGCAGCTTTTCAGCTGTAATTTGCGATGCTTTTATGTCACACGACGTCTTCACATCAGAGAGTTGTACAAAATGTGCTCATCACTTATTTGTAGCATTCACATACGAGTGCAGATATGGACATGAATATAATATTTGCACTTGTGCCAAGTTGTACTTTCTGACTCCATCTCGTTAAAATGTGTCCTGTGAACTTGTGAAGCTACTCAGCACAGTTCACTCCCTGTCACTCTCTCATACTCCAGCTGGAGAGAGAGAGAGCTACGACGTAGATAGCCATACCAATTAATTCAGCCCAATTTGAGCATGAACATGATACAAAGCACATCATAATTGTGTCTAATTATATTGTGTAAGAGGATAAACAATACTAAACGCATTCACTCCGATTCATTTCGTTCGCATTGTATCATTTAAATGGTGAATACAATCAGCGAAATACTCAGTATAACGACAACTACCGCATCAAATAAACGAGCAGCAGCAGCGTCGTAAAATACAACAACAACAGCAGGAACAAGAACAACAAATTCGACTGGCCCCAAACGAGCGTTACGAAATTATTTTGGCAGTTTGCCCGTTGTCAAGGTCTTGGTCTGGGTCGGAGCTGCTGCTGCCACTGCTGCCATTGTGCTGCCTGCCTAGTTGCCATTGCCATCGCCGGGGGCATGCAACGAATGTATGTGTGTGTGTGTGTGTATGTGTGTATGGGGAGGGGGAACGCCATCAATGCCACTCCTGCCACTGCCAGACGACACCGAAAGGGGAGAAGAGTGAGCATATAGACTCTTTTTTTTTTTTTTTTTTGCCCTCTTCTATTTTGGTTTGGTACCGCCTTTAGCTACCCTGGGCTATGCCTGATTTGAGATGCCATCGAGCAACTGCGCTGACTTTGATTGAAATTTGAAAACGTGCAAACAATTCCGTTTGATTTATAGTAGGTAAGAGCAGCAGCAACAGCACTTGCCACCTAATGTAGCACTTCTTCGTCGTCGTCTTCTTCACGATAGATTCCAAACCGTCTAACACATTATTGGCAGTGCAAAAGATCAATAAACATTCCAAGCCTAAGCTTCGTTTCAAAATGTAAAATAAGTAAGGCAACTGCAAAGCCATTTCAATTTGTTTTAGTTTGTATAAAATGATTAAATTTGGCGTTGATTTTAGGTAACTCAAATATTTATAAAAACTTCAAATAAATTTTATATATATTATATATTATTTTATTATTAAATCTTGTAAGCTTAGTAAAACAACTACAAAGTTATTTAATTTTGTATAAGTCTACATAAAATATTTAATAATTAATTTAATATTATTTTTCACTAAATCCTAAAGTTGATTTTACAAAATATTTGTATTTTATTTTATTAGTAAATCTTAGTAAAGTTTTAAAGTTAATTTTATAAAATATTTGTATTTTATTTTATTAGTAAATCTTAATAAAGTTTTAAAGTTAATTTTATAAAATATTTGTATTTTATTTGATTAGTTTTGCATATATTTTAGTTTTATAAAACTAAAATAACATCAGTAATATTTACAATACTTTGTTTCAGCATGAAAATAAATAAGCAACCTGGTTATAATAGAATCTTTAAAGCTAATAATGATAACAATGTCTTGTGGAAAATAGAAAGAAATGAAATATTTAAAATACATTTAAGTTTTCAAATACTTTTTAAGCATTTCTTGATACCATCTTTAACTAAACAAAAGCTTAATATTTGTAATCATAAAAGATAATAAAATGTATTCTTCAATAAGCGTTTTTACATATGTTTATATTGAAATCTTTTTATGTAGGGTTTTTAAACGTTTCATTAATAAATTTAAAAAAAAATATATACGTTATTGGTATTTTGACTTTAAATTAAAATACAAATATTTGATAAAATTGAAATCTTTAAGAATACCTTTTAAGCTTTTATTTTGCAATATTTTCAAATAAGTAAAAAATTAAAAAAAGGATACATTTTATTAGAATTTTAGCTTAAAACAAATACAAATATTTGTTAATTTTAAAATCTTTAAGCGTTTATTTGTCAAACTTTTCAAATAAGTATTTGAAACTTAAAGAAATATTTCAAAGAACTTTTATCTGATAGACCTTAGTTCAGCTAAATCTCGATTACAATCACAGAGTATCTTTTGGGTCAGTCAGCAATAAAGAATGCGAATTATACGCTGTATTGATATTGATTTATAGAGTGTCAATCTGACAAATTACACAACGCCAGGCCAGCATAAGCAGGGCAATGCAACAGTTGTATTATATTGTGATAGATACAAAGGAAACACACACAAACACAGCCATACACACACACACATACAGCTGGCGTACGATTTGCAAGCGAGCCAGCAATAGAGTCAGAGTCAGAAAGAGCGAGTGAGACGAAGCGAGCACAATAAATAGTGACGAGCTGTCAAAAACTGTGTTGTTTTTTTTTTTGTTCTGTTTGTGTGTTTTTGTTTTTTGGCCTATGAAGAAAATTACATGGTTGGTCAGCGAGGCGTGTGGCGCCCTCTGTTGGTCGTTGCTTTTATTATACGTTGAATACGAAGAAGGGGAGAACGAAAAGTAGCTGCATGTGATCGTACTTATAATGCGCACTGTCTTGTCGGTTTTGTGTTTCCTTTTCACAGTTATGTTTTGCGGATTTCTCCTTCTCCCCCGGTAACTCAAGTCGAAAGCGGATAAAGTAAATGCAGCCGAGCAAAACATCGTTGAGCGAAGTTGAGACAAATGACTGACAGACAGAGAGAGAGAAAGAGAGAGAGAGAACCTGCAAATAACTGCAGAATAAAAGACAGGGAGAATGTGGCAAAAGTGGCAAAGTAGTTGTAGTAGAGAGTACTAGCAACTAGGCAGAGCAAATATCATGGCGAATAGAGAGCAGAGTGTAACAATTTCAATGCCAACTTGTAATAGGCAACAGCAGCTCAGCCAAGCGGCAAATGTCCTGTGGTGAGCCACGCCTCCCTCTCTTCCTCTCTCTTTCGCCAGCAACTGACAGTCAACACTCAGCAAAAAAGAAAGTATCTCAAGTCTTTGCTAGGTGATGTAACTGCTGCCTTGAATTAGGTTTTTATTTAATTTTAATGCCATACAATGCAAGCGAGAGATAAAGAGAAAAAGAGACAGAGATAGCAGAGCATGTATAAGGAATATATGTATGTATAAGCCAAGCTCAGAGATTTGGCCAGCTGCTGCAAATGCTGCTGCAGTGAACGCCTTTAGGGCAACATTCGTTGTATGTACTATCTATCATCCACACACTTCTCCTCCCTCTCTCTCCCTCTCTCTGTCTCCCTGCATGCCTAACTCTGGTATGTCCTTTGCCCCATTTTAGGCTCAGGCTGTCGTTGCAAGTTGCAAGTTGCAACATCTGCTCGTCGTTGCTCGACTGTCCGTTCAAGCGTTGCATATTGCGGTTACGCTTCTTCCACAAATTGCCACTTGCACTTGAATTGCCATTTTGCCAGCCCGTTATCACTTTTCCTACACCTGCTTAAAAACTTAACAGAAATGGTCAGTTTTGGGTTTCAATTTAATCGAATGAATTTCAATTCCCTTTTGTTCTGAATATCACAATTCAAATGCGAATTGTTCTCTCATATTTCTTACATTTCTTACAACAAATATTATGGGCAATAACTGCACTTTAAGTTTTGTTTGCTTTTCCTGGCATCAGACAACAAACGCTAGATGGCGCTAGCGCAATGCTTAATAAATATAAGGTTTATTCAGTTCATTGTTTTACAATTTTGCTAATTGTTTATATATTCGATGAATTCAAAAGTCATTTAATACATTCAATTACTTAGCAAATCATCTTGACTAGACTTCAAGTTATTCTGTATTTACTTAAAACAAATGCTAGATGGCGCTAGCGCAATGCTTAATAAATATAAAGTTTATTTAGTTTATTGTTTTACAATTTTGCTAATTGTTTGTATATTTGATGAATTCAAAAGTCATTTAATACATTTAATTACTTAACAAATCATCTTGACTAGACTTCAAGTTATTCTGCATTTACTTTACATCATTAACAACACAAAACAAACGCTAGATGGCGATAGCGCCATGATTAATAAATAGAAAGTTTCTTAATTTTATTTTTTCCAAGAAATTAACATAATAATTTTTTGTATATTTGATGAATTCAAAAGCTATTTAACTCATTTAATTATTTAACTAATCGTTTTGACAGGTCTTAAAGTTCTTGTGCATTTACGTTGAGTCATTGACAACTGGAAACAATCGCTAGATGGCGCTAGCATAATGCTTAATAAACCGAAAGTTACTTAGTTCATTTTTTTCCAAGAAAGTTAAAATTGCTTTTCTAATATTTTATATATGTATTTGATTATTTAGAAAGCTATTTAATTATTTAAATAATCATTGTAACTTCAAGTTCTTCTGCGTTTACTATAAATCATTGACAATATCAAACAAACGATAGATGGCGGTAACAAAAGTTTCCAAGTGGAAATTACTTTGTTAATATATCTTGTAAATTTGATAAATTTAAATGCTATTTAATTCAATTGGCGCAATTTGAACAGTTGCGTAGCTTAGCATTATTATTATAGGTTTTTGGCAACAAACTTGGATAAATACATTGAAAAGTTTTGCACAGCGCTGAACACAGTTTGTAAACTGTTCTTAACCATGTGCAAGAAGTTGGCTCGTTTGATTGGCAGTGCGACTGCAATTGCAACT
Source organism: Drosophila albomicans (assembly GCF_009650485.2). Taxonomy (NCBI): domain Eukaryota; kingdom Metazoa; phylum Arthropoda; class Insecta; order Diptera; family Drosophilidae; genus Drosophila; species Drosophila albomicans. The sequence continues at coordinate 18,682,790 of NC_047627.2, forward strand.
CCAATCAAATTGCATTAAATGTGGTTGTAATAAAAAAAAAAAAATGAAATGAAAGAAAGTTCAACTTTCAAGATTTAAGTAAATATTTGATGAAACTTTTGGCTGTTCAACTATTTATTTGCAAGCCAAGAACTATGCGTATATCCTACCATCATCAGCTATGTATGTGTGAGTGTGTGTGTGTGTGTGTGTATATTGCATGTCCTACTCTACATTTAGTATACATCTAGTTATAGCACATCTAGTTTGTCTGCCCGGGAGCGTTCTTTTGCCAGCACGCCAAGTCTCATCTCATCGCAGTCACACAATTCCAACCCGCCCCCAAAAAAGCTTTTTGCTGCGTCGTCGTCGTCCCCATTGTCAAATCGCGCGAAAGTTTTTAAGGTCGTTCAGGCCCCAAAGCTACAGCTGCATTCCGCCTCCATTCCTGCCACACACAAAATTAAAAAAAAAAAAAAAGAAAAAAAAAATGGGGGGGAGAAAAAACTACGGCAATGCCCTTGCTAATGAGCAAACTACAGAAAAATTGAAAAAATAAAATAAAATATTTGCCACAATTATATGCCTCACTATTTGCACTAATGAAAACCGACCTTATCAATGATGAATTCTATCAAAAGAGAGAAATGAGCATTTCAAGTTTTGTGTTTGTTTGCGAAAGTCAATTAGTTGAATCAAATAGATTCTTAGTTCTGTTTGCGATGTTACGCATACGACGTGTTGTACCGGTTAAGTGTTGCCTACTTTACGGCTGCAAGTTGACCAAACATAAACACAAAATACACACCAGACAGATTGGCTATGTGTGTGTGTATGTGGTGTGTGTGTGTGTGTGTGTGTGTGTGTGTTAGCTGGGCCAATTTGTCCATGCTGCGTACGCATATCTTATCTGCATATCGTGTGGCCAGGTAATATGCACAAGCATGCTTGCGTAAACAGGCTGCTTGGCATGCTTGTCAACGACAACAACTACAACAACGACAACAACAACAGCAATATCTGCAACTATATAAAATTAGTTTCCCCTTGTACTTGCTCAAAAACAAACTGTCGACTGCAGAACACTCTTCAATCTAGCAAGGTGAAGAAATGTTTGTTATTATTATTGTTTTATTGAAACAACGAACACAATTCCTTATTCCTTTTTTCTTAGCCAGAGCGACTAAAACCTTTAGGCTCAAAGGAATTTTTACGTGTTTCACCTGCTAAAAGGAGTAAAAACTAATTTTCTACTAAAACAGATAAACTATAAAATGCTATAAAATTGTATGGTAAAGAAGATAACACACAATTTGTAGAACAAAATATCTTAGCAAAAACTTTATACAAAATTCTTAATATTTAATTAAAATGGAATATTATCTTAATTTGTATGTCGAGTGCGAGACTATTTAAAGCGGAAAAAACATACATATGAGTAAATCCAAAATGAAATTTGTCCCGTGCGAGACTCTTTACATTGAAAATAACATAAACTGAAACAATTTTGAAAATAAGAAAAGTTTATTTTTATAGCTCTAGATAAGTTCTTTAATTAGAGCTAAGAATGGTTTTGGAATTTTTTTTCTGTTTTGTTTTCTGTTGTCATAATTGCAAAAATTAACCAATTCGTACGCAAAACCAAAAAATGAACGAAATAATATATTTTATCGGAAAACAAATCAAGCTCCTAAAATCAATCTTAGTTCTAAATATAGTGCTTATCTAGAGCTTTAAGAATAACATTCACTTATTTTTAAAATTGTTTCAGTTTATGTTATTTTCACTGCAGTGCATTGTAAAAAGTCTCGCACGGGACAAATTTCGCCATGGAATTACCCATATATCAAATCTTATATAGCTTTTAATGAGATCTTTAATCAGAGCTAAGAATGATGCAACCAACATCTCTTTAAATTATAACAACAAAGCTGCCATCAAACCCGAACTTTAGTATTGAATATATTCAATGTACATTTGTGTCACATGTTGCACGTTGCACGTTGCATGTTGCATGTTGGATGGCTTTATTCATTAGAAGACCCTCAAACAGTATTTGATGTCAAGGTTTTCGCTTACTTTTCAGCAATCTGCGCGCTTAGCTTGAGTTGGCTTTTAATACAAGATTCGCAGCTGCAAGTTTCAGTGCACTCAACTTAAGGCCTGGTCCTTGATCCCGTCTCTGTTGCACAGGGTATTTTTGTTGTTGTTGTTGTTGTTGTTCTTGCTACTGCTCAGTTACTCCCCGAAAATGTCTTTGAGTGTACGTACACACACATACATATGTATTTGATATAATTTCATAAGAATTTCAATTTTGCAAGTTGTTGCAGCGTATGTTACTTTTCATAACCAACGAACGGCAGACTTAAAGCATGCACAGCATTTATATAAGCCAAAAAAAGAAATAAAAAAAAATGGCGATGGCAGATGGCCCAGTTGCATTTCGGTCGCTTCTTCCCAGGGCACAACGATTATGTGCATCATTGGGTCCACAAACCGCTGACTCAACAGCTGCAAAAGTTCTTGGCACAAAATCCGAGTTACTTATTAGATGCGATGACATTACTTATAGTCCTTCCTCATAGCCTAAAGGCACGAAGCGAACGAACACAGAGGCTGCTTATCAATTAGTGGCCTCAGCAACGTTGCCCCTCCCCCCCCCCTCCCTCTCAGCGACCCCTTCTTTAAGCGGAATTCATGCTTGCAATTAAGCCAAGTAAGCGCAAAAAGCCAGGCCAAGCCACTCACTCGTCTCTGTCTCTCTGTGTGTGTGTGTGTTTGTGTGTGCGTGTGTGTGTGTGTGTGTGTGTGTGTGTGTGTGTCTATGTCTGTGTCTGTATTCTTAGCCAAATCAACAGAGAGTAATTTGAGCTGCGCTCACGGCTGCCAACTGCCAGATGCCAGATGCCAGGTGTGAAAGGAAACCAAGAGACGCCTCTCTCTGTACTCTCCAGTCGCCACTCCCCTCCCCTTCCCTAGCGATTCGGGTCACTTGGCAGCTGTGGCAGAGACAATTTATATTCGCATTAATCAATCGCAGTTATCCAACTGCCACAGCTTCAGACCTTATGTGAGTGCTTCGCAATTGCTGCCGTCGCTGCTGCTGCTGCATGCATAATTATTATTCATATTATTTCTAGAGAAAGTTTCGACTAGTATTGGGTAATCTATAAAGCATTAAAGTAGTCTGCTCGCTACTGAATTAAGGGCTTAGTTGCAATTTAATTAGATTAAAAGTTACGAACATTTTCGTTAAGGAACCTTGTGTTGATATTTTGCTACACGAAAATACTTTAAAATAAAATTACTCTCAAGTCGAAAAAATTGAGATTCTTAAATTAAAGAAGCCTTTTAATTTCTCAAGAAATATTTTGTTTTATTTAAATTGAAAGCTGAATGTGGCTAAAATTGGAAATGCAGTGTTAAGTGGATAGTTTATTCATTGGATCTTTTACAACACTGACAGCTTTGCTTTACAACACTTTACAGCTTTCAATATCAGAATTCTATAAATGATAATTTCACAGCAAAATGAACTAAAATCGATTATGCAAAGCTGAATTATACCCGCTACCCATAGGGTAGAAGGGTATTATAACTTTGTGCCGACAGGAAATGTCTGTAACAGGTAGTACGAGGCATCTCCGACCCTATAAAGTATATATATTCTTGATCAGCGCCAACAGCCGAGACGATCTAGCCATGTCCGTCTGTCCGTCTGTGTGTCTGTCCGTCCGTCCGTATGAACACCTAGATCTCAGAGACTATAAGAGATAGAGCTATAATTTTTTTTCGACAGCATTTGTTATGTTTTCACGCAGATCAAGTTTGTTTCAAATTTTTGCCACGCCCACTTCCGCCCCCGCAAATCAAAACAAATCGAATAACAAGCGTAATTTTAAAGCTAAAGCTGCGAATTTTGGTATATACAATAATTACTATAGTAGTTATGATTCCTGGTTGTGATCAAATAAAAATTGTGGAAGTTATTAAAGAAATACTTTTGTATGGGCAAAAACGCCTACTTACTAGGGGTCTTAGTTGCTTTGACCGACAATCTGGCACATTGTGCCGTCTATGGTATATTTTGAATGGTGTACTATATCGATATACCAAACATACCATTTGGTATATTCTTAGTATTTTTTAAGTATATTTGCAGTATATTCGGTATATTTTGAGAATAATACCGCAAAATATATTGCTTTTAATCAAATTGGGTAGCGGGTATCTCACAGTCGAGTACACTCGACTGTAGCTTTTTACTTGTTTTTGGTTGTCTCGAACGTAGCTTGAAATACAAAACTTTACCAGTGAAAATTGCCTCAACAAATACTCTGATTTATTTGATTTAAAAAGGGAATCAGACCCAAATCGATTATGTTGTACCAGCTCGATAGTTGACTTTTTGGATCTTTTACAGCACTGATATTTTTCATATTTTGATCATTTTTAACGTAGCTTCGAAAACAAGCGTGCTCTTAGCTTTGAATATCAAAACTCTATCAATAATAATTTCTTAACTAAATCGAGTAAAATCGATTATGCAGTGCTAACCCAAAAGCTGACTTTTTATGTATTTCACAACACTTGAATCTTTCATATATGCTCATCTCTAATGAAGCTTGAAATACTACCGTGTGTGTGCTTTACAATTAGCCGGCTGTGATTATAGAAATGCATTTATGTAAAGTTATATAAATGTTTTGCAGTCAATCGAACAATGACAGCAAATCTATTTACAATTTAAACATGTTTAAATCTAAACAAGCAGCTGTGATCCCTAAGATTATCTAACCGTTGCTCCGAATTGACTTCATTCCACGCGACCTGAGTGTTTGCGATATATATTAACAAAAGAAAAAAAAGAAACAGAAAAGAGATGAACAAAAAGGATGCCAACAAGCTTAGTGAGTAAACACACGGAAGACCGTTAGTTAGCTGACCTTCTCCCAGTTGCAGTGACAACAACCCCACAATAATCCCCACTGAGTTCTTGTACAACGACAACGGACGATGATGATGATGATGATGATGATGATGGGATGACGATGATGATGATAATGATTGTGGCGATGATGTGATAATATCCGTATGCGAGAGTCTCTAGCGTGGCTCGCGTAGCCCCCGAAGGCTATAAATACTGCAAACGACAACTGCATTCCAATCATAGTATATTTATTAATAAACAATAATAAACAGCGCTTGCTTGTGAATGGCTGCAATAAAAACGTTGTCAGCTAATGCCAAACAAAGAATCGCAGCATGCAAAGATAAATACATACATATGTGTATATGTACATATGTATGTATGTGTGCTTGAACTCACAGTTCTGCATCTCAATCAGTTGAATGCATTCGTTTACTCGCATTTTTAATTAAAACTAAGCTCTGCACTCATTTCTATCATCACAATCGAGTCTTAATACACACACATACACTCACACACACACTCACACACACACACATCCAT